>NC_054083.1:4151447-4458947 GCF_017562075.2 Anopheles merus | reverse complement strand
GATGAATTAAAATCTCACTCGGACAATGGAACGTGGGATTTAGTCGAGATGCCAGCAGACCGGAAGGCAGTGGGTTGCAGATGGGTATATAAAATAAAACGTGATTCGACAGGGCAACTGTTAAAATACAAGGCGCGACTTGTTGCTCAAGGATATTCACAGAAGTACGGTCAAGATTATGACGAAGTTTTTGCACCAGTTATGAGCTATACTACACTCCGTTTGTTGCTGGCTCTGGCTTCTCGAGACAATATGAAGCTCAAACATTTCGATGTAAAAACGGCTTACCTATATGGCGATCTTGATCAAGAGTTGTTCATGAAGCAGCCTCCTGGCTACGAAGAAAAAGACAAAGAACACTACGTGTGCAGACTAAACAAGAGCATATATGGGCTAAAACAGTCAGCACGTTGCTGGAATCACAAACTGGGCGGTGTTCTCCAAGAAATAGGTTTCGAGCAAAGCATATTAGGTCGGAAGGTTGAAGCTCCAACGCAAGCGGACTACGTGGCAGCTAAACGTGTCATACGATATCTAAAATCGACACGCGATTGGTGTTTGTTATACGACAAAGCTGATAGTGGTTTAACCGGCTACACGGATGCTGACTGGGCTGGCGACACTAGTACCAGAAAATCCACATCTGGATTTGTATTCCTTTATGGAGGAGGAGCAATTTCATGGGCCAGCCGAAAGCAGACATGTGTGACTTTGTCATCAATGTAGGCAGAATACGTGGCTCTAAGTGAGGCAAGCCAAGAACTTGTCTGGCTGCGTGGTTTGCTAGAAGAGATGGACAATCCCCAAGATAAACCTACACGTATGTTAGAAGATAATCAAAGCTGCATAACGTTTGTAGGCTCTGAAAGATCCAGTCGTCGATCAAAACATATCGAAACAAGGGGACATTTTGTGAAGGATTTGTGTGACCGTGGAGTTTTGAAACTTGAATTTTGTCCAACAGAAGACATGGTAGCTGACATCCTCACAAAGCCTTTAGGAGCTACAAAGCAACGGAAGTTTTCAGGAATGTTAGGGCTATCGGAAAAACATGGCACTATCGATTGAGGAGGAGTGTTGAAACATCAACTGATTTTTGCCATAATCCTGATTGCCATAACAGAGCTGCCAACATCATCTGTTTGACAGATAAACAATGCGGTGTGACGCGCCTAAAGTGCGCATCATTTCTTCTTCCTTTTTTTCTCTCTCTTGCTTTGAACTATCATCAGCGTTAAGACGTGAATAAAACTCGATCCTATTACTTTGTATTGTGAACGCCCTGTAATTGTTCTTTTATTGTGCAAATACCTCTGCCCAACAAGTTCTAGGTTCCGTAGCATTTCAGAAACATGGTCTTCGGAACCAAATCGAAGTCCTTTCAGCACAACTTGATAGGGTTTGTCTGCCTTAAAGTCATGGGAGTAATATTCCCGTTGAAATTTGGCCAACTCCAATTTGATCGCCTGATGATCGGCTCTAGTGGCACAATTAATGCGACAGGTGTTTCCTGCCGTGAAATTGAAGGATGCATTTATGGTTCCCTTCTGTGTAGCCGAACAAAGTAGTGTTGGCCGTTCCGGTCCGAACCTAGTAAAAAAGTTCCGTTCTTTATGTAGGCCGTTCCGTTCCGATCCTTTATACAAAATCGTTCCGTTCCGTTCATTCCGTTCTTTCCGTTCTTTCCGTTCATTCCGTTCCGTTCCGTTCATTCCGTTCATTCCGTTCATTCCGTTCATTCCGTTCCGTTCCGTTCCGTTCATTTCGTTCTTTCCGTTCATTCCGTTCCGTTCAATTCGTTCTTTCCGTTCACTCCGTTCCGGTCTTTGCCGTTTCAATATTGTTAGCAAGGTGCTATCGTTCGTGCGTTCCGTTCTTTGAAAAAAAACCGGCTTTGTCCGGCTGTTGCTTGCTGCATGCAAGATAACTGTTCACTCTTTCTCGCACACAGTATATGTTGCCTGTGCACTCTCCAATGCTTACAGGAATATTCATAGCACTTCGTCGCGTATCGTTTATAAAAATCGTAATAAGCGAAACCAAAAATGGTGTTGCATTTGGTATTATGATGCAATTTGTAACATCTATTATACTTTTTGTTATAATTTAGCTTATCTTAACTAGACAAATAATATTTATTAAATTTAAATCTGTACTCATATGGCAGAACGGGTTGGAAAAGATGTATTTATGTTTTATGCCACGATATCCACATTCTGTTCCATTCGACAACCGTTTGAGTGCCGTGATGTTGTAAACGATTTATGTGAAAAAAACTATTTGTTTTAAATAGTAAGTGAAATTCAAATAATTAGTCAATCTCGTGATACAATCGTCAACTCCTACCACTCAATAACATCGGCATGGGTAAAAGCCTCGAATGGATCGTGCCCCCATACACTGGGATGATTATCCTGCTATGGGCATTTAAGTTACTGATAGCCAAGCTTATTAGTGGTACAGGAAGGCTTTCGCCGAAAATGGTCGTCGCATCTGATAAGTTAAAAAAAATACTAGATAATAAATGCATGCATTACATCCCCCCCCCCCCCCCCCCCCCCGATGACAGTTTGGCTTCTAAGCTGTGGGTCGGTACTTTTGCACCCCAGGTTCACGTTCCGTTCTTTTTGAAAAATGAACTAGTTCCGTTCCGTTCCTTTTTTTTAACGAAATTCCCAACACTAGAACAAAGAGAAGCATAATTTTCTTCATTTAAGCCAGACACCACAATGGGTGGGATTTTTTCTTTGCGAGTGATTAGTTCTCCCGCAGTATTTGGTGCAACAGCACCATCCATTGCTGTATTAACAGCTCCGTCGTCGGCAAAAGCCGGCGTAATAATCACCGCACCCTTCTTCTTCGAATTCATGGGTGTAGCTTCCAGCAGCTCTCCTTCACGCTTCCTCGCAGGCATGGCTGCACTCTCCTCGTTCGCGCTCGAGAGAGAAAGAGATGCCTCTTTCAGAGAGGCGACCCTACTAGCAATGAGAATGGAAAAGTGTGCGACTTTTAGGCGAGGGGCATGTAGAACCATGGGGAGACGGTTGGAAATACGCGGAATTACGCGGAGGCGCGAGCGTGTTTTGGTTTCGACACAGTTTTTGCACTCACACAATTACACATGTGTGAATGTGTGCGTTCACTTTCAGCCTGCGCGCTCAGTTTGGTTTTCTCGCAGCGGCATGCGGCTATCGGTGTCTCGCTTGCACTAGTGCAGCGAGTGTTCCTCTGTGCGCTCCCTTTCTTGCCACCACACCAAATCGTCAGTTCAGCTCAAGCGTTCGCCGTGAAAGGCCGCGCGCGTGTTAGCCTAAGTCCCGGGCGATCGAAGATTCGCTAAGTGTTGTGCACATTGAAATGAAGCTGCGCTTTTCTTTCACCATTTATCTTAAATGTGTGATTTGCGCTGCTTTATTTCAATATGTTTTTACTGCATTGAACAGCAACAACGGTATTCATGCAGTTAGACGGCTATTTTAAATAAGACGATTTTTTAAATACAAATTATGTGTGTGATTTTGTGGCAAGATTGTGTGAAGCTATGTGCGAAAATACCCCTTTATTTACAATAAAAAAGATAAAATATAAACCAAGTTTAATGTGTTCAAGTTTTTGTTTTGATTCGGGTGCACCAAGTCCGAATGAAGGGAAGCGCACAGCGTGCTACGAAAGAAACAAGTGGGAGGGGGTGTCAGTTCAGCGCAGCGCAATTCGCTGGAATCAAGTGGGAGGGGGTACCAGCTCAGCGCAGCGCAAACCGAAAGAAACGGGAAGGAAGGGGTATGATGAAACAGCGCGAGCGAGCGTTCTTTACAGCGAGAGCGCCTCGTGTATTTTAAAGGCAAGCAAGAGAGCGCATTCTCTCCGTGGTAGCGCTCCATCCGCCATTTTTAATTTCGAGCCCAAAACAACGGACTTCGGATCCGATCTTGGGCCGGGCCCCCACCGCGCGTTTCTACCTACCCCTCGCCTGAAAATTTCGTTCTCTTTGTCTGTCGGGATATTTGCGCTTGCTAAAGCTTGCTCCCCAATCGACCAAAACGCGATGAATGGGTAAAACTATGGACCTGAGATGGGGCCCTATCTCAGTACCCAAACTGGTACCCAAAGGCAGACAATTTTGGACTTATTTTTTGAGAGAGAGCGAAAAAGCTGATGCTTCTTCCCTCTTCTCACACTTCTCTCTAGAATTTCATTTGTATGAGTTCTAGGAGAAGGGGAAAGGGGAGGAGATGTAGCAAGTGAATTAAATTGATGAGGAGAGGGGAGAGAAACACATTCATTCACCAGTCACCGCCAATATCGAGGATTTGATATTGACCGGTGGTGTTTGGGGTATCGGCGTTCCATGTGGACCACGGATGCTAAATGAAAACAATGTGTATAATTTCGTACAGTATCTGATTGACACGGAACCTTACAAATGTTTCTGCGCGGTTGAATCAGGAATCGCGCATCGAATCGATGGAAGAAGGGAGTACGAACGAGGGGGGAGAAGAGGAAGCACAGAGAAAAATGATGCACATTCACTCATACATTCTTACAACAGTAGGCAATTCGCGAGAACATGAAATCGAGAGAGTATATTTCAACGCTCGCGAATGAGTGCAAGCAGGTGCGGTATAGAAGATAAAGCAAGACAGCCCAGTTTTTGTTCAAGCTAGGTCCAAAATGTTTCCTTGGGTCAATTTTCATACACGTCGCTCTCATTAAAAAGCCGGTCCCTACTAGCAATGAGAATGAAAAAGTGTGCGACTTTCAGGCGAGGGGCATGTAGAAGCATGGGGAGACGGTTGGAAATACGCGGAATTATGCGGAGGCGCGAGCGTGTTTTGGTTTCTACGCAGTTTTTGCACTCACACAATTACACATGTGTAAATGTATGCGTTCACTTTCAGCCTGCGCGCTCAGTTTGGTTTTCTCGCAGCGGCATGCGGGTATCGGTGTCTCGCTCGCACTAGTGCAGCGAGTGTTCTTCTGTGCGCTCCCTTTCTTGCCACCACACGAAATCGTCAGTTCAGCTCGAGCGTTCGCCGTGAAAGGCCGCGCGCGTGTTAGCCTAAGTCCCGGGCGATCGAAGATTCGCTAAGTGTTGTGCACATTGAAATGAAGCTGCGCTTATCTTTCATCATTTATCTTAAATGTGTGATTTGCGCTGCTTCATTTAATTTTTTTTTTGCTGTAATGAATACCAACAACGGGATCCACGCAGTTAGACGGCTATTTTAAATAAGATGATTTTTTTAATATGAATAATGTGTGTGATTTTGTGGCAAGATTGTGTGAAGCTATGTGCGAAAATGCCCCTTTATTTGCAATAAAAGTGATAAAATATAAACCAAGTTTAATGTGTTCAAGTTTTTGTTTTGATTCGGGTGCACCAAGTCCGAATGAAGGGAAGCGCACATACGCACAAGCGCGTGATACGAAAGAAACGAGCGGGAGGGGTGTCAGTCCAGCGCAGCGCAATTCGCTGGAATCAAGTGGGAGGGGGTACCAGCTCAGCGCAGCGCAGGCAGAAAGAAACGGGAACGAAGGGGTATGATGAAACAGCGCGAGCGAGCGTTCTTTACAGCGAGAGCGCCTCGTGTATTTTAAAGGTAAGCAAGAGAGCGCATTCTCTCCGTGGTAGCGCTCCATCCGCCATTTTTAATTTCGAGCCCAAAACAACGGACTACGGATCCGATCTTGGGCCGGGCCCCCACCGCATGTTTCTACCTACCCCTCGCCTGAAAATTTCGTTCTCTTTGTCTGTCGGGGAGATAATTCGGAGGTTTCTTTATCCTCTTCTTTTTCACATCGCGTTCTGCCTTATACGGCACCATATACCAATTTTGCATCTATACATGTATTGGCGTGGAACTACCACACACAATACGATCAAACTGTGTTTCACTGGAAATCGTTCTTACAACTGAGATTGTCGCGAGCTCAAAAAACACGTCCGAACTGGACGACAGCTCCGTTGCTACTTGAGATTGCGCATCGTGTATTAATACGGTAGCGGTGAAACGGGGTTTTGTTCCTTTACAGGGTTTCTCAAGCCAGCTCAACATCGTAACACTATTTTTCGAGCACGTTAAACGATTGTCAACATCGTACATACAATTTGAATCCGTAAACTCTTTTCGATTTGGTAACACTAGGTTTTGAATGCGTAAAATCCCAACTCGAATCTGGAAAATGTATAATAGGTGACAAGACAGCCAACATGCAATTTCCAGATTCGAGTTGGGATTTTACGCGTTCAAAACCTAGTGTTACCAAATCGAAAAGAGTTTACGGATTCGAATTGTAAGTACGATGTTGACAATCGCTTAACGTGTTCGAAAAATAGTGTCACGATGTTGAGCTGGCTTGAAAAACCCTGTAATGTGTGTGCGTGTGCGAACGTGAAGGGACGTTGGAATTTGCTTCAATGCAGAATTTTGCAACACATAACGACAAAACGTGGTTTTGTCCTTTCAATGTGTGTGCGTGTGCGAGCATGATTAGACGATAGGAGTTGCTGCAATGCAGAATTTTTAGAAACGAAACAAAACAGTATGGCCTCCAGCACAAAAAAAAGAAAGAATAAACGCGATATTATCCTTTCACATAAAGACACACACACACGCGCTCCCATACAATAGGCAGGGATGGACAATCCCTTCAATTCCATGTTCATGGTTGTATTGAGAAAATTTGCACTGGTTAACACCGGTGTGAATGGGTGTGTAAACGTGTGCACGTGTATGCTTACATGCATGTAAATGAATGTAGAACTAATTTTTTGTGCTATGAATTTTATTTCAGACATCTTGCGAATGCCGGGCCTTACGGCTCAACCGTTCAATTACGAAGGGTATTCTGAAAATATCCCTACAAACAACGAGCGGTATATTTTATCATGGTGTGTGTAAAAACCTAGAGTTAAGCGGAGAATCGGTGTGAAATACACGGAGGCGAAAGCGCGTTTTGGTTTCGACACAGTTTTGGCACTAACACAGTTACACATGTGGAAATGTGTGCGTTCATTTTCGGCCAGCTCGCTCAGTTTGATCTGCTCACAGCGCTGTGCTAATGTCGGTGTCTCGCTTGCACTGCTGCACCGAAAGTTCCTCTGTGTGCTCTCGTTCTTGCTACCACACTAAATCGTCAGTACAGCTCAAGGATCGACAGCGAGCGGCCGCACGTGCGTCAGCCTAAGTCCTGGACGATTGATGTTATGATTTTGTAAAGTGTTCAAGTGTTCAAGTGTTGTGCGAATTCAAATGAAGCTGCGCGAATGATTCGTAATGCATGTTATGTACATCGCGCAGCTTCATTTCGTACCTTTTTTACAGTAATCAACGTGTTCAAAAGGATCTACGCAGATATTCGGCCATTTTAACGTTTGCATCGATGGAGTGATCAATTTTATTTTAGTCAAATATTGTGTATCAACTTACGTAAATGTGTGAAATCGTGTAAAGTTAAAATGTAAATGTTTCAATAAAGTGATGAAAAAAAATCTACGCGTGTTTACGTTTTTGTTTAGCTTTAGATAACAAAAAAATACGCAGCGAGTGTAAGCGATCGCTGAACGAAAGAAACGCACACAGCGCAACACGAAAGAAACTAACACAAGCACACGAAAGGATGCTCGCGTATGGGCGCGAGCATTGAGAGAGCGCACCGTGTATTTTACATGGGAGCGGGAGAGAACCGTGGTACCCGTTCCCATCCCCTTTTTTAAGCCTACCCTACTAGCAATGAGAATGGAAAAGTGTGCGACTTTTAGGCGAGGGGCATGTAGAACCATGGGGAGACGGTTGGAAATACGCGGAATTACGCGGAGGCGCGAGCGTGTTTTGGTTTCTACACAGTTTTTGCACTCACACAATTACACATGTGTGAATGTGTGCGTTCACTTTCAGCCTGCGCGCTCAGTTTGGTTTTCTCGCAGCGGCATGCGGCTATCGGTGTCTCGCTTGCACTAGTGCAGCGAGTGTTCCTCTGTGCGCTCCCTTTCTTGCCACCACACGAAATCGTCAGTTCAGCTCAAGCGTTCGCCGTGAAAGGCCGCGCGCGTGTTAGCCTAAGGGCTTGGTACTTGTTCCGACGCAGCGTATCGTAACGCATTGCGTGACGCAAGCTGGTATCTGTTCGCTGCGTTCTGCATGGATGTGTCAACGCATTTTACAAAGAAAAACATTAACAAACAGCAATAATGCCTATTATTTATAGGCTTTACAACTGATTATAATGTTAAATAACAACTGTAAAATCCTTTCCAGTTGTACCAAAAACAGTGCAAAGCATGTTCACGTTTTTTGCATATTGTGTACTGACCCGCACACACCTGTTTTGCAGAAATTACGCAATTATTTTCTCTACATTTATTTTGTTTTGTTTATAAAATTATTTAGTAGTCCAATTACAAGCAAAATTGCGCTCGAAACAATTTAACGTGAAAAAATATCGATTTTCACCCGATATGGTTAAATTATTTTGACAGACACATCACGTCGTGCGTCGGAATAGAATTTTTTCTACTTTGACGCTGCGTCGGGCGTCGTTAACGCACGCGTCTGTCAAATACCATACATTTTGGCAAAATCGCAACGCATTGCGTCGGAACAAGTACCGCTCTCTAAGTCCCGGGCGATCGAAGATTCGCTAAGTGTTGAAGTGTTGTGCACATTGAAATGAAGCTGCGCTTTTCTTTCACCATTTATCTTAAATGTGTGATTTGCGCTGCTTTATTTCAATATGTTTTTACTGCATTGAACAGCAACAACGGTATTCATGCAGTTAGACGGCTATTTTAAATAAGACGATTTTTTAAATACAAATTATGTGTGTGATTTTGTGGCAAGATTGTGTGAAGCTATGTGCGAAAATACCCCTTTATTTACAATAAAAAAGATAAAATATAAACCAAGTTTAATGTGTTCAAGTTTTTGTTTTGATTCGGGTGCACCAAGTCCGAATGAAGGGAAGCGCACAGCGTGCTACGAAAGAAACAAGTGGGAGGGGGTGTCAGTCCAGCGCAGCGCAATTCGCTGGAATCAAGTGGGAGGGGGTACCAGCTCAGCGCAGCGCAAACCGAAAGAAACGGGAAGGAAGGGGTATGATGAAACAGCGCGAGCGAGCGTTCTTTACAGCGAGAGCGCCTCGTGCATTTTAAAGGCAAGCAAGAGAGCGCATTCTCTCCGTGGTAGCGCTCCATCCGCCATTTTTAATTTCGAGCCCAAAACAACGGACTTCGGATCCGATCTTGGGCCGGGCCCCCACCGCGCGTTTCTACCTACCCCTCGCCTGAAAATTTCGTTCTCTTTGTCTGTCGGGTAGAAAATCTTCCAACGGCTTAACTCTAGGTTTTTACGCACACCATGATAAAAATTACCCGCTCTTTGTCCGTAGGGATAGGTGTGGAGTGGAAAAAGTGGCTCAGATCGTTCGAAATTATGCTACGGGCTTGTCGAATCGACGATGACGATTGGAAAAAGAACCTTTTACTACATTTTATTGGCTCAAACGTGCAGCAAATATTTGATTCACTACCAGAATTACCGAAAACCGACAGTTGCGGGCCCCTACAGGCAAAGAGAGCGAAATTTACAGGCGAGGGGCATGTAGAAACAGGCCCTACTAGCAAAGAGAATGTAAAAGTGTGCGTCTTTCAGGCGAGGGGCATGTAGAAGCAGGGGGAGACGGCTGGAAATACGCGGAATTGCTCGGAGGCGAGAGCGTGTTTTGCTTTCTACACAGTTTTCGCACTCACACAATCACACATGTGTGAATGTGTGCGTTCACTTTCAGCCTGCGCGCTCAGTTTGGTTTTCTCGCAGCGGCTTGCTGGTGTCGGTGTCTCGCTCGCACTAGTGCAGCGAGTGTTCCTCGTGCGTTCCCTTTCTTGCTACCACAAAAAATCGTCAGTACAGTTCAAGCCTTCGCAGCGTGAGGCCGCGCGCGTTTTAGCCTAAGTCCCGGGCGCTCGATGTAATTTGAAGTGAAGTGTTGAAGTTTTATTTATTTCAATTCACATTATTACGGCCTCGGTCGTATTTTCAAGTGTTGAAGTGTTGTGCGCATTGAAATAAAGCAGCGTTAATCTTTCATAATTCAACATGAATATGTAAATTATGCTGCTTTATTTCAATGCTTTTTTTACAGTATTCAACATACACAACATACAGGCAGTAAGGCGGGTGCTTGAAGTGACAATTTTTATATTATTATTTTTTATAAAAAATATGTGTGGTTTTGTGGCAAGATTGTGGTAAGCGATGTGTGGAACTGTGCCTTTAGTTTCAATGAAGTGTTAAAATATCAACCGAGCTTGATGTGTTTAAGTTTTATTTCGATGCATGCGATTTTATTACGCTGCAAATCAAAGTGAACGAAAGCGCACAGCGCACAACGCGCAACGAAAGAAACGAGGGGGAGGGGGTGTCCAGCGCTACGCGCAAAGTGCGGCAACAGCGCAGCGCAAACCGAAAAGAATGCGCGGGAGGGGGTGTTCAGCACAACACGCAAGTGCGGCAACAGCGCAGCGCAAACCGAAAGAAACGCGAGAGAGCAAGAACAGCTGATCCGCGCATCCAGCGCAGCGCGAGAGGAAAGAAACGGGAGGGAGGGGGTATCAGCTGATCAGCTGTTTTGTATCGCGAGAGCGCCCCGAGTAATTTGAAGGCAAGCGAGAGAGCGCTGCGCGCGCTTACTCTCAATTCGGAAAAAAATCGCTTCCGCTCGACTATGGCGACCAATACAAAATCGACCGAACCCCTTCCCCCTGTTTCTACATGCCCCTCGCCTGTAAATTTCGCTCTCTTTGCCTGTAGGGGGACAATACAACTTCGACCGAACCCCTTCCCCCTGTTTCTACATGCCCCTCGCCTGTAAATTTAGCTCTCTTTGCCTGTAGGGGGGGAAGGGGTTCGGTCGATTTTGTATTGGCCGCCATAGTCGAGCCGCAGTGATTTTTTTCCGAATTGAGAGTGAGCACGCACAGCGCTCTCTCGCATGCCTTCAAATTACTCGGGGCGCTCTCGCGATACAAAACAGCTGATCAGCTGATACCCCCTCCCTCCCGTTTCTTTCCTCTCGCGCTGCGCTGGATGCGCGGATCAGCTGTTCTTGCTCTCTCGCGTTTCTTTCGGTTTGCGCTGCGCTGTTGCCGCACTTGCGCGTTGTGCTGAACACCCCCTCCCGCGCGTTCTTTTCGGTTTGCGCTGTTGCCGCACTTTGCGCGTAGCGCTGGACACCCCCTCCCCCTCGTTTCTTTCGTTGCGCGTTGTGCACTGTGCGCTTTCGTTCACTTTGATTTGCAGCGTAATAAAATCGCATGCATCGAAATAAAACTTAAACACATCAAACTTGTTTGATATTTTAACACTTTATTGAAACTTAAGGCACAGTTCCACACATCGCTTACCACAATCTTGCCACAAAACCACACATATTTTTTATAAAAAATAATAATATAAAAATTGTCACTTCAAGCACCCGCCTTACTGCCTGTATGTTGTGTATGTTGAATACTGTAAAAAAAGCATTGAAATAAAGCAGCATAATTTACATATTCATGTCGAATTATGAAAGATTAACGCTGCTTTATTTCAATGCGCACAACACTTCAACACTTGAAAATACGACCGAGGCCGTAATAATGTGAATTGAAATAAATAAAACTTCAACACTTCACTTCAAATTACATCGAGCGCCCGGGACTTAGGCTAAAACGCGCGCGGCCTCACGCTGCGAAGGCTTGAACTGTACTGACGATTTTTTGTGGTAGCAAGAAAGGGAACGCACGAGGAACACTCGCTGCACTAGTGCGAGCGAGACACCGACACCAGCAAGCCGCTGCGAGAAAACCAAACTGAGCGCGCTGGCTGAAAGTGAACGCACACATTCACACATGTGTGATTGTGTGAGTGCGAAAACTGTGTAGAAAGCAAAACACGCTATCGACTCCGATAAATTCCGCGTATTTCCAGCCGTCTCCCCCTGCTTCCACATGCCCCTCGCCTGAAAGACGCACAATTTTACATTCTCTTTGCTAGTAGGGGCCACTTGCAAATGTAGAAAGATGCACCCCGAATAGGACGGCTCATCAAGAAGCAATTGCCAGACTGGATAATTTTTTTCTTCCAAAACAAAACCCAACCTACGAACAACATCTGTTGCTTCAAATAAAACAGAAATCCGGAGAAAGTTTCGATGCTTTTATCATGACATAGCGTGTACAAGCAGACCGTTGTGGTTTTGGAGACAAGATGGAAGAATACGTGAAAGATCAGGTCATTGAAAATTGCCAATCCGCTTTATTACGCCGAGAATTACTTAAGCAAGGTGATGCTAGCCTTGACAAATTAGTGAGAGTAGCCAAAATTTTTGAAGCTGTTGCGTATCAAGAAAAAATATTCGCTGATAACAAAGAACAAGTTGACCAGGTGCATAAAATCGAAGAACCTCAGTATGGCAAGAAAAGAAAAATTCTTGAATCTTTGAATTCTTGAAGACTTTCTTGAATCAAGTCAACGGGAGTGTCATCAATGTGGATACTCAGGACACCTTGCAAAAGAAAACAAATGTCCAGCAAAAAGAAAATTCTGTAACAAATGTGGTGGCAGAGACCACTTTGCAAAGAAATGCCGTACCAAGCAGTCAGACTATACAAGAAAAACATATTCAAAGCAGGACCGCAACTACATTACAAGTAATAACAATGGAGACCAAAAACCAAGCATTCCCGCTGCGCAAAGCGACGGAAGAAATCATGGAGTTCTGAGAATTTTATCATGCCTTCCTTTTCTCTCCAACGGCAAATTTGTCAAGCAGCTCGTCGAGCTACCCGTCCCTGGCTCCGCCTCATACCCCTCGCCTGAGCGCGCTGCCGAAGGTTTGGATGTGTTGGTGCGTCAGACGGCCAATCGCTGTCAGCCGTCGTCCGAGCTTTTTCCCTCCATAGCGCCATCTCTTTCTCGCGTGTGGTCAATGCTCGCGAGCTGTTGTGGCGCCTAAAAATGCCGTTAACAAACATTGCGGCGATGAAGTTGCATTTTCACAAACCAAACCAAAAAATCGCAATGAGTTCAAACACTGCAATATAAAAATGACTAAGGAATCGCTAGTTTACGCAGGAGGGTTTGCTGTGCAACGCGCAGAATCCTAATCCGCATTAACACGTTCAGTCCGGCGCTGATTTTCATGAGCTTACCGTTCCGCCGGCATCTAGAACGCAAGCTGATTGTGGAACCGGTATACTGGAAAGTTCACTGGTAGTCCCTGGGGCCTGCCATCGTGCTGAACGTGTTAAGCAGTAAGCATAGCACTAAGATTTTGCTTTCGCCTGTTGTGGATTACATAGATATGCTAAGCATCCTGCGCATGGTTGTGAGTGTACGTGTGTATGCAAAACTGTCGCCGAATCTATGCTCTTCCGGAATGTTCTGATGCATAGGTCTAAGAAAGGAAGGTGTTCATGAAAGGCGGAAAGACGAATTGAGGCCCCTGTCAATGGTAACTGATGACCGGGAGCAGGGGGTACTGGCACACAGCTGTTGGAAGATTGAACGGTATACTTAAATTGCGGGCGGATGGGGGGGAGGGGGGGTGGCCATGGGACCCCTACGATCATTTTTCCGGGGGCCTTTGTCGCTATTACTTGTAGACATACGGCATATCACAGACTAGAGATCTTCGGTGACCGCCTAGTCCGCCTACCGTTAGATCCGCCGCTGGTTCATGACGGTGTTTTTTTATCGTGGAGGTACATCCTTCCCCCTGCCTGCTGCGTATGCACCGGGCAGGAGACAGTGTGGCAGTATGCAAGTTGCACACTGGATAGGAGCGGGCCCGTGGCACCGTCATCATTCCGCACATCTGCATGCCCGTCGTGGGTTCTAATCGCGTATGAACCGTTCGCCGTTGCAAGGGGTTAGTCACCGGCTCCGACTACGTGGTACTCAAGTCCTGAAAAGGCCGGCATGATCGCGTTGGCTATTACGCCAATAATAATAAAAATAATAATAATAATAAAAAGAACTTAGCATAGCAGTGCACACCCGGGTAAGAGTTTGTCTTGACTTTGTTGCTGCCGGGCTACCGCTGTGACGCGACAAATGCACGGAATGCACTCGATCAAAACATGAACCTACCGATCCGAACCCATTCCAAGACATTGCCGGTCAATCGGCGTCATGATAACTACTCCAAACCAACAAGCCACCAGATTCTGGACGGACAGGTGTAGCACCATACGCGCACCGTAATAAACAAATCCAGAATCCTCTTTTGTATGAATTCAATTAAAAATGTTGTTTCCACTTGCGTCCGCTAGCTGAATTAGAAATAAACGTGCAATATATCACACGCACGTTTGCTTAGATCGTGTAATACCCCCAACAGAAGAGCCGATCGCAAAGATGCCAATGCCAATGGTTGTGTTGTCTCTCAAGTAGCGAGATCGAAAATGCATGGACTTTGTAGTCGCAGTGGATGAAAATGTACGCATCAGAATCAAATAATTTTGGGGTTTCCAAACGCACGCACACACACAAACATGCGCGCACAAACTCACACACAAACAGGCGCGCGCAAACTCACACAAACACACATACACACACACACACACACACACACACACACACACACACACACACACACACACACACACACACACACACACACACACACACACACACACACACACACACACACACGCGCACACACGCACACACACGCACGCACGCACTCACGCACGCATGCACGCACGCACGCATGCACGCACGCACACATGCACGTACGCACGCATGCACGTACGCACGCATGCACGCACGCACACATGCACGTACGCACGAACGCGAGCACGCACGCACGAAAGCGCGCACGCCAGCACGCAGCCACGAAAGCGCTCTCGCGAGCACGCACCCCCGAAGTCGCGCACGCGATCACGCTCCCTCCACTAAACCCCCCCCCCCCTCCCGCACGAGCGAGTACGGCTACCTTATCGGAAGAAAGGCTGGTTCAGCTATCATGTATCGCATCCTCATCCCTAGCGCCGGGCGGGGTGGGGAATCGCGACATGATAGAGTGAACGGTCACTTTCCCCGCGCTGTGTGCGTGTGTGTGTGTGTCGAGACCCAAAAACTGGAGACAGATTTCGGCAAATTAAAAAATAAATTATAACCACTATACACTGTGCTACATAATGCTTAGAAGGTCGTTGAAGCACCAAACATGTTCAAATAAAAAAAAAAATTAGAATAGTGTTAGACGTTCTCACACGCTTGTTTTAAATAGGCTTCTTCACCCTCGATTGGCAGGGGCATCGAATGGTCTCATCAGCAGCGGCACGAAATAAAATAAACCATCAATACACCGATAACACTTTGAATCCCAATCCAGCTTCTCCCACAGCGTCTCAAGGTCACACACAAATTAATAAATGCTAACACCCACCAATAACAATACACAACCGCAATGCACATATAAGTATCAACGCATTTACCACAACACCCAATCAGCTGGTGGCGGAAGCCACGGGCAGAAGCGCAAGTAAGGCAGGGCAGGGTGAGGGAGGGAGAAGAAGCGGACGAAAAAATGGGCGCCAATATTTTTAAATTTTTTGACCGTTTTTTTTTTTGCTCCGCCGCCACAAATAGTTCGTCCATTTCGCCAATAGATGGCTCTAAACTTGCTCGACCCAGCGCAGGAATCGCTGAAGTCCAGCGCGGGAGACCAGCCAAAATCTGCGCTGGCCAGCGCAGATTTTGGTACATTTCCTGCGCTGGAAACTGCTCGAATTTGCGCAGCGGGTTGTAAACCACATCGCCAATGAAAACACCGAATATGTTTTTCATCTAACTAACTCAGGCAACAACAGCGAAGTAAAATGTAATGTTGGTGGTGTTCCGTTAACCGCAGTAATAGATTCGGGATGCAAGTACAATTTAATCAGCAAAGTAACATGGGAGGAAATGAAATCGCAATATGTTCACGTGACAAATCAACGACGCGAAACTGCGCTCAATCTTAAAGCATATGGGGGACAATCTCTGTCACTGATCGGCATGTTTACAGCTACGATCTCACTAGGCATGGTTAAAACAATTGCCGACTTTTACGTCGTAGAAGGAGACGGAAAGACTTTTATCGGCCGTGATACTGCCACCTTCATGGGCGTTTTGAAAATAAGCATACCAGTAAATGCAGTTGAAAACAAAAAAGGGAAATTGGGAACCATTAATAATATCGTTCTGGATTTGCCTATCAAACCCAATGCAATACCAGTAGCCCAACCATATCGCCGTATACCAATAGCATTAGAAAAGCTGGTAGACAAAAGCTGGACGAGCTACTGCATCAAGTTATTGAACAAGTAAACGAGCCAGCGAAGTGGATATCTCCAGTAGTGGTAGTCCCAAAAGGAGATAATGACGTTCGCATTTGTGCAGACATGCGGCGAGCTAACGAAGCGGTGAAAAGAGAGAACCATCCTTTACCAACCTTCGAAGATTTTCTTCCACAATTAGCGAAAGCAAATGTTTTCTCCCGGTTAGATGTAAAGAATGCTTTTCACCAGGTATGTAGAAAATGAACATCGATGCAGCATATGAAAAGTTTGGGAGTTTTTTTTGACAACTTAGAATTCTTTTGTAACACTTGAAATTAGGTAAAAAAAATAAAAAGTTCTCTGCAGCTAAACTAACCGTGTACTTGTTTCAATTTTAGGTAGAGATATCGGAACAATCTCAAAGCCTAACAACATTCATCACACGAAGAGGCTAATTCCGCTATACACGACTTATGTTTGGTATAAATTGTGCTCCGGAATTATTTCAGAAGATAATGGAACAAATTTTGACAGGCTGCGATGGCTGTTTGAATTTTATTGACGATATAATTGTGTATGGCCGGTCTGGTGGTACAGTCGTCAACTCGTACGACCTAACAACATGCCCGTCATGGGTTCAAGTCCCGAATAGACCGTGCCCCCATACGTAGGACTGACTATCCTGCTATGGTAACAATAAGTCATTGAAAGCCGTTGTTGTGCCAAAGAAGAAGAAGAAGATAATTGTGTATGGATCTGACCAGGAACAGCATGATACAAGGTTGAAAAAGGTTCTCCAACGCTTAGTAGAGTGGAATGTAATTTTGAATACAGAAAAGTGCTTATACGGAGTACGGCAGACGAAGTTTTTGGGACACATTCTGTCAGCAAATGGAAGTAAACCAGATAACGATAGAATAGAATCGATTAGAAAATTTAGAGAACCAAAGTCTGGAGAAGAGGATCGTAGCTTCTTGGGACTAGTTAATTACTTAGGGAGATTTATACCGGATTTGGCAACAATAACGTTTTCATTACGACAATTAACAGGCCCAAAATTTCTGCTGGAAATATGAGCACCAAGAGGCATTTAACAAATTAAAATCAATTATGATGTGTCCCACAACGTTAGGGTATTTTGATGTTGCAGATAGAACGCAACTAGTGGCTGATGCAAGTCCGGTTGGCCTCGGTGCAGTCTTAATTCAAATAGATGCTCAGGGTACCCCACGTATCATAGCCTATGCTAGTAAAAGCTTATCTGACGTAGAGAGACGCTATGCCCAGATAGAAAAAGAAGCTTTAGCCCTCATTTGGGCTGTAGAACGATTTCATTTCTACTTATACGGACGTAACTTTGAACTGATAACAGACCACAAGCCCTTAGAAACGATTTTCGGAACTAGATCAAAACCTTGCGCTAGGATTGAGAGGTGGGTGGTGCGTTTACAGTAGTACAAAGTATCTGTTATTTACAAACCGGGTAAAACTAACATCGCAGACCCACTTTCACGGTTTGCCGTTACTGAAACTGTAGAAGGAAAAACATTCGACAAATGTGTTGAGCAGTACGTTTCTTGGGTAGCTTTTAATTCATCACCAGCCGCTCTTACATTAGGAGAAATAGAAAAAGTTTCAGAAACTGATAGGACCATTCACGCAGTCCGTCAAGGATTAGAAAAAGACATTTGGTCTGAAGATGCTTCACCATTTAAAGTATTTTCGTCAGAATTGTGTTTTGCAAACCACATTTTGCTGCGCGGTACAAGAATTGTCATCCCCAATTCATTAAGAGAGCAAACTTTGCATTTAGCATATGAAGGTCACCCCGGTATGACCATCATGAAACAGCGACTACGGGCTAAAGTGTGGTGGCCAAAATTAGACCAACAGGTAGAAAACTACGTAAAAACTTGCAAGGGATGTATGATGGCATCTGCACCACCTGCACCCGAACCGATGAAAAGAAGGGGTTTACCTTCTGCACCATGGCAACATGTAGCTATCGACTTCCTCGGACCACTTCCTTCTGGGCACTCACTGCTAGTTATCGTTGATTGCTGCGACCACCTCAAGGAAAAATTCATTCGAATGCAAAGAACAGGAGCTCCAAAGAAGTAAACGAATTACACAAAACCCAGGTTACTTAAAAGACTTCGTATGATGACTGTAGTAGGCTAATATTTAGAAAAAGATGTATTATATAAACGTTTATAAAAGGAAAAAGTGAATGTAGTGTAGCAACCTTTAGGGGATATCTTAGTTAAGCAACCTTGGTATGTCAGTTGGGAATGATGGACTAGAGAAGAATAAAGAGTCAGTTGTGTGGAGACCGAGGAAGGATCCATCGGCTTGTTGCCTATTCTACGGACTATTAAACTGCTTCACATCATCGTTGCGTGTTGGCGAATTGTTTAGTTGCACCGCAACTGTGGTTTCCTGCTGTTTTTTCCTGCTCGGCTTAGCAGTGTTGTGCTGTGATTACGCGTGATTTCGCGATGGCGGCTATTTGCTTCTCGTGTGCTGAACCGCTAGAGGCCACCGGCTGCATCATCAGTTGTGCATATTGTGACGCTACGTTCCACCGCGGCTGTTGCAAATTGCCTTCCGAGCTGATTGACGCAGTATTGTCCAATGTCGACCTGCACTGGAGCTGCATTGGCTGCACTAACATTCTTAAAAATCCGCGCTGCCGTTCGGTAAAAGAAATAGGCGCCCAGGTCGGTTTCCAAGCCGCCCTCACCTCAGTTGTAGCAGCTATCGGCAAGCTCGTTGAGCCTATTGTCGCCGAAGTTCGCAGTGGTTTTACCCTCCTTCAAACTGCATCCACGCCTCACATTCGGAATCCTGATCCTCGACCGCTACGGGTAGAAAGCGGAGGCGCGTAATCGAGGATTCGGCATCTCCTGGTGTATACAGAATTGTAAACAATCGCGGTAACATCCTTTGTGCCGCGTCATCGCCAAACGCATACACCAATACCACGATTGCCGTCCAGCCGGCACCTACACAACCTCATGAACTGGTGGGAACCGATCCGTTATCATCACCGCTTCAGGCTGCACCTCGTGAGCCATTCACAGATAGGGTCTGGATCCGCCTATCCCGCTTATCAACAGCCGTCACTGTGGAACAAGTGGTCGCTTCTGTAAAGCGTCGCTTAGCCACCGATGACGTTATAGCGTATTGCCTGCTGAGAAGAGGGGTTAGTGTGGACAGCATGAATTGGCTTTCATTCAAAGTGAGAGTCCCGGCTATCCTTCGAGATGCGGCACTCACACCATCCACTTGGCCAGTCGGTATCGGTGTACGTGAGTTTTTTCCATCCCGTCAACACGACCACCAAACCTCATCTCCTATAGCCACCCGAAACCGCTTTACAACACGCACACCAGCTACTAGTACTGATCACCGCTACACCACACGCACACCAACAACGACTCACCGTTTAGCAGCACGCACGTCTACTCCACCTGGTCCTGAAACAACATCATCACAACAGTGTCCCCCCCGGTGAATGATACCTTGGAAGCACCCAACTCAACACTTGTTTCTGGACCGCCCCAAAACCACCGCGCTTCATCTCCGCACCTGCACCAGTCTACAATCGATCGCTTTTTTCTCAACTAGACGAAGTTCCGCTCATTGCACGCAACAAACACGCCAAGCCTCATGCTCTGACAACGCAGCTCAATTGACTTACCGTATACCCGCTTTATCCAACCACCACAATGACAACGCTACCGCTGAGTATTTAAGCTGCTATTATCAAAACGTTAGAGGTTTGCGCACTAAAACAAAAGAATTTCACCTAGCTGTATCGGAGGCTGACTTCGACCTTATCGCCCTCACGGAAACTTGGCTTGTTGACAACATTCCATCTGCTCTTCTGCTGATTTCAACATTTAACAACATGATTTCAATGTTTAACAATAGCTTTCATTGTTCCAATTTTATTTCACTTGACGAAGCAGTATGTTCATTCTCGTCCTTCATGCTGCAAGCCTTTGTTGTATGCGTCCCAGTTCAGCGTCCTAAACCTAACCTAAAGAGCTGCTTATCGTCACTACCAAACGCGCCGCTGCCAAAGATCTCGCTCGATCTACTTGGATACGCACTCTTTATACTGCAGCTATAACAGGTTTCGATATCGCAGATATTTGAGTAAAATCCAACGTAACCTCTGCAGGTGGCCTGACTCGTTTTGGCGCTTCTACCACAGCAAAACAAAATCCACCAATACACCGAAATCCATTACGTACAAAGGAGCAACAAGTGCCAACACTAATGAAATGTGCAATCTCTTCGCAGATCGCTTCGCAGATTGCTTTTCACCGGCCATGAATGATACCGATACCATTGATGCTGCTCTCGTCAACACTCCGGCTGGCGCAATTAACATGAGCACTCCTTTCATCGACAGTGAGATCGTTTTATCTGCCCTAGCGCAACTAAAGCCTTCCTTCGCTCCTGGACCCGACGGAATTCCTTCTACCGTGCTGAAACGCTGTCAAACGACAGTAGCACCTATCCTTGCAAAATTTTTCAATGCATCGCTAGCCAATGGCTACTTTCTCAAAACATGGAGGAAATCTTGGATGGTTCCTATTTACAAAAAGGGCGACAGGACAGATGCCATCAACTACCGGGGTATTACATCTTTGTGTGCCATTGCCAAGGTGTTCGAACTAGTGATATACAAACATCTGCTACATGCATGCCGCAGCTACCTAAGCCCGTATCAACATGGATTCGTGCCAAAAAAGTCGACTACCACGAACCTGGTTGAATTTGTAACCTATTGCACTAGTCAAATTGATGCCGGAGCTCAAGTCGATGCAATTTATACAGATCTGAAAGCAGCGACTCTCTTCCGCACGCAATTCTTCTCGCTAAACTCGACAAGCTAGGAGTTTCCAGCTCGCTCGTACTGTGGCTTAAGTCTTACCTAATTAATCGCACATACATCGTGAAAATTGATAAGCACATGTCCAAAGAAATAGTCAGCAGCCCGGTGTGCCACAAGGAAGCAATATTGGCCCGCTTCTCTTCATATTGTTTATCAACGATGTTACCCTGGCTTTACCTCCCGACAGTATCAGTCTGTTAGCCGACGACGCAAAATTTTTTGCGCCTATTCACAACACAGGTGATTGTACATTCCTGCAAGACTGCATCGAAATTTTCTGTTCGTGGTGCAAGCGTAATGGACTGACTATCTGCATCGAGAAATGCTACTGTGTGTCTTTTAGTCGATGCAGGAGCCCAGTGACTGGGACCTACTTCATGGACGGCACTGCAGTTAATCGACAGAATCATGCCAAAGACCTGGGCGTTCTGCTTGACTCTAGTTTGAACTTTAAACAGCATATCGATGACGTTGTAGCCAGAGGAAATCAATTACTTGGCGTGGTTATCCGGACAACTAATGAATTCCGCAACCCCATGTGCATCAAAGCTGTGTACAACTGCATCGTTCGTTCGGTTCTGGAATATTCGTGCGTAGTCTGGAGCCCAACTACCGCTTCTTCAATTGCTCGACTTGAGGCGATTCAACGTAAGCTCACGAGATATGCCCTATGCCTACTTCCCTGGCAGGATCGCAATAATCTTCCTCCGTATGCTGCGCGGTGCCGTCTTCTAGACCTTGAACCTCTTTCGGTTAGAAGACGCAATGCACAGTGCTCTTTCATCGCTGGATTGCTAAATGGCTCTATCGACTCATCGCCTTTGTTGCATCGAGTCGATAGCTATGCACCATCCCGAACACTTAGGTCTAGAGAAACTCTACGGCTCGCTCAACCCCGTTCCAGTGCTGGTCGGTCTGGCCCTATGTTCCGCATGTCGGCTGTCTTCAATACTGTCTCGGATTGCTTCGACTTCGACATCTCAACTCGGTGCTTCAAGGAACGTCTCCGGCTTTTGCCGTGGCCGCAGTGAATTGCGATGTAAATCTTATTTTTGCTATGTATTTTTTTTCTCAATTGAACTGTTACATCTTAATTAGGCCATACGGCCCGTTGAAGATTAAATAAATAATAATAATAATAATAATAATAACATTTTTGAAAAAATTACTTCCATTCCAAGCTGTCCAACGCGAGGAATCGAAAAGAGATTATATTTCACATTGGGGACATATAGAACATCGTCAACAAAATAATGCATCTGACGATCGCCGATTTTTGCTAGTATGTCCACTTTTCCTTTACAGTTGCTCTGTATGATTTCACCCGATGCGACCTTAATCATAGTCGGCTCATGCAGTGTTTTGACGTCTCGAAGAAATTCACAATAATTGATCATATGATCGGAAGCGCCAGAATCTAGGATCCATTTGAAACCATTTCTATCGCATTTCTTTGATAGATTTTTGGAATCACTACATAAGAAAGTGACAGCTGTTTCACTTACATTCGCTCTTTCGCTCTCGTTGTCAAACGACCTTCTATTGTTTTGCATCGCAGCAGTTCTTTCTTGCAATAGAGGACAATCAACTCGTCTGTGCCCAAACTTTTTACAATAAAAACACTTCATCTTCGGTTTGGCACCTGTTCCAGCAAACGCCATGGAATTCATGCTGTCTCTCATTTCTTGAATATTCCCACGTTTCATACTCTCACTTAGTAGACGTGCCTTGACAAAGTCGAGCGTGCATTGCTCCGGTGCCAGCGTTTCCAAAACTGTTACAAGCTGATCATACGAGTTCGGCATTGTTTGTAGCAAATAAAATACGATCAAGCTTTCTTGCAGCTTTATGCCAGCAGCTTCCAGATCCCGCACCATCCGCTCGAACTCGAGTAAGTGCGCCTGGAGAGAACCGGACTCCAAAAACTTCATCGCTGAAAGCTTTTTCAGAAGATAGAACTGTCCCGAGATGCCCTTTCGGGCAAACGTGTTTTCAAGCGTTGTCCAAATCTGACGCGGGGTTTGCTTACCCTTAATGTACTCAAGCTGGGAATCCGCGATGTTTCGCACCAGTACCGATTTACATTTCACGTCTCTCTTCTTTCTATCTTGCAGTTTAATCTCCTTAGCCAGCCGTACTGCATCCGAAACAGTCACTAAAACCTGATAATCTTCTATCTTTTCCGCTTCCTCACGAACACAATCTAAAAGATCCAGCTCCTCCAGGAGCACTTCCATTCGGAAGCTCCAATTGTTGAAGTTCGCACCATCAAAAAGATATACCTTCTTTTCCTCGTCCATTCTACTTTCTCCGAAAAAGCTTAGAACAGCTACAAGAAGAAAGAAAAATTAATCGCTTATACGTGATTTAGGTTATCCTGGGCCCATAACCTAAAAGCAGAGCGAAGGAAAATGTGATATGCGGAGCAAAGTAAATACACGTGCGTTCGGTTCTTCTTCTTCTTCTATTTAGCGAGAGGGGATGTATCCTCCTATGTTGTACAAACGTTTGTTTTAAACAACATATTCAGAGGCTTACTCTCTCTTTTAGACTTCGACTGTCTAGAGTCATATGTCTTTTGGTTCGGGAACGTCTTTTCTTTTTCTTGTTGTTTTTTTTTTTGTGCTGTGTTGTTTTCTATTTCATTGTCAGCTATGTCAGTTATTTAGGTGTATCTGTTTATAGGTTGGTGTATACTTCTTGTATTAAGATTTAAGAATATCTTTTCTTTTAAATTTCGATGTTGTTTTCTTTCATGAAACGGATGATTTCTTTTATCGTTGTTCCTGTTTTTCCTTTCCAATTGGTTATAAAATTATTCCAAGATATGAGAGGGTTTGAGTCTCTTTGATTTTTGTATTTTGTGCAGTAGAAAATTTTATGGCGTCCCGTTTCCGGAGTATGGCAAGTTGGACAATCACCGTTTTCTTCGATCTTCATTTTAGCTAACCAATATAGGCAATATAGGTCGATAGGTCATGGCCAACCAGTAATTTATTTGTTGTTTTGATTTCATTTGCGCTTAGTGGGATTTCGTCGTACCAAGGTTTAAATTGGAATTCTTTATGAAATTCTTCTAATTTCTTCCCTTTCTCTCTACACTCTGCTGTGTACCAATCTTCAGTTTCTTTTCTCATTGTGTTCTTTATGTTGATTGTTGTGTCACTTATTCGTAGTTTGTTTTCAATTATATTTTTTGATGTGCTTCCTTTTTTGGCCAATTGGTCGGCTTTCTCATTTCCTGCTATGTTTGTGTGTGCTGGTATCCATCTTATCTCAGCATTGAGTTTTTCGCTTGTTTTTAGGATGTTATGTATTGCTTCGTCTATGTAGCATTTCTCTTGTGCTTCTTTTAAAATATAGCATGCTGCCTGGCTATCTGTATATATTGTCGGGTTTTTTAGATTATTTTCATTGGCAATTTGTAGGGCTTTTTCAATTGCTGTTATCTCTACAGAAGTTATTGGTACCGTGTTTTTTAGCTTGAAGTGGGATGCTATATACTGATTTGGTTTGTTGTGTGGTTTTATGTAGATGCCAATTCCACATTTATCTTCTATTTTGCTTCCGTCTGTATATACGATCGGTTTCTTTTTTTCCAGGTTTCTGATTTGTTGTTCCAATTGTTGTCTCATTATTATTTCTCTATGAGGGGTATCTTTTGTAATTTCTTCGTCTGGTTTAGGATGAATTGGAATTTTCACTTCTATGTTATTTATTTTTATTTTTGCCATTTTTTCAATTAGTTCCCTGTTTTCGGTAATAATTTTTTCTACGTATGTTTTGTTTTTTTCTGCGATTCTGTTTATGTTGGTTGTTATTTGGTTCTGATGGATTTTTGAATATGTTATTGTCTTTAAAGTTTCTTTTGTTGCTATGTATTTGCTTCTTATGTGTAGTGGTACTTCAGCAGCTATTGCCATTAAGGAGTTAATTGGTGTGGTTTTGGTGTAGCCTGTTATTTTTCGGAGTGATTGGTTTGCTATGGTTTGAAATGACTTTTTGAGTGTTTTTGTTGCGTTTCCTATGTAAGAGGCCCCTTGTTCCAAAATTCCCCTGATTATGGCTCTGTGGACTACTATTGTTTTTTTTCGGGCTTAGTTTGTTGTTTTGGTTGCAGATGCGTCGGATTATATTCAGTCTTTTTCTGGCCTTGTTTTTTAGTTCTTCTATTTGTTTTCTAAACTTCACATTTCCATCTATCCATGCTCCGAGGTATTTATATGTGGTTACTTTTTCGATATTTGTATTGTTTTGTATTTGTATTTTTAGTGTTATCGGGTGCTCACTTTTTCCAAAAACCATGAACTTGGTTTTTTCGATGTTCATCGGTAGTTTTAGTTTGTTTATTTCCTCTATGAATATGTTTAGGGATCTTTTTAGTTTTGTTTCTAGTTCTTGGGGGGTTTTGGCATTTTGTATAATGATGAAATCATCTGCATATTGTAATAATTGATTACCATTTATTTTTTTGTGGATTTGACTAGTATATATGTGTTCAGGCACAGCCCTGTCACTTCATATCGTGCTTAACGAAACACGAACATTCTTCGTTCAATTTCGAGTGTTCGGCTCGATCGAGTAGTTTATAAATAAAAGTGTATGTCGCGAATAAACTCTCTCTTTCAATTTTGCTACACAACGAATAACTGCTGGTAAATATTACAGGTTTGAAAGTTACACCGAAACGCGGAAAATAAATTATCCGAAATAGTGAGATTAAACATTGGTGCCGTGACCAGGATTAAGACGAATCTGGTTTTCTGAATCTTAATTATTCTCGCGATAATCACTGTTTGCGCGCGTGTAACTGTGCTTTAGTCGCCTCACAATCGACCAAGTTCACTGTGTCCGCGAAATTTAGCGTTTTTTGTCCAACCGCACTATGACTGCTCCGATGAACGTTTTGTCGTCCAGAAGGACAGTTTTACTAGCAGTATTGGCTAAGCACGAACAATTTTTGGCAGAATTTGACCCGGAACGGGATGCAATCGAAATCAACATTCGCATTGCAAAGGTCCAGAAGCTTTCCGTTGATTTGGAAGCAATTCAGGCCAAATTGGAAGATGCGGCGGCCACCGAGGAAGTGATAAGTCACAATGCCGCGTTACGAGACGATTTTGGCTCGCGTTTGATACGCCTTGAAGCCCATTTAATGGCTAAACGGGTGCACGCTCCGCGATCCGCAAGCACAACACCAAACACTAACCCGTTGGCAGGGATAAAGCTTCCCACCATCTCACTTCCTGAGTTCGATGGTGATTACATGCAATGGCTCACGTATAGGGACACTTTTGAGGGATTAATTCACGAAAACATAGAACTACCACCGATACAAAAGTTTCATTATTTACGAGCTTCCGTGAAAGGCGAGGCCGCAAAGGTGATCGAAGCAATCACGATCAGCGCAGCCAATTACGAGCTAGCATGGCAAATGCTCACCGAACGATACTCGAATGAGTATTTGTTAAAGAAACGGCATCTTCAAGCGCTTTTTGGTATGGCCACCGTTAAGAAGGAGAGTGCATCAACCCTTCACCATCTTGTGGATGAGTTCGAACGTAACAAGAAAACGCTCAATCATCTAGGCGAAAAAACGGAGGCATGGAGCTGCTTGTTAGAACACTTAATGTGCACAAAATTGCCTACCTCCACATTAAGAGATTGGGAGGAAAATGCCTCAACTAGCCAAAATCCTAGTTACGAAGGATTAATCGCATTTTTACAGCGCCGTATGCGAGTGTTGGAAACCCTACAGGTAAACATTACCGAAGCTCCCCCTACCGTGAACCAAACGCACTACGCACATAAACATGCTCCGCCTATGCGCTTATCAAGCATTCCGTCAACATCAAACGACACACGCACATGCCCTTTATGCCACTCCGATCACAATTTAACGAAATGCCCCCGTTTCATGCAAATGTCACCGGAGGAACGGTACCGAAACACAATGACACTGAAATTGTGCTTGAATTGCTTGCGCGACAATCACCGTGTGCGTGATTGCTCATCGCAATACAAGTGCAGACACTGCAATTCAACACACCACTCGCTTTTACACTCTTCACAAAATTACGGCACATTTTCCACTGCGAACACGTCAGCTGCGCAAAATGCTTCCGTACGCAACACACACAACACAGACGATCACACGGCAAACACGCAACGCACTTATGCAGCAGCATTGAGGCAAACAACGGAACAAGTTCTGCTTCAAACTGCACTTGTAAACATTGTTGATGCACATGGCATAATGCATCCTGCACGCGCACTTTTAGATAGTGCCTCCCAGCCAGATTTGATGAGTAGCCGTTTTGCTAACCGGCTAGGTATCAAATCGGGCACGGTCGACATCACGCTGATTGGTGCTGGTCAATCGTCCACCCCGGTGCGGAAATCGATGCGCACCACGGTATCATCCAGAGCGAGCCCTTATGCGATTAACGTTGAGTTTTTGATAGTCGAGAAGCTTATTGCTGACCTGCCCGCACATGATGTGCCCACCAGCGGCTGGAAATTACCGCCACATATCATATTCGCCGACCCCCATTTCGATAAGTCGGCACCGATCGACATTATTCTCGGTGCCTAGCACTATCACACGTTCTTTGTAAGCGGGGCGCAATATAAAATGTCATCGAATCTACCAGTCCTGATGGAGAGCGTATTTGGCTGGGTCGTGAGTGGATCAGCATCTACCTCTCAGCCAGCAACATCCAATACTTTTCACACTTCATCCGTGGTGTGTATGGTTTCATTAGAAGAATCAATAGATTGCAGATTGCACTAACCGCGGCATCAATTGGCACTTCACCCCTCCCAAGGCACCACATTTCGGCGGATTGTGGGAAGCAGCTGTGAAGACCGCCAAGCGACACCTTTTTCGGCAGTTAGGCAGCACGCGACTATCCTACGAAGGCTACACAACTCCGATAGTTAGTTTTTTTGAATCATTAATGTTTTTTCCCGGTTTGGGTATCGCTATCACTTTGATTTTTTTATACTGTTTTTTTTATTTTACCCTTTTTCCACATTTCGTTTGCTTCCGCTATCATTACGCGTCGGGATTCTGCATTAATGTTTTTAAAGATTTCGTGTGAAATGTTGTCAGAACCGGGGGCTGTGTTTTTCTTTTTTCTCAACAGTTGCTGCCATGTATCTTCATCTAGTATGTTTTCTGGCGTTGGTATGTTTTTATATAAATTTTTATCCCCTTTTGTGTTGTTTTTAAAATTGTCGTTTAAGAATTTTTTGCCTCCTCCATGTTGTTTTCAATTATATTTCCTTTTTTGCTGTTCTCTTGTTTACCTTCCATTCTTTTGGTCAGTATCCATAGTTCGTCAAGGCTGGTTGGTGAGTCTATGGAGTCTAGTTTTTTTCAAAATTTGCTCAATTTTGTTCAGGCGTTTTTGGAGTCGGAATTGTGCTAGTGTTTTTTTTTAATTCTATCTCGTTATTCGTAGTTTTATTCTGGTTGAATGTCTTTCTTTTTTCGTTTTTTTGTTGCCATGCCTTTTCGGTGGCTCTATTCCACCAGATCTTTGGCCTTTTGAAAGTCATTTTTGTGTTTTTTTTTTGATAATCTGCGATATTTTTTTGCATATTTCGTGGCTTGTATTGTTCTCTGTTATTTTTATAGCCTTTATTTCGTGATATGCCTTATTTTTATTGATTCGTTTTATTTTTATGGGGGTTATATTTTCTTGGATTGTCGTGATGATTATTTTGTGGTGAGTTGCCCCCATGTGATGTTCTAGTACTTCCCTTTTGCATTTGTCTATTAAGTTTTCTGTTATTATGGTAAGGTCTATTGCTGTGGCTCTTTTATTGGGGTCTGTTGGTACGAAAGTTATTTCGTTTTCGTGTAGTAGAACGAATTTAGATTCTTCGATTTCATCGATCAACATTTTACCTTTTCGGTCGTTGTATGGGTTTCCCCATACCGAATGGTGGGCATTAAGGTCGGCTGCTATCACTGTTTTTGTTGTTGTATGTGGATCATTTAGTATGTTTTCAATAATTGATTTCAGTTTGTTGCAGTTTGTGGTAGGGGATGCGTAAATTGATATTATGTTTATTTCGTTTTGGCTTATTGTCAGTTCTGTGATTTGTATTTCATTGTCGTATTGTCTTTGTTTAGTTTTGTATTTGATGTCATTTCTAAGATAGATTGCAGTTCCACCGTATCCATATTCCCTATGGTTTGTAATAAGATTGTAATTTGAAATTTGTGCCTTTTTTTCTGTATCTTTGTTCAACCATGTTTCCATTATGCATGCTGCCGTGATGTTTCGAGCATTCATTATTCTTTCAAGTTCTTCTTTGTTTTTGGGTAAGCTATTTATGTTTGTTTGAAGTATGGAAATATTTCTGTCCATTTTATTTTAATTTGTATTTGTTTAAATATATATATATATATATATATATATATATATATATATATATATATATATATATATATATATATATATATATATATATATATATATATGTGCTATATATATATATGGATAAGGATAGGTTTTCCGTCATGGATAAGGTTTCTGTACTATTGTTTCTGCTGGTCGATGGATTTTGGTTGTTATTGTTGACGCTACTCTTTTCTGATGCTTCACTAGTATGGGGCTTGTATGTGGTCGGTACTTGTTACGCGTGCGATTATTCAAAACGTCTCATACTATATTTCGCGTGGTGCGCGATCACCTTAATCTAGAAACCGGGAACGCTACGTGTAAAAGCGGAATAAAATGCGTCACAAAGACTAACATGCGGCACTCACGCGTACGTACACTTATGTACTAATTATCCTCGGAAAGGATACACTAACACCTTAAAAATGTATGAGCTTCCGGGGGTATAAAAGGGACCAAACTCTCAATAAATAATCATTCGGATTTTGCTACTCTAAGAAACCTCCTTTTTAATTTTGCATATTCGGATCAAGAAAGAAATCTCTCATCCCTCTTCACCCCCTTCTGCGGCATAGGCTCCTCAAATTACTTGAGAGAGCAACTAGCGGGAAGGTTGATTATTGGTGTCGAACGGTTGAGAAGATCGCTGTTACCCGAGCGGGTTTGATTTACAAGGCCGCATCCTTCGCGTGGCCCACAGATCCATTCGCCGTCGTAACATTTGGTGGCTTGTATGGTAGAGAGATTTGCCCGTGGTATGAAAGCTTCCGCAAATTCTCTAGCTTTCCACATTCTCACCGAAGAGAAATTGCTTCGCTCCTAGACGAACCTATCCTCGCTCCAGAGGAAGCACTCACACTAGGAGGAAGACAGCATCGCTTCCGATAGGATTACTTCCGCTCTCCACCTACGCACTCACGCATACGGCTCCACTAACACGTGTGCAGCTCCAGCGAGCTGCGTATGCGATACGTGAGAGAGCACTACGAGAGAGCTCCAAAGGAGAGCCCTTTGCGCACCGTTGAACCAGTGCGACATCGCACACCCACACCACTGATAAAAATCTGTGCACTATACACGCACACGAACTCATCGGCACATTAGCCACGTCATGACTACGAAAAGATACCTTTCCCCGTTCGTCGATAACGACAATGGTAGCTGCCGCTTATGCAGCCGGGATGATGATCCTAATATGGTCCAATGCGACGAATGCGATCGCTGGTTCCATATGGCATGCGCCAAACTGAGCCGGCTGCCTAAAGCGGACGAACCATTCTTGTGTATTAAATGCACAAAAGATTATGCAAAGATTAAGGCTCCAGCGCCGACCGGCTCTGGCCTAGACACGGTCATCGCAGCCCTTATCGAAACGCTGAAAGGTAGTAGCATTGACACTAATACCTATTTAAAACGAACGACGCTAAACCAGCTTCCTCCGTTCGATGGCAAGGCAGGAGAATGGCCCAAATTTAAGCGCGCGTTCGATGAAAGCACGGAAGAAGCAAAATTTTCCAACGTCGAAAATATGAACCGGCTCCAGCATGCCCTCAAAGGCGAAGCCGTGAAACATGTTCGCCGATTATTTTTAGAACCGGCAAACGTTCCCGAAATAATCGCCAAATTGGAAGAACAATTCGGTAGAGCGGACCTTGTGTACGACGAACACCTAAAAGACGTGCTAAAGGTCAAGATTGATAATCAACACAAGATTCCCGAACTATCCGACGCGATTCAGGATATGATCACAAATCTAAAGGCAATAAATAAATCCGCATACTTGCAAGACCATCGGCTGGTGAACGAATTGGCTTGCAAATTACCCACTGATCGACTCATAAAATGGATCGAGTACAAGGCAGCCAATATAAAGCCGGGCGACCTTCCTTCGCTAGAAGACTTCGGAAAATGGTTGCTTCCTCAAGCAAAGGTCTTGAAGGAATTGCCAAAGCGGGCGGAACGCGCAAAACAACCATTAAATGTACACCAACCTCCAGCAAGAACGACCGAAGGGCCGCGTAGAAACTATCGCTTCACTAACGCACGCAACGCACACGGCTCAGCCACCAACACAAATACAGCACGATCATCTACACACACTGCAGCACGACAATGGAACCAAACTTTTTCTTGCCCGTGTTGTCACGGAAGCCACGCACTATATCGATGTGATATATTTAAACGGAGACCGGCACAAGAACGCGTAGAAATCGCACATAGAGGAGAACAATGTTTCGCCTGTCTATCCGGTAATGATCACCGCGCACGAAACTGTAGAGCAGCAAGAGAATGCGGCATACAAGGGTGCAAGGAAATGCACCATCAATTGCTACACTTACCCGTCACATCCAATACAAATTATCACCAGGCACAGCAGAACATGTTCTATCAAATTGTGCCAATTGTTTTGCGAAACGGAGACAAAACACAGGCTACATTTGCATTCCTAGACGCAGGATCGTCGGTTACATTGATCGAGGAGAATATTGCGAATGAGCTTCAGTTAGAAGGACCGACCGATCCCCTCACGATGACATGGACACAGAATTTGTCCATCCGAGAGAACGAGAGCAAGAGAGTAAGCTGCTTCGTAAGAGGAGAGAAGGAGAAGAGAAAATCCGAGAAAATCATTGCCAACACCCTGGTGAAATCACAAGGACGTTACGAGATAGGTCTACTATGGAAGACCGACGAAGTGAAGTTTCCAGATAGCTACCAAGCTGCATTACGACGTCTAGTGAGCCAGGAAAAGCATCTAAAAAAGAATGCGGAAATGCAGACTTGGCTGTGTGATACCTTCAAGGAGTACGAGAGGAAGGGATATATACATAAGGAAGGAAGATTTCGCGAGAAGAAGCAGCACTGCACGGGCCGCGTACCTTCTATTTGCCGCATTTCGTTGTTGTGAATAAAAACAAGCCAGTGCTTAAACCGAGGCTAGTGTTCGACGCGGCCGCAAGAGTTAAGGATGTTTCCTTAAACTCCCAGCTCCTCACCGGACCTGACGAAATGCCGTCATTATTTGGCATACTGCTGAGATTCCGTGAAGGGAATATCTGCGTTACTGGGGACATCAAGGAGATGTTCCACCAAGTGAAAAAAAGGAAGGAGGACCAGGACGCACAGCGCATACTGTGGCGTGAAGGAAACGCAGCACGGCAGCCGGATACGTACGTCATGCAGGTCATGACGTTTGGTGCAACGTGCTCACCATCATGCGCTCAAGCGGTGAAAAATCGAAACGCCGAAGGTTGATGCTCTATTCACCCGCTGGCCCTTAGACCCATCATCCGCCAGCATTATGTGGACGACTACTTAGACAGCTTCTTCTCACTGGAAGAGGCCATCGAAACGGTGAAGCAGGTGAGAAACGTTCACGCAATGGGTGGATTCCTCATAAGGAATTTTGTGTCGAATAATTCAAAGTTGAGGCAAACAATACCGGAAGAACATCAGCTCCACCAAAGGTTGGTGGACATCAAGGAAAAAAAACAGTGCGTCGAAAAGATATTAGGTGTGCAGTGGAATACGCAGCTGGACACGTTTGGTTACAAAGTAAATATAGCTAGAGCTCACACCGATGTTGGCAGAGAACTCCCCACCAAACGAGAAGTGTTAAGTTTCGTCATGTGTATTTATGATCCCCTTGGTCTCATCAGCCACCTTACAATTCAAGGGAGGATTATAATGCAGGCTGTCCACCTAGCCGTCGAGGACTGGGACGCAAAGATTCCCGACAATCTCGCAACAAAGTGGCATGAATGGACGACAAGCATCAGTGAAGCAAAGGATCTAGCCATTCCTAGGCCAATCACCGCGGCAGGAAATGCGCCGATCGATATCCACACCTTTGTGGACGCATCTCTTGATGCATTTGCAGCATGCGTGTACGCAAGAAGCTGCTTCAAAGGGTGCTACGTCGTAAGGCTTGTCGCTGCCAAGGCTCGAGTGGCTCCGATCCATTCATTAACGATTCCAAAGCTCGAGTTGCAAGCCGCCATTTTGGGAGCGAGGCTCACCGAAACCGTTGCAAAAGAGCTCAGACTGCCAATCCACCGCACTACGTTCTGGACAGATTCACGAACAGTACTGTCGTGGATCAATAGCGAACATCGGAAGTATAAGCAATTTGTGGCGCATCGAGTGAGCGAGATTCTGGACACGAGCAGCGCCAGCCAATGGAGATGGGTTCCTTCAAAGGAAAATCCAGCCGATGCCGCCACAAAGGTGACCAATGCAAGCATGTGGTTTAATGGTCCAGAATTCTTGTTATCAAGAGAGTGTGATTGGCCCGAGCAACAGCCTGTCTCAGACACAGAGGAGGAGAAGCGTGTTGCTGCGAACCCAGTGCTTCACCATCACGAGGCAGTGGTTCCCGAGCTGAACTATTCAACATGGGACCGCCTGCTTCGCCATCACACATTCCTAAAGAAGTTCGTGGACTTTTTGAAAGACCGCAAGGCGTTCAACAAGATGATTGGACGTGAAGACGTAGAACATGCCAAATACGCCTTGTTACGCAAGGCGCAATGGGAGGGGTTCCCGGATGAAATGGAGGCCCTAACAAAGGGGGAGGAAATATCCAGCAAGAGCCATATTAAAACGTTGTCACCTTATTTAGACCAACACAATCTCCTGAGGTCGCGAAGCCGTCTAGAGAACGCGACGGCGCTACCGAAAAGCGCGCGCTCACCAATACTTCTGCCGCAGAAACCGCGCATCGTCAAGCTTCTTGTGCGGAACTATCACGAGAAGTATCATCACCAGGCCGACAATTTCGTGATCGGTACTCTGCGGCAAACCTACTGGATCGTGCAGCTGCGGAACGTTTTGAAAGCCGTTAAAGGCTGCTGCCAGAGATGTATTCTCAACACCGCTACCCCGCAAACTCCTTTGATGGCGCCCCTGCCATCTTTCAGGACACACCCTCACAATCCGCCATTCCTACACTCGGGAGAGGATTATTTTGGGCCCCTCGACGTCACCGTGAAGAGGTCCATCGAGAAACGATGGGCGGCTATATTCACATGCATGAGTACGCGGGCTGTACACATTGAACTGGCTGAGAAGTTAGATGTTGATAGCTTCTTAGTCTGCCTGAAGAATTTCACGAATCGGCGAGGCAAGATCACCCACCTATAAAGTGATAACGGGACCAACTTCATAGGCGCGGAAAGGCTGATGAAGAAGTTGGTGGAAGAAATCGGAGAGAGAATGGGAAGAGAAGCCGCTCTAAAATACCAAATTGAGTGGAATTTCAATCCACCGTCCGCTCCCCACTTCGGAGGATCGTGGGAGCGGCTTATTCAGATTGTAAAGAAAGCGCTACATCACATGGCGACTGAATGGAAAACGCGACACCCCAACCCGGAAACGTTGCGAGCGGCGTTAATAGAGATAGAGGCTATGATCAATTCGCGGCCATTGACGCACATACCGTTGTCCAACGAGGAAGACGAGATTCTGACGCCGTTCCACTTCCTTATTGGACGAGGTATTGAGAGCCTACCGCTGGATAGCCTGGACACATCCTACGTATCCAGGCAGCAGTTCAAAGTGGCCCAGCATAACGCCAAGGTTTTCTGGGATCGCTGGAAGAAGGAGTATCTGTCAACACTCATCAAACGGAACAAGTGGACCAACAAGGTGGAACCAGTGAAGGTGGGCGATGTGGTGGTGCTCACAAACGACAACGCACCCGCGGGACAATGGCTGAAGGGCAAGGTGCTTGAAGTGCACCCGGCTGCGGATGGGCAAGTTCGCGTCGTGACCGTGAAGACGGCCTCCGGAATCCTGAAGCGACCGGCCGTCAAGGTAGCAGTAGTGGACGTGAAGCCCAAGGAGCATCTACTCGTCGTGAAGCAACCGTCATCCAAGACGACCAAGAGAGTGCTGGAAGATGACGTGACTATAAGGGAGGCCCCGTCAACCAAGCGGATCATCACAGCTGGCGACTGGACAGCCAGATTGCTTGCGGGCAATTCCGATCGCGAATGAAGAATCGTCACCCGTCTTTTTCTTTTGGGTAATTAACCGGGGTAAATTACGAGGGGGAGGATGTTACGCGTGCGATTATTCAAAACGTCTCATACTATATTTCGCGTGGTGCGCGATCACCTTAATCTAGAAACCGGGAACGCTACGTGTAAAAGCGGAATAAAAATGCGTCACAAAGACTAACATGCGGCACTCACGCGTACGTACACTTATGTACTAATTATCCTCGGAAAGGATACACTAACACCTTAAAAATGTATGGGCTTCCGGGGGTATAAAAGGGACCAAACTCTCAATAAATAATCATTCGGATTTTGCTACTCTAAGAAACCTCCTTTTTAATTTTGCATATTCGGATCAAGAAAGAAATCTCTCATCCCTCTTCACCCCCTTCTGCGGCATAGGCTCCTCAAATTACTTGAGAGAGCAACTAGCGGGAAGGTTGATTATTGGTGTCGAACGGTTGAGAAGATCGCTGTTACTCGAGCGGATGGCTGTTTTATTCCGGCGAATGGGGACGGGGCTTCCCAATACGTATTAAGTACTTCCTCGGGTTTTCCATAAGCCGCGAGGATTTCTTTTATTTCTGCGTTAGAAATGTTAGCCGACACATCATCAGGATTTTCTCCACTTGCGTATTGTCCTCCATTTTGATGGAGACGTTGAACTCGGTACCATCGCACGAAATGCTATGTTTCCAATCATGGGCTTCCACAAATTGCCTAGCATGGATTGGATCTTTCATTTGCACGCTAATAATAGGTGCCATATTTAAAACCTGCACCTTCTCTAATTTATCTGTTTCCAACTATAATACATTGATTAGAAATTTAATCGCTTCAGCCCTGGATGGCTTTTTCGGTATCTGCGAAAAATCTACCCGAAAAGTAGCGTTTTGTTTCGCGGCCATCCTGTTTCGCCTTCTTCTTGGAGCTATTCACTGGTTTGTTTGTGTTTAGCGTGCTATCACTTTGACTTGTAATCACGAACTGAACTCGAGTAAGTGCGCCTGGAGAGAACCGGACTCCAAAAACTTCATCGCTGAAAGCTTTTTCAGAAGATAGAACTGTCCCGAGATGCCCTTTCGGGCAAACGTGTTTTCAAGCGTTGTCCAAATCTGACGCGGGGTTTGCTTACCCTTAATGTACTCAAGCTGGGAATCCGCGATGTTTCGCACCAGTACCGATTTACATTTCACGTCTCTCTTCTTTCTATCTTGCAGTTTAATCTCCTTAGCCAGCCGTACTGCATCCGAATCAGTCACCAAAACCTGATAATCTTCTACCTTTTCCGCTTCCTCACGAACACAATCTAAAAGATCCAGCTCCTCCAGGAGCACTTCCATTCGGAAGCTCCAATTGTTGAAGTTCGCACCATCAAAAAGATATACCTTCTTTTCCTCATCCATTCTACTTTCTCCGAAAAGGCTTAGAACAGCTACAAGAAGAAAGAAAAATTAATCGCTTATACGTGATTTGGGTTATCCTGGGCCCATAACCTAAAAGCAGAGCGAAGGAAAATGTGATATGCGGAGCAAAGTAAATACACGTGCGTTCGGTTCAGTTAACAAAAGCAAAGAGAAATATATTCTGTCAGATTGACATATTGGTGTATGGTGTCATTTGTTGTGCAGGGTTCTTCGGTGTACAACTACGTCGTTCTATGTTTGTCCGTTAACCGAATCATCTACTACTACTCCAGTCGCAACATCACAAGCAGTACGGGAAAATGATTCTCAATGTAACTATCGCACGACGGGAAAGCATGGTGAAAAAAATCAACGACACCAAAAACACCATGTTGGTCATCTGGAGGAATGCACTTTTTCAATTTATGCGAATACAAACAACACAAATGCAATGATTGCGGGCGGACAGGACACAAGGAAAGTTATTGTGCATGTTTTTTGTCAATTACCCGTCAAACCACAGCAACAACGAACGTCTAATATAGTTACCGTCAATGCATTGAACCGGGGTCAGCGTTACGTGGAAACGATCATCGACGGAGATCCGGTCATGTTACAACTAGATTCTGGGTCTGAAATCACTATAATATCCCAGCAAAACTCGAATAACATCAGAACACCATCGACAGCACCACCTGACAGCCAAGTTAAAACAGCTTCCGGGGATAGTTTAGACATCGAAGCAATGTTTCGTGCTACATTCATTCTCAACGGAACACAAAAAGAAGGTAAATGTTATGTGTGTCGTGCTAACATATCCTTGAATGTTTTAGGTGCTGACCTGATGGATGAACTTGGACTATGGGACATAGCTTTCTCAACATTATGCAACAAGGTTGAGCAACAACCAGATCAGCAGGTCTATGAACTGAAAGCAAATTTTCCCGAAGTTTTCGCTGATCGCATGGGTCTTTGCTCAAAAACGCAAGTTCATTCTACTTTGAAGCCGAATGTTCAGCCCGTTTTTAGACCAAAAAGATCAGTGTCATACAACATGGAGGCTGTAGTTGAAGACGAATTGAAACGATTGGAGCGGTTGGGCATTATCACCCCTGTTACGTAAACAGAGTGGGCAGCGCCCATAGTAATTGTAAAAAAACAGATCGCTCAGTACGAATCTGCGCCGATTTTTCAACTGGCCTTAATAATGTTCTGGAATCAAACAATTATCCCCTACCTTTGCCGGAGGATATTTTCAAGCGAATATCAAATTCTATCCTATTTAGTCATCTAGACTTATCCGATGCATACTTGCAAGTACAAGTAGACGAAGAAAGCAGTAAACTTATTACTATAAACACGCACGAAGGTTTGTATCGGTTCAATCGCCTTTTTACAGGTGTAAAAAGTGCTCCAGACGCTTTCCAACAAATAATGGACACAATGCTTAATGGACTCCATGTGGCACCGTATCTAGATGATATTTTAGTAGAAGCAGTCACCTACGAAGAGCATAAACGTAACTTCAATCATGTATTACATCGTTTGAAAGAGTACGGTGTTTTGTGGGGTTACAGGGGTTACAAGTACTTTTTATTATCACCACTTAAGATAACAGGATGGGTGTGTGTGTGTCGAACCGATCGCTTCGGCGTCGAGCAAAAGAGAGAGCTTCGTTACCACATTGCCACTACTTATAAAGCCTAACTGAGTGCCTCTCGCGGGCACTCCCTAACTTCGGGTTTGCTATAAACTAAAGCATGCGTTACACTACGCTAACCTTAGCATGCAGATCCCATAACACGCCCAATTTTTTTTTTTTTTTTTTTTTTTTTTTTTTTTTTTTTTAGTTATGCCATTTCTTGAGCCTATTCTTGTGTATTACTTCGCTTTTATTATGATCTTCGAGCCTAACGTTTTCTCCTTCATCTTTGATTACGGTGTACGGACCAGTGTATGGAGGTTCTAATTTTTTTTTGTTTTCTTCCCTGATTAGTACTTGATTGCCTGGTTGGAACATTTTCGTTTTTGTTTTTTCATCGTAGTGGATTTTGCTTTTTTGCTTATTTTTTATCAACCTTTCCCTGACTTCTGCATGGGCTATTCTCAATTTTATTTGTAATACATTCGCATAGTCGTCTAGATTGTATCGCACTTTCTTTGCGCTCTCATTTATTATGCTGGTTGGTACATTAGCCTGTCTTCCATGCATTAGGTAAAATGGTGTATATCCTGTAGCGGTATGCACGGTATTATTATAAGCAAACTCGTAAAAGTTTACCCATTGGAACCAATCTAGTGCTTTCTCTTCGCTATATATCCGTAAGAAATTTCCTAGCTGTTTATGTGAATTTTCCAGCGCTCCAACTGTTTCGTGATGGTAAGCGGTTGATTGTAATTTCTGAATTTGCAATACCTTACATATTTCGCTAAATAATCCTGATAAAAATTCAGTTCCCCTGTCAGTACAAATGGTTCTTGGCACTCCATACTTTAGGATGACTTTTTCTACGAAAGTTCGTGCTACTGTATCTGTTCGTTTATTTGTGATTGGCGTGGCTGTTATGAATTTAGTTAGATCGCATTGCGTAGTTAAGATATATTCAAATCCGTTAGAATTTACTAGGGGACCAACAAGGTCTATAAAAATCTTCTCCATTGCTTCATTGACCGTATCTGTTATTTTGAGAGGAATTTTAAATGGTTTATTTGATTTATAAAGCTGACAGTGCTTACATTTTGCTATCATATCTCTAACGTCTTTATCGATTCCGGGCCAAGTGTATTTTTGCTTAATTGTATTAATCGTTCTTTGAATTCCTGCGTGCCCTGCGGTTGGTAGTGTATGATAATCATTCATAACAATCAATCTCTTTGCTTTTTCTCGTTCTCCAAGTACTTTTACGTCTTCGTTTAGTATGATTATTTTTGGCATCCCCTTCTCATTGAGGGTTTTTAAGTTTTCCATGAATTTGGTTGTATGTTCATCACGTTTTCTTATTACCAAATATATCTTACTTTTCAACGATTTGATGTAAGATTTTATCCTTACTATCATTCCTCGTAAGCGAACGATAGTGGTGGATTGTGGTAATATTATTTTGTGTTTAGAAACAATAAGATCTTTAGTATTAGGATTTAACTGAAGCTCAACATGGGTTACTTTAGATATTGCTGACTCATTAATGTCTTCGCAAGTATCGTTGCTTTCAGTTTTGGATCTCGTAGATATTAGCACTTCATCTCGCACACTCATGGCTTTCAATTCAGAAATTGGCAATCGGGATAAGGCGTCCGCTATTACATTTTCTGCTCCTTTTTTGTAACAGACGGTGAAGTTGTATTCTTCTAACGCTAAACGAAATTTAGTTAGGCGGCTTGAAGGATCGTTCATGGTAAATAGATACGTTAAAGGTTTATGATCTGTGAAGATGTTAAAATGTCTTCCAAATAAGTAGGGACGGTAATGTTTAATTGACCATACTATTGCTAATAGTTCTTTTTCAATTGTTGCATAATTTAATTCGGCTTTGTTTAATGCTCTACTAGCAAATGATATTGGTTTTCCATTTTGATTACTAAGGACTGCTCCTATGGCACTGTTGGAGGCATCAGTGTGCAAATTGAAAGTATTTGTTGAACTAAAATCTGGAAAATCTAAAATCGGTGGTTTAACAAATGATTCTTTCAATTTTTCAAACGCAAATTGACAATCAGGAGTCCATTCAAAGGGAACACCTTTTCTTGTCAAACGATTTAGTGGCATGCATATTGCAGCAAAGTTTTTAATATGTTTTCTGTAATAGTTTGCAAAAGCTACAAATCTCTTAGTTTCATCAGCAGATGTTGGGGCTTTCCAATTTTGGATGCATTCCAATTTGCTCGGATCTGGTTTTATACCTTCCGCGGAAATATAGTGACCTAGGTAGATTAACTCTTCTTTAAGGAAGTGGCATTTTTCCGGATTCAGCTTTAGGTTTACCTTTCTTAATCTTTCAAATATATTCATTAAATGTTTGTTATGTTCCTCTATTGTTTTTCCAAATACTATAATGTCATCTAGATATATCAGACATTGTTCTGTATTTAATCCTGACATAGCTACCGTCATCATCCTTGAAAACGTAGATGGGCTTATTTTTAATCCCATCGGTAGCTTAGTCATTTGGTATAGACCGGTAGGGGTTGTAAAAGCTGTAATAGGCCTGTCTTTTTTTCGTAATGGACATTGATAGTATCCCTGGGATAAGTCTAAATGCGAAAAATATTTGCATCCAGACAACGTATCAATGACTTCATCGATGTTAGGTAGAGGAAATTTGTCGTTTTGCAATACCGTATTTACCTTTCGGTAGTCTATTACGAGTCTCCATTTCTTAGTATCATCAGCACTCTTTTTAGGGACCAATAAGATTGGACTATTCCACTCCGATTGTGTTTCTTCTATAGTTTTATTTTTCAACATTTTGTTAATTTGATTTTCTACTTCTGCCTTTTGGGAGTAGGGTAGTCTATAAGGTTTGGAATATATTGGCATAGTATTGTTGTTAACTTTCAAGGAAGCTTCGTAAATTGAAGTAGTGCTTAATTGATCGTTTTGTAGACAGAATACATCATTATATTTGATGCAAATTTTCCCAATAATAGATCTATCAGGTTCCGATAAATGAGTTAGTTTGAGTTCTTTTAATAGTTGATTTGCGTGATTACTATCGTGACGAGGAGTATTGAGTTCTAATATTTTATAATCTGTAGCAGGTTTTATGATTGGAAGTATCTTTGCTAAAGTTACAGTTTTGTTTTGGAAATTTGCTATCCGAATTGGAAGTTTACCATTTTTAGGATGGGCTATAGAATTTGCTACATACACATTTGGTTGAAGCACTTGATTTAATACAACACAAGTATTGGTTTCTGCTGTTTCAAAAAATGTAACAATCTCTGTTCTAGGCGGAATTATTAGGTTTACTGCATTATTATTGGTAGTACAAATTAAATCCATATTTCCAAAGTTTAAGATAGCCTTATGTTTTTTAAGAAAATCAGCTCCTATTAATCCTACGATATGAGAAGGCAATGTATCCACAACATGAAACACTATATGAAAACTATTTGAATCCGTAGAAATGATGGTGTTAATACATCTGTTGTGTCCGCACAAAAACAAACATAGACGATGTACGGCACAAACAGAATATATATTTAACAACTAATCTTTGGTATGGGTAATACAATAAACACACGCAATGCGGGGAGAGGACGACTGGTCCTGCTCGCGCCGCGATCCTCACTGAGGACGTCACCGGATGACAGCCCTGCTGTCAACGGCGAGCCCTCAGGATGAGGCAGCGGTCTGTCCACAACATCTCCCCGTTTTAATTAAGCCGGTACGGCTTAAGCCAACGCAGCGGTTTTAATGTACTTAAAACCGGCGTGGCAAGCGTACGGCTCAAGTGGCGCTGTGTAAAACGGGGGAGAGTGTTGAACGGCCTCCGTGCCTAACGCTCGAACGGGATGAGCGTTACGGGCTGCAACAGGGGGCAGCCGATGTGCTGCGCTTGCTCGTTCCGTTGCAGCCGCTGTGGTGTTGTTGTTGTTGTTGTTGTTGTTGGTGCAACTGCAGCATGATGCTATTGCCGTAGGACGTTGCACCGGACGCCGATGATGCTGATGAGGCAGCTCTCCGGATGCTGCTGCCGTTGGGGCGTCGATGTGCGGCTGAGCAGGGGGCGGTCGTGGTGCCGCGCGCGCTTGGACCGCTCAGCCGGAACCGCTGCACAGGGGCGACCGTGATGTCGCTGCCGGTGAACTGCTGTGCAGGGCGCGCAGGATGATGATGACGTTGACGATGATGATGAGGGTACACAGGGGGCGACCGTGATGCCGCGCACGACGACTGTGACCCGGGACACATACGATGTTGCTGCACAGGGGCGACAGTGGTGCCGCCGTCGAGATGCACCTGTGCAGCTGGAGCGCCGGCGATGAAGATGGACAGGGGGCAGCCGATATGCCTCAGCACTGTGCCTGCTCACCGGGCTCGACGATGATGCTGGTGCAGCAAGGGCGGCCCTGATGCCGCGCACGACAATACTGCACCAGTGTGTCCGATGACGCTGCAGCGGGCGGCGGTGATGCCGTGTGACGACGGTCCAAAGCGGAATGTCCCCTCGCTTTGTCCGGTATAGTGCTGCAGCGGAGTGAGGATCCTGGGGCTTCGCGCAAGCTCGAGCGAGCCCATCCTGCGCGATGGCGGTTGTGCGATGGTGACCTTCGTGCTGCGTCGGTTCGTTGTAGGATCCCCCCCTACGCGAGGAGTATCCCATCCTCGTCGCCACTGTTGTGTCCGCACAAAAACAAACATAGACGATGTACGGCACAAACAGAATATATATTTAACAACTAATCTTTGGTATGGGTAATACAATAAACACACGCAATGCGGGGAGAGGACGACTGGTCCTGCTCGCGCCGCGATCCTCACTGAGGACGTCACCGGATGACAGCCCTGCTGTCAACGGCGAGCCCTCAGGATGAGGCAGCGGTCTGTCCACAACAACATCCTAGGGATTTTGCTGGACCGTTAATTCCATACATTTTTAACACAATTGTTTTATCGATAATTGCATTTTTAGGCAAGTAATTAAGATTTAATACACAACAGGTGGCTCCTGTATCAAGGACAAGATCATGATATTTACCAAATAAATAAAATTTTGCTTTAACACTGCTATTGAAATGTAACTTAGCGAAATAAATTAATTATTTCCTCATGTTCAACATCAGATTCTGGGATGTTACCGTTAACTGATTCTAATGGATTACTAGATGCCAATTGCACTCGAGTTGTTGTATTATTTCGTCTATTGGAATTATTGTTAGATGGTAACTGACTAAAGTGATTGTTGGAGTAAGGTCTACCTCTATACGTTCCTCTGTTGTTATTATTGGTAAATCTTGATTGATTTTCACTTGAGGAATTGTTACCAAAACGTTGTGAATTGGATCCACGGTAAGGTTGATTATAAAATGATCTAGGATAATACGAGTGATGAGGGCGTCTGCTATATCGACGCATGTTCTGCGGATATGAACACCAAAGTGTCATTTCTCTATCCTCTCCAGCTGATTTAACTGGTTCGCACTCCAAAGCATCAGATATGGCTTTATTTAGAGTAGAGGGGTTGCGAGCTTGAAGGAAGAATTTTGTATTGGCTTTGTTTAAACCTTGTATGAATGCACGAATCACTATAGGGTTTACTATATTATGCGCGGCAAATTCAGTTTCAAACGTTCCAGTAGACACGTGAGCAGCAGCAAGTTTAGCAGCCATTTTCTCCAATTCTAGTCCAAATTCAGAAATCGATTTAGCACCTTGTCTTAGAGACAGGATTTCTTTTTCCACGGCTAATGGTGTTAGTTGCACACTAAAACGTGTTCGTAGAAGAACGAAAGCTTGTTTTAGCGTCTCTGCTGTATCGATAACTCCATGGGCAATACCAACTAAAGTAGTTCTCACAAACTTGAGGATTTCCTTTTCATCTACTTCTTGTGCGTAATCTTGCAACAATTCGATACTTTCAATGTATGCATTTAGTAATGTGGGTGTACCATCAAACGATTTAATCAACTTCAGAGCCAATTGAATATCAAGTTTGGGACCCATTTTGTGCCTTACAATATTACCAACTGCAGTAATGATGCGCCGAGGTGTACGAGTAGCGCGAGTTGTTCTTTTCATGAAGGTTTAGGACGAGATCCTTTTGTTAAATGGTTAAGGTTTATTCAAATTGTTTTAAATTCAGGAATATGCCAATATTGTTAAAAAGGAAAACGATCAAAAGCAAGAAACCGGACTGAAACCAATGACGAACGATCACCTCACAAGCTTGTAGGACTTTATAGCATTCGTCGAACTTTCAACACAATCAAACACTTTGATAGCATATTTTACGTAGAATGGATTTAGTAATAAATGCACTTTCAGGTTGAGCTATAGGACGGATTTGAATGTATTGAATAACTATTTAAAATCAACAACGCGATAACTAATTATGAGAAAATATAGGGATCATAGTTTTAGCTTTTTTTTTTCACTTAGCACTGGTTTAACACTTTTTACTCGATTTGTTAGCGGTTTGAGTTTACGCAGTTTAAAATAAATATAATAAATATAAACGCAATTTGACGCAATTGAACAAAAAAAAAATAATTTAAATTATCTAGCTAGCTCTCTTTAAAAAAAATATGTGGCAATTTTGTGGTTACGTACCTTGCTCTCGAAGGGTTAAGTGTGTGCAGCTTAGTATGATGTCTTCAGACCGCATGGTTTTGAGCAGCGCGATGGCGGGATATAGATGTCTTCAGATCTCGTGGTTTTGCTCAGCGCGATGGCGGGATATAGGTGTCTTCAGACCGCGTGGTTTTGCTCGGCGCGATGGCGGGATATAGATGTCTTCAGATAGACACTGCGATGGCGGCTTGGATTGTCTTCACGTGACGGCTTACGGTGTCTTTTTGCGGCGTTTTTTTTTTTTTTTTGTAACTGCAGCTTTCCTCTCGGTCAGTTTTTTCGGCCTGTCGTCTCACGATGCGTGCGATAGAACGGTCACACGTCGTCTCACGATGCATGCGATAGAACGGTCACACGTCGTCTCACGATGCGTGTGGTAGAACGGTGCACGAGTCGGCTCACGATGCGTGCGATGGAACGGTGTACGCGTCGGCTCACGCTGCGTGCGATGAAACGGTGTACGAGTCGGCTCACGATGTGTGCGATGGACGGTACGTTTGTGTAGCGCGTTCTGCAGTTAGGTGGCGTGTGCGCGTGGTTGTATGCGTGCACATGGACTTCGATCGGGATGAGCGTCGCTCTGAGGGTTATTCGTCTCTCTTCGTCCTCGTTTTTGTTGGCTGTTGCGTCGATCCTCTTTTGTTAACACTGTCCAATACTTTGCGGCACTTACACTTTCACTTCACCACGTTGCACTGATTATTGTGTTATACGTAAACGGCTACCGGCACACGGTACTTTATTAACCATCCAAGCGAACAGCTCCTGGCAGGATCGCCATGTTTTGTGGGGTTACAGGGGTTACAAGTACTTTTTATTATCACCACTTAAGATAACAGGATGGGTGTGTGTGTGTCGAACCGATCGCTTCGGCGTCGAGCAAAAGAGAGAGCTTCGTTACCACATTGCCACTACTTATAAAGCCTAACTGAGTGCCTCTCGCGGGCACTCCCTAACTTCGGGTTTCCTATAAACTAAAGCATGCGTTACACTACGCTAACCTTAGCATGCAGATCCCATAACAACGGGTTTACGGTCAAATTCGAGAAATGCAAGTTTTTCATGCATAAGTGTTGTGTTCGGATGTCCGTTTACTTATTTGAATAAACCACTGAACTAAGCACAACTAAAAAGTTACAAACGAAACATGCAAACTTTATTCCTAACACATTAAATATTTGTTGAAACGTAAAAACCTCGGCGCAGCCGCGTGACGGTTACCGCACTCGTTGATCACCCGAGAACCGAATGCCCCGGGTGAACGGCCGTCGTGCCCTAGCCGCGATGGCGCGGCCCTTTCGCTCCGTCACACGGTCGCCCTCGACGGACAGCTCGGGTGACGTCCAGGGCTGTCGCACTCTGCGAACAACCCAGAGCCACAATGTTTCGCGACGCTGTCCGTCTCCACAACATCTCCCCGCTTTAGGATAGAAAGTACGGGCGGAGCCTTCGCGGAACTCTTTTTATACGAGAAGAGCGGCGAGGCAGAGGTACCTTCTTAGATTCCGACGAACTGGTACTGTTGATGACAATTGCGGCCTACTGTTAGCCGAGATGGGCTGCGACACGGACGATGACGATGACGATGACGATGACGATGACGATGACGATGACGATGACGATGACGATGACGATGACGATGACGATGACGATGACGATGACGATGACGATGACGATGACGATGACGATGACGATGACGATGACGATGACGATGACGATGACGATGACGATGACGATGACGATGACGATGACGATGACGATGACGATGACGATGACGATGACGATGACGATGACGATGACGATGACGATGACGATGACGATGACGATGACGATGACGATGGGTTCCATGCCTCTAGCAACACTTCAAGTGGTAACGCGGATGCAGTTTCGGTATCAAGCTGCTCGATGCTGTTGCCGCGGCGCTTCAACTGGTTCACATGACTGATAATCATCCGTTGACCTGTGTTTAGTTTGTACATGACGTTGCCGCGCTTCTGAACTACCACTGCGGGAACCCATTTACAACCATTGCGATGATAAAGCTTCGCGTAAACCAGATCGTCCCTCGCAAAAACTTTGCTGGTATTCATAGACGATTCATACTGCATTTTGGAAGGTGGACGAAGAAGCTCAAAACATGTTCTAATGGATCTGCCAAACATTACATCCGCTGGAGACTGATGTTGCGGGTTTTGGAAGTTAGGAGTCGTCCGGTATGTTTGTAAAAATATATCTAGAGCTTCTTGCAGAGACGTTCTATTATTTTTTATCTTGGCCAGAGCTCGCTTGAACGTATCGACAAATCTTTCCGCCTGTCCGTTCGACTGCGGATGGTACGGGGCAGAAGTAAGATGATGAACACCACTACGCAGGCAAAATTCCTCAAACTCACTGCTACAAAATTGTGTTCCGTTGTCACTTACAAGTGTGACCGGCATGCCAAAACGCGCAAATAAACTCCTGAGTATTCCGATGGTAGCAGTCGAGGTTGTGCTTTGTGTCTTGATAATCTCAGGCCACTTAGAAAATGCATCCACCACTACTAAAAAGTATTCGCCATGAAGAGGCCCTGCGTAGTCTACATGGATACGTTCCCAAGGTGTTTCAGTATTTGGCCAATGTACAGGATTTGTGTGATTAGGTGATTTGGCCGCAAGGGCGCAAGGATGGCAAGCATTTACACAATCAGTAATATCATCATTAATTGTTGGCCAGTATACATAACTGCGAGCGATCGCCTTCATTCGCTGTATACCCGGATGTCCTCGATGAAGCTGAAGGAGGCAGCGTTCTCTTAGTCTTTCGGGTATGACCACCCTCTCTCCGAATAAAATGCAGCCTTCGATTGTTGAGAGATTATCTTTCCTATGATAGTATTGCGATAATTCGCCGCTGATGGTAGCATTTCTTGGCCATTCATTTTGCACGTATTCGTAAAGCTTCCTTAACAGGGGATCTGATTTTGTCTCACAAACGACTGCATCGAAGTTTATAGGAAAAGCCCCAAGGTTACTAGCAGCGATAGATTTCACCTCAGCTTCTAAGCTCACTGAAGCTATCAGAAAGTCTTCTTCCGGTTTTTCGTGCGCTCGTATTAATCGAGAAAGAATATCGGCATTGCCAAAAGATTCACTACGGACATATTCTATATCAAAGTCGTACGATAAAAGAGTAAGTGCAAATCGTTGTAGTCGGTTAGCCGTATATACTGGTATGCCCTTTTTCGAACCAAATATTCTCAACAGCGGACGGTCCGTCTGGAGTTTAAAACGTCTGCCATAAATCATTTTATGAAATTTGGTGACCGCAAATATGATTGCCAGACCCTCGCGATCGATTTGGCTATAGCCTTGTTCTGCTTTGGTGAGCGCTCTCGATGCGTGCTGAACTATACGAATGGAACCATCCGAATACTCGTGACTAAGAGTGGCACCCAGACCAACTGAGGATGCATCTGCAGATACTATTATATTCTGTTTTGGATCGTAATGTGTCAATAGCAAATTTGACGAGAGCAGCGTTTTGAAATTGTTAAATGATTGCCTGCATTCTTTGGTCCAACGGAATGGCGTATCAGCTTTTAAAAGGCTATCTAAGGGGTAGCGCAGTTCCCTCATGTTGGGCACGAATTTGCCATAATAATTTATAGCCCCTAAAAATGAACGAACTCCTGTCAAGTCTGTAGGCTCTGGTAGTCTCGTAATAGCCTCTATTTTTGCAGGATCGGGGCGCAAGCCGTTTGAATCAATTATATATCCTAAATAGTGAATCTGTTTTACCTTAAAAGCGCACTTTTCAGCCCGAATCGTAAAACCGTATTCTTCAATCCGCCTCAATACTTCTGATAGATTTGCATCGTGCTCTTGTTCTGACGAGCCCCCGATAACTATGTCGTCCATGTAACAGGATACCCCGCTGATTCCAGCTAACATAGTGTCTGCAAGCTGCTGGAAGACTGCTGGAGCTACCTTAATTCCCGGTGGCAATCTATTGTAGGTGTACAGTCTACGATGTGTGTTGACGGTGAGTAGTGGACGGTGGCGAGGGTCGACTTCAACCTGCAAAAATGCATCGGATAGGTCAATTTTGCTAAATAACTTACTGTGTGCTAATTTAGCAAATATGTCCTCCGGTAGGGGCAGTGGATATTTGTGAGGCCGAAGCGCTGAGTTCAATCCGGTAGAGTAGTCGCCACAGAGTCGCACATTCCCATTCGCTTTCCTGACGACAACCACTGGAGCTGCCCATTCCGAATAATCTACGGGAGAGATTATTCCTCTTTCCGCCAATCGATCCAGCTCCTTATCGACCATATCCTGCACCGCATATGCGACCGGTCTCTTCGGACAGAACACCGGATGAACACCTTCCTTCAGCTGAAGTTGGACACAAGTCTTGGTACATAGCCCCGTACCATTGAAGACGGCTGGGAATTTTCGCTCGAGCACTTTGGATACCGGTTCCGTAGAGATGCTGTTACAGAAAGCGTCCATCGGAATGGAGCCTAGATCAAAAAGCTCCACTAAATCTGCGCCAAGTAAAAGATGTTCCGCATCGATGACTCTGATGGTAGCTTAGCGAGTCGTATTTCCAATTCTAACATCTGTCTGAAACTCGCCATCTATTTGCAGGTTTGCTCCAGAAACCGATTTAGCTTTCACTGTAGAGTTGGCCAAAGGTGGTTTCCCTAATTGCTTCCACAGACTTTGGCTAATAATTGTGATATCGGATGCGGTGTCAAGTTGTAGTTCCACCGGCTGATCATTGATGACAACCGTGACGAATTTTCGCTTCTTCTGAACTTGGCAGACGTTCACTGTTACGACTCGAATGTTTGCATTGTTGTAGTGGACATATTTGCGACGTCGATTTGCGGTGCTGCAACATCCTTCACGATGGCCGATTTGATCACAGTCGCGACATTTATGATTGGTGAACGTACACTCACGCATCCAATGTAGCTCTCATCACAGCCAACAAGGATTTTTAGACTTGTCGTATTTTGCCTTCTCATTGTTCTCCCATCCCTGCTGTGTGCGCCTTCCATTGGTGCTCGACTGGAAGTGTGAATGAGACGTGCCCTCATACTGATTCCGCGGCTGGTACGGATAACGTCGTTGATGATTGCTTTTTACCGCTAGAACACGTTCACCGCAATCAGCAATCATCGCACTGTCCTTCTTAAGGTTAGCCACTCGCTGGCATTCGGCAGACAGCTACTCGAGAGTGATATCACATTTTTCCTCGATGCGAGACAAAAGGCGAGTACGGCTTTCAGCGTCTTCGTCTTCCCTGAGGCCACACACGAACACCAGGCTTTTGAGTTGATCTTCCGTCATTTTCGACAACTCAAAATCTACACAAGCACGGTTTACGCGGCAGGCGAAGGTCAGCATATCCTCCGAGCGTGCTTTTGTAATGTTGAAACATTTATAACGTTTGCTGAGAAGCGACTCCATTTTGCCAAAAAGCTTTTTTAGTTTGTCCACGATGGCGTCGAAGGTGAAATCGCGTGGCAAGCTAGGCAAAAGAAAATTTGTTAGTCTCTCGTGTTCCGTGGGACCCAACTTACGAATCAGAAGGCGAACTCTGGCAGCATCTTGGAGCCTTGAAGCATCTTTGGTCAGCAACTCTTCATAGCGGGCGAACCAGGCCTCGAATGTTATTCCCGAATCGGGTTCGAAACGGAATTCCACGAATTGGTTCGCAATGGTGTCCAAAATTTGTTCGGGGTTGCTGGGGGTTGGCTGCGGAGGCGGATCAATCTGCTGCGGCTGGAAAGAAACTTGCTGCTGACTCATCAGATGCTCCATTAATTTCTGCTGTTGTGCCATTTGTTGCTTAAGAAGCTGCAACACTTGGACTACCGTGTTTGCTTCATTACTAGATGGCATTGCCCCCGGGAATAAAAATGATGGCGCAGGGGCAACATTCTGCGATGGCGGTCCAGTTCCATTTTGTCCAGGAGGCGGATGATGCTGCTGCGAGGTGCTAGCGCCAAAATCGGTTGGCCAATGTCGGGATGCTCGACGCTGCTCATCCGCAGCGGAGTTTTCGGGGCTGTTCATCCTTCGCCGTTTGCGCTTAATTTTCACTTCAATTCACCAAGGCGTCCGAATTTCACTGCACTGCACTGTAGTTCTATGTGTCTATGTGTATGTATATATATATATATATATATATATATATATATATATATATATATATATATATATATATATATATATATATATATATATATATATATATATATATATATATATATATATATATATATATATATATATATATATATATATATATATATATATGTATCTCTATACTACTTTTTTTTCTCGTCGCCACTGTTGTGTTCGGATGTCCGTTCACTTATTTGAATAAACCACTGAACTAAGCACAACTAAAAAGTTACAAACGAAACATGCAAACTTTATTCCTAACACATTAAATATTTGTTGAAACGTAAAAACCTCGGCGCAGCCGCGTGACGGTTACCGCACTCGTTGATCACCCGAGAACCGAATGCCCCGAGTGAACGGCCGTCGTGCCCTAGCCGCGATGGCGCGGCCCTTTCGCTCCGTCACACGGTCGTCCTCGACGGACAGCTCGGGTGACGTCCAGGGCTGTCGCACTCTGCGAACAACCCAGAGCCACAATGTTGCGCGACGCTGTCCGTCTCCACAACAATAAGGTAAAGTATTCCAAATCCAATTCCATAAGGTAAAGTATTCCAGGGCCAACTTCTTGATAACGATGGAATTAGACCAGGTCCAGAAAAAGTGGAAGCGATAGTGAACATGCCTCCGCCTTATGACATTCCCACATTAAGATCGTACCTGGGTGCAATAAACTACTACGGAAAATACATACGAGAGATGCGTACCCTTCGTCAGCCACTGGACGAACTATTTAAAGAAAATTCTAGCTTTGAATGGTCCGAACCATGCCAAATTTCATTTGATCGATTTAAACCATATTACAGTCACCGCTTATGTTGACACATAACAACCCTCAATTAGATATTGTGGTATCAGCAGATGCCTAAAATATCGGCATAGGGGCTCGTATAGCACATCGATTTAAAGACGGGACAGAGAAAGCTATTTACCATGTACCACGAAGCTTAACTCCAGCAGAAACGAAATACAGCCAGATCGAAAAAGAAGCATTGGGTCTTGTGTTTGCAGTTACCAAATTTCACAGAATGATTTATGGAAGACAGCTTGTTCTACAAACTGACCACAAGCCCTTGCTAGCTATATTTGGATCAAAGCCGGGTATTCCACAATATACGGCAAATCGTCTCCAACGATGGGCGCTTACAATGCTATTGTATGATTTCCGTATCGAATACTGCAAAACAGACAATTTCGGACATGCGGACATTCTGTCCAGATTAATTCATTCACATGTAAAGGAAAATGAGGATTACATCATTGCATCGATCGAAATTGAAACCGTTATATGCAACACAGTGGAGCAAGCCATAGACCATCTACCGGTAACATACAAAATGATAGTAGACGAAACTAGCAAAGACGACACTTTAACAAAAATAATACAGTATGTTAATCACGGGTGGCCTAAAAGCAGCACTCAATCAGAACCACAGGAAGTCATGCAGTTTTTTGCTCGTAGAGACTCGATTTATTCTGCTCAAAAATTGTTGATATACCATGATCAAATAATTATTCCAACGAAGTTGCAGAGAAGAGTCCTACATCAGCCACACAAAGGGCATCCGGGAATTGATCGTATGAGATCATTAGCGCGCACCATCGTTTATTGGCCTAATATAGATCAACACATCACCACACTTGTGCAAAATTGCCATGCATGTGCTTCGGTAGCAAAAACTGACACTAAAACCAAGTTGGAATCGTAGCCAATACCAGAAAAACCGTGGCAAAGAGTGCATGCAGATTTTGCAGACCCATAAATGGCACATATTTTCTTCTAGTAATAAACGCCCACTCCAAGTGGCCGGAAATTATTCCAACTAAAAAAATTACCACATCGGAAACCATTTCGAAGCTTCGCAACATCTTTAGCCGATTTGGAAATCCGGAGGTCTTGGTAACAGACAATGGCCCTCAATTGACAAGCGATACTTTTGAGACATTTTGTGAGACAAACGGAATCATACATTTGAAAATCGCTCCATTTCACCCTCAAAGTAATGGCCAAATAGAGAGATTTGTTGACACTTTCAAAAGGGCATTGAATAAAATTCAAACCGGAGGAGAGGTAAATGTAGACGAAACACTCGACATTTTTCTATCTTGCTACCGGTCAACACCTTGTAAAAGTGCTCCGGATGGAAATTCCCCAAGTGAACTTGTACTAAAACATCCGATGCGGACGTCATTGGAACTTCTTCGTCCACCCACAAATTTTTCAACGAAGCAAAACAACCCGCAAGATCATCAGTTCAACATCATGGAGCAAAGCAAAAACACTTCGAAGTTAAGGATAAAGTATATGCCTAAGTCCACCACACCAACACTTGGACCTGGGTTGCAGGCAAAATTTTGGAAAGAATTGGTAGTGTCATGTACAACGTATGGCTGCCTGAATGCCAGCGCCTTATCCGTTCTCACAGCAACCAGCTAAAGCGTCGATATGACGATGTCAAAGAAGTTCCAGAAGTTGCAGAACAACCCATTCCATTGGACATCCTTCACAGTTCATGAAACCTGAGACCTGCCAGCAATCCAGCAACGTCCAGCATACGCCACCATCAATTGAACCGGAAGCAGATGATTTCTTGCGGCGTGAATTCTTGGGAGAACTTGAAGTATCAACATATCAGCAATATGGTGGGCAACTGCGACGGTCAAGAAGACCACAACATACACCAGCTCGTTATGCGCCGTACTAGCTTTACTAAAAAAGGAATGTGTTGGGTAACCGTCACATCTCTTCTTACCAAGTTTCGACATCTTAGTTGAAACGTCAGTTGTCCATTGTCATTTCGTGTATTCACCTCACTTTGTCTTGCGAACTCAACAATAAAGCACGTAATCAAACCAAACAGCCGGTCTCGTAGTACAGTCGACAACTCGTACGACTTAACAACATGCCCGTCATGGGTTCAATCCCCAAATTGACCGCACCGCCATACGCAGGACTGACTATCCTGCTATGGGGGGGAATCAATAAGTCACTGAAAGCCAAGCTCACAAGTGGGTACAGGCAGGCCTTGACCGACATCGGTTGTTGAGCCAAAGAAGAAGAAGAAGAATCAAACCAAACATATTTACATGTGGCGGAGGGTCTGAATGGCGGCCCTAGTGCATTTAGATTTTCCGCCAAGTCAGTCCAGAATCGAGTTTGATCGCCTTTAAACAATGCTCTGGCGATGTCTGGAGCAGTTTCCATCATATCAACCATTTTTTCATATTTGTTTTGGCACTCACCGATGACAGGCAAGGGTCTTCGGGTGATGTGTGAGTGTATCAGGTCAGGGCAGAGAGAGAGAGAGAGAGAGAGAGAGAGAGAGAACCGAGCGGCAAAGTGCATTATTGCACTGTGGGCTACCGCACGGCCAACAATAGGAAATAGAAACAAGGCATATTCCATATCAGCAGAAAGACGAAGTGTACTGTATTCGATAGAAGGGTGGCAATATCACAACAGTGGCGACGAGTTTAGTTATATTTTTTTTATTTATTCAACTGTTTTATCGAACCGAACGCAGAGTTAATTTATTTTGTTTCGTTATAACGTATTATTTATTCAAAGTGTGTTGGCCGTATACGCGTCAAGTCGTTTTTTTTATTTTTTTATTAATCGTTTGTGGATTGCGCCAAAAGAAATCGGTACAATTCCGCGTAAGCGTAGAAGGATGCTAAACCCGGACAAAATGATGGAGAAGAGCATCGACGCTTATCCCAAAATTGGGGTGGAAATGCAGTTTTTGGTAATGGGCAGCAGCAGCCACCGCAGAGCAACGTAGCGTTACCAGCTCAACCATCATTGCAAAATGTAGTCGGGGTGCCATCGCAGCAAGGTGCATCGACCTCGGGGCAAGACGCCGGGATGCTATCGCAAATGCTGCAATGGGTTGCGGCACTAAACTTGCGGTTGGGAGATTGAACAGTAAACTTGAAATGCCGTCAGGGCCCCTTCGATCATCTGTCACAGGCTCTAAAATTTTGCAAATGATTCGCCAGACTTGGGGCCCCAACGGCCATCCTTCCGGGGGCCCTTGTCGCTAGTACTCTGTCCATACGGCATACTATAACATGGCGATCTACGGGGCCCCTAAATCGGCGGGTCCCCAGGCGACCGCCTAGTCCGCCTACCGTTAGATCCGCCTACCGTTAGATCCGCCACTGAGTGAATAGTGCATTAATTGCCAACGAATCAGGAGAACGGGTCCTTGCAGTGAACAGCGGCGGCTATAGACAGAATCAATTTCAATCTAATCGTCAGCAGTACCAGTCCTACGGTCAACCGACTCAGGCGCATGCACGGGGAAATGATAACACCATGTCAGTACAAAAGCCGTTGAATGCGTGTTGGTTGTGTAGTGGCCCGCATTGGAAGCGTGAGTGTCCTTATAGGCCCCACGAATGTGCGGATTGTGGAAGATTGTATGGGCATCGCGAAGGGCACTGTCAATCGATTCCAGCGGCGTGGATACAATAAAAAAGGTACAAATGTGGCAACGCGCGTCGTGAACATAAATGAGTGCAACGTAGAAGCAAGGCAAAAGTATGTACATATCTTGATCAACGGAAGACCAATTAAGTTGCAGCTAGACATGGCATCAGATATTACGGTGATCAGCGAGGGCTTGTGGAAGGATATCGGACAGCCATCTCTGATAAGGGCTACGGTAAAAGCTAAGGCGGCCTCGCAGGAGTATCTTGAACTAATGGGTGAGTTTGAAGCGTTGTTGGCACGTTTGCCATGCGGTTTGTCAGCACATAAAATATTTGTTTATAAAGATCGGTTGTCACTTGACCATTCGCGATAATCCGGGCTGGTTATCGAACCGAGCACCAGGTGGCGTTAGACAGGAGGATAACACCGACAACAGAAGATAAACAAACAGGGGGAGATAGAAACAAGGCGAGAGGGAAATGAAGTTACGTCCGATAGAGAGAGAGAGAGAGAGAGAGAGAGAGAGAGAGAAAGAGAGAGAGAATACGAGAAATTAGGTCATGGTCGAGAACAGGGGTCACCAAGGGTCATGCTATCTCGGTACGCATTCAAAGAGCAGTACGCAAACGATCAGCTGAGAGACCGGACTATTTTTAAACCGCGCCTACACCCGAAGACTATTGTTCGCTTGTGAAATCGCCGTTACAAAAACCCGGAATAAAATTGTTGTGAATTCTAAAGCTTGTTGTGAATTCTAAAGCAACAAATTTTAAAAATAGTCAGCATTCAAAGAATATTCGATCCGTTTGCAAATCTACATTGTGCAAAATGCCGAAAGCCGCGAAAGGACACGATTGCATTGCATGCGATCGCAAGAATAGTGCGTCGAATATGGTGCAGTGCGATAAGTGCAACGGATGGAGCCATTTCGACTGTGCAAATGTTTCGTGGAGCGTAAAAAACGAAAAGTGGTCATGTGAAAAGTGCAAAGCCGCGGAAAAGGTCGACGAGTATCGTGCTGAAGGTGAAAGTAAAATGGTGCCCGGGAGTAAGCCTCAAGCTAGCTGCGATTTGGTTCATCAAGAAGAAACCAAAGCAGCCCATGGCGATGGCGATCAGGAGCCGACAAGGAAACCAATCCACACCGAGCAGCAAGAAGCGACCGTGCGAGAATCCGAGCAACGAGCACCAGAACGTGGATCGCGCCACACAGTTAGTGAAATGTCGAGAAGTTCATCCAAATGCACGTTGATGAAGCTTCTGACCGAGCAAAATGAAACGGTGAAGCGTCTCCTTGCGGAAAAGGAAAAGATGATGGCCGACCATTTGAAGCTGCAGATTGACTTGCAGCGTAGAATGGATGAACTCGAGAAACGGTCCAATCGGAGCGATGGAAAAAGTGCCTCTGAAATCTCATCGGTCGTTAGAGGTGAGATGAAGACCGCGAATTGGGTGCAAAAGCAAAATGCGTTCCTACCACATGCCGCTAGTAGCTGGGAGCCCCAAGCAACTATGCAGGAACACCTTACACCTTCGGCGAGTAACCAAGAAAGGTACAGTGATATGGTGAGAGACAAGTTACACAGAGAGAGGACAGTGAACTGTCTTAGACCAACTGCAGATCCGATTGCAGCCAGACAAGCATGGCCACGGAAATTACCTACGTTTAGCGGAACGCCTAGGGACTGGCCACGATTTTATAACAGCTACGTGGAGTCAACAGCAGCATGTGGATTTTCAAACGTGGAAAATCTAGCTAGACTGGAAGAGTGTTTGTTTGGCGCAGCACGGGATGTGGTTGAAGGCTGGTTGGATTCACCTTCATCCGTGCCGTTAGTAATTAAAACCCTCCAGCGTCTGTTTGGCAAACCATCCCTCGTGGTAACGGATATGGTGCAGAAAATCCGACAAGTGCATCCACCTAGACCCGAACGCTTGGACGACTTAATTACATTTGGGTTGGCTGTTCAACACTTATGCAGCCAGCTTAGTTCCGATGACCGAAAGCACTACTTAGCTAACCACGAGTTGCTGGATGAGCTTGTCGATAAGCTACCAGCGTCAAGGCAGTTGGATTGGGCCACATACAAACGAGCAATCCAAGCCAAACGCCAAATAGAGCCTACGCTATATGAATTTGGCCTATTTATGGAAGACCTGGTAGAAAAGGCTAGCGATGTAACAAAGTACATTCCTCCTAAATCCAACACGTCAAGGCCTGCAAGGAATTATGACCGTTCGCACGTCCTCCTACATGCACCAGCAACCAACAGCATCGAACAAGACAGGAATGTCAGTCCTTCAAGCTTCACCTCAAGTGCTAGAAACCAACAACAAGGTCCAGAGAGAGTTTCCTATGGGACAGGTGAATGTCTAGTCTGCCACGATCCAGCACATCGCGTTAAACACTGCGATAGCTTTAAACGCATGAGCCTTGAAGCACGACAAGCCTCCGTGAGGAAGTTCAAACTGTGCTATGTCTGTTTGGGAATGCATGCGTCCAATCTATGCAGATCCAGATACGTCTGCCAAGTTTCGGGTTGTCGAGAACGACACCACACGCTACTTCACGAGGGTCCACCAGATTCCACACCCACGGTAGCTGACTGCAGAGTCCATCAGATGAAGGAGAAGCCGTCTGATACCTTATTCCGGATTGTGCCTGTTTCAGTATACAACGGCACAGTAACCGTCGAAACCTTGGCGTTCCTGGATGAAGGATCGTCTCTAACACTGGTGGAAGCAGCGTTAGCGGAACAACTTGGGCTGAAGGGGGATCCGGATCCGCTAGAGCTTCATTGGACTTCCGACGTCAAAAGAAATGAAGCTACTTCTCGTCGCGTCAGTCTGCAGATTTCGGCAAAAGGGGGTGAGCGGCGCTATTCAATAGCGACCGCTCACACTATCAACAAGCTAAGTCTTCCACCACAAAACCCAAATTTAAAACATATGATAAGAAACCTTTACTACTTGCAGGACATTCCACTTCTCACCGTCGACCACCCCGTTCCACAACTGCTCATCGGGTTAGCAGACGTAGAATTGCTAAAACCGCTGGAAACACGTTCGGGGCAGCCTGGAGAGCCGATCGCCGTTCGCAGTGCGCTAGGGTGGGCCATTTATGGAACGATAAATGCAAGTAATAAGGAGAGATGTCAAAGCGCTCATTATCACAACATCCATCTGATTGAGGATAGCCACCGATCCTCCAGCAACAAAGAAAACAATGATCAAGAACTGAACGAGACCATGCGGCAGTACTTTGCGTTAGAGGAAAGTGCTGTGTGTTCCTTTAACAAGTTCCTGTCAGAACCTGAAGATGTGCGTAGAGCTAAAATAATATTAGAAACCACTACAACTAAGTGCAATGGCCGTTACACTACGGGCTTGTTGTGGAAAAGCGATGATTTCCGTTTTCCAGACAGTAAACCGATGGCGATGGCAAGGCTTCGATCCCTCGAGAGAAAATTAGAAAAGGACCCAGACCTGAAAGAAAACGTACATAATCAGATACGATTGTATGTTGAAAAGGGTTTCGCACATAGGGCGGAGGAGTCTGAGTTGAACTCGATCGAACAAGAAAGGGTCTGGTACTTACCGCTCAATGTAGTTGGGCATCCCCGAAAACCAGATAAAAAGCGTTTAGTGTGGGATGCAGCAGCCAAAGTAAGAGGAGTATCGTTGAACTCGGAGCTGTTGAAAGGGCCCGACCTGTTAGTGCAGCTGCCCACCGTTCTTTGCAAATTCCGCCAACGCATGGTGGCATTTGGTGGAGACATTGAGAAAATGTTCCAACAGATCCGTATAAGAGAAGAGGACAAGCACTCACAAAGATTCCTCTTTCGTTTCGTTCCAAACCATGAACCACAAACCTACATCATGGATGTCACAACATTTGGAGCTTCTTGTTCTCCATGCTCAGCCCAGTATGTTATGCACCGAAATGCGGAAGAACATGCCAACATATATCCAGAAGCGGCAGCCGCTATCAAACAAAGCACATACATGGACGACTACTTTGATAGTTGCGACACGTTGGAAGAGGCAATTAATAGGGCAAAACAAGTACAGCACATTCATGCGCAGGCTGGATTCAATATGAGAAACTGGGTGAGCAACAACAATGCTGTCCTCGAAGGTCTGGAGGAATCAACGAGCGATCGTGATCTGTTTATAAACTTCGGTCAAGAGGGTAAGCACCCACGCGTGCTTGGAATAATATGGGACCCCGTATCAGACTCATTCAAATTTTCTGCAAATTGGCATGAAGAGCTGAAACCATACATTGATGGCACCAAGAAGCCTATTAAGCGCATAGTTCTGCGAATCATCATGAGTCTGTTTGACCCATTGGGACTTGTGGCGCCAGTGCTCATCCATGGCAGAATGATGATGCAAGATCTCTGGCGTGATAACCTAAAATGGGATGATGAACTAAATGAAACACAGTATAACAAGTTTAAACAATGGACGGCACTCCTTCCCAGTATCCATTCCCTAAGAATCCCGCGATGCTACTTTGGAGTGAACACGTCAAACATCCATGCTCCCCTACAATTGCACATTTTTACCGACGCTAGTGAGTTGGGGTATGGCTGTGCGGCCTACTTCAGAAGAGAGACTCCTAGCGGTATACGTTGTGCGCTAGTTATGGCACGAAGTAAAGTAGCCCCCTTACAACACCTGACGATCCCCAAGCTAGAATTACAGGCAGCGCTACTGGGCGCAAGACTAAAACGCATGGTATGCGACAGCCACGACCTGGAAATTCGAAACGTACTTCCACACAGATTCTGAAGTAGTGCTTTTGTGGATCAGAACACCTACCCATGAACTAAAGCAGTTTGTAGCATGTCGAGTAGGCGAAATATTGTCACTATCAGACTCAAAGGAATGGAGACACGTCCCTACTAAAGAAAACCCTGCCGATTGTTTAACAAAGTGGGGGAAGGATACTATGATAGATCCACAAGGCAGATGGCTTAACGGACCTGCGTTTCTGTATCTGAATGAGAACAACTGGCCTGCGCAAAAACCGATTGAAGCTACAAACCAGGAACGAAAAACATGCTACATCTCAGTGCACTCAAGCCCAGCGTCACTTCATAGAGAGCTAGTAGTAGATGTATTCAGAATTTCCAGTTGGAAAGTTTTAGTACGAACTGTCGCAAATCTTTGGCGTTTCGTTTCCAATTGTCGGCGTAAAGCAAAAGGTCTGCCAATACAATCCCTTAAAGCCACCAAAAGGCAAATCGGCAGTATCAAACAAAAAATAGCAGCAGAACATACACCCCTAACCAGCGAAGAATACAAGAAAGCCGAACGATTTCTGCTGCAAAACGCACAGATGGATGCTTTTGAGAAAGAAGTTCAGGTGTTAGCTAAGTCCAACTTGACTCACGCCCCACATACCACTCAAAACGAAACTGCACCTCAAGTACCACGCAATAGCACGCTTTATGGCTTAAACCCCTTTTTAGATGAGTTTGGGATCCTGCGAATCGATGGGCGCACAGCCAAAGCTCATCACATTCCCTTCGATACAAGATACCCCATCATCCTACCGAAAACACACTACGTTACAACACTTATTTTGAGGGAGTATCATCAACGCTTTGGTCACGCTAACAACGAGACTGTGGTAAACGAAGTACGGCAACGATTCTACATAAAACACCTGCGATCCAGCGTGGCCAGAATCGCCAAAAACTGTCAACGATGCAAAATCAAGAAGACGCAACCATCAAAGCCACGAATGGCACCGTTGCCAGAAGCAAGGCTTACTCCATATGTACGTCCGTTTTGTAAAGTGGGAGTAGATTATTTAGGGCCGATCGAGGTGGTTAATTCGAGGCGCAAGGAAAAGCGTTACATTGCAGTATTCACCTGTTTGACGAGAGCGGTGCATTTAGAAGTAGCGCACAGCCTTTCTACTGAAGCCTGCATTATGGCGATAAGACGTTTCGTTAGCAGACGCGGGGCTCCCAGCGAGATATTTTCCGACAACGGGACCAATTTCGTGGGAGCCAATAATGAACTCACGAAACAACTGGCGGACATCAACTACTCTTGTGCCGAAACATTCACCGGTGTTCAGACGAGATGGATATTTAATCCCCCTTCGGCACCCCATATGGGAGGCGCATGGGAACAGATGGTGCGAAGTGTTAAGGAAGCTATGCTAGCACTGGATGACGGTAGGAAACTGAACGACGAGATACTTCTAACCGCATTAGCCGATTCAGAAAGTCTGATCAACTCCCGACCGCTTACCTATATGCCGCAAAGCTCGTCAAATGCAGAAGCGCTTACACCCAACCACTTTAGCCGATGCGATGTGGGACCGTTGGTTGAAGGAGTATTTGCCAGCCCTGAACACAAGGTCCAAATGGCGAGAAGATACGCGTCGGTTGAATGTTGGCGATCTTGTATTCATCGCTGAGGGTCCGCGGAAGAATTGGTTGAGGGCGAAGGTTGAGGAGACGATAGCCGGTAAAGACGGCAGAATAAGGCAGGTGGTAGTGCGGACGGCAAACGGCAAGTCACTAAAAAGACCAGTAGTTAAAATCGCTGTTCTTGATGTTGAGTGCGATTGCGATACAGTATAGGAAAGTTACCACCCTTCAAACACTTCATCTTTATCGTCACAGAGCAAACGCGCTGTTTATTTAGTAAATCCTTGAAAGCGTAAAGGATTGACGGGGTGGAGTGTTGGCACGTTTGCCATGCGGTTTGTCAGCACATAAAATATTTGTTTATAAAGATTGGTTGTCACTTGACCATTCGCGATAATCCGGGCTGGTTATCGAACCGAGCACCAGGTGGCGTTAGACAGGAGGATAACACCGACAACAGAAGATAAACAAACAGGGGGAGATAGAAACAAGGCGAGAGGGAAATGAAGTTACGTCCGATAGAGAGAGAGAGAGAGAGAGAGAGAGAGAAAGAGAGAGAGAGAGAGAGAGAGAAAGAGAGAGAGAGAGAGAAAGAGAGAGAGAATATGAGAAATTAGGTCACGGTCGAGAACAGGGGTCACCAAGGGTCATGCTATCTCGGTACGCATTCAAAGAGCAGTACGCAAACGATCAGCTGAGAGACCGGACTATTTTTAAACCGCGCCTACACCAGAAAACCATTGTTCGCTTGTGAAATCGCCGTTACAAAAACCCGGAATAAAATTGTTGTGAATTCTAAAGCTTGTTAAGTGAATTCTAAAGCAACAAGCGTTATTAACCATTGCTTCTAGGACCCAAAAGGCAGAAGTTCGAGTCGCATATGCTAACCTGTTGCTACTAGCAGCAGACGTCGTGGAGTCCTTTTCACTCGGATCTATCAAGATGGACCATTATTGTAGTAGCATCGATGCGGAAAGTGCAACTCAGATGACATGGGAGGAACGTTTTCCAACAGTTTTCCGAGGGATGGGTCTTTGCACCAAATCAAGCATAAAGTTGAAAGTGAAGGAAGGCAGTCGACCCATATTTCGTCCCAAGCGGCCGGTGGCATACACAATGCTGAAGACTGTTGATGAAGAGCTAGATCGATTAGAAACCTTGAACGTGATCACGCCAGTCGATTATTCTGAGTGGCGCCCCATAGCGGTCGTGCGCAAAGCGAACGGGAAAATTAGGATCTGTGGTGACTATTCTACTGGACTGAACGCGTGCGAACAGACGGCGTCCACGGGCCTGCCCTCGCCCGAATGCAGAGCCGATTGTATACGATTCTATCTTCTCCATTAACATGAGAGGGACAGAGCATATACCACGAACGTACCCGAAAGGTGTGCATGCTTCACCCATCAGGATCTAAAGGCAAGGACAAGGCAAAAGAGACATAGAAAAGTTTTCTCACGGCTACACATGTCCTTTTGATGCGTTGTCTATGCGTCTCGCTCGGTATCACAGCGGCATACGGCAGGTAAGCAGTACAAATGCTGTTACCTGATACGCACACATGTTTAACAAACACAACTATTCGGGTTGGCTCGGTAAAGGTCGGGTTAACCCGACGGAGTAGTTGGAACGTAAAGGCGCAGACTTTTTCATGATTCATGTATGACTTCGGCTGTTTTGGACTACACGTGTAGGCGCTCGCAACGATCTTCTACAATCACATTAGTATCCACTCCCTTTGCCTGAGGATATCTTTGCTAAATTGTCTAAATGCCGCATATTCAGCAAAATTGACCATTCTGATGCTTTTCTACAGGTCCAAATCAATAAAGAGTATCGCCCGCTGTTGACGATCAACACCCTCCGGGGATTATACCACTACAACCGTTTGCCTCCGGGAATAAAACTTGCCCCAGCAGCATTTCAACAGTTGATCGACACGATGCTGGCAGGACTGTCAGTAGTTTGTGGTTATATGGACGACCTTATAATCGGTGGCTTGACAGATGAAGACCACGATAAGACTTTGGGTCAAGTACTGAAGCGTACCCGGCAAACAATGCGAGGGTTGGTGAGGTACCTCTCGCTCTAATTTCTCTAGTCTAGTCTAGTTGCCTCGCTTCCTCCTATAGCGATTCTGTCGAGCTGAGCTTTCACGTCCCTCACCACCGATCTCCTTCCTACCCCTCGCCTAAGATCGTCTGACGTCTTGCCTGACACCTTTCGTTGTGTTGGTGCTCTGCGGCTGCTGTCACTGTAGAAGTTAGATTGTGTGTGTAAAAAAAACGTAAACAGTGTTGTTGGCCGATCAAGTGTGGTAAGTTTTTTAATAATTAAGTTCTTAATTTTACGTAAGTAAGTGCCATTTTAGCTAAAGTAAGTAGTTGAAGTCCTGCCCAATGCGTGCTGGCTCCGTCGGAAGCGGTACGTGCATGTACCGGCATAGAAAAGTGGTGTGGTGGACAACACAGCACAAGACAGTGGGTAAGCGTTATCCAGCGATTATGGTGATAAAGAAACATTATTTTAATAGACTATGACCTCTTTTAACTTGCAGATATAATACAGAAATGATATGGGCCTGCCGCCGGTGTTTGCCACTGTACGATGCATTGTATATGATTCGGTATGTTCGGTATGTAAGCGGACCACGAAAGAAGAAGAAGATTGTTTGGTGACGCTAGCGACTAGGATGCTAATCGTGGTGTTTATTCTTTTTTGCTGCTAAAAAAGAGGGAAATGTCGTTGCATGTGGATGGAATGATGAGGTTATGGGTGGTTCGGGTGATGAATGGTTGGGAACGGAGATAAATGAATTGGCGAAGCCAGTTTACCTCTTTCCATGCGTTGTATGAGGAATCAATTAAAATAGTCAAATCGTATTGAATTATTGGTCAATTTTCGACAATATCACGAAAGAAAAAAAAGCGACATTTTTTAACACATGAGTACATTATCTCATATGGCCGTTAAAACCAGCTTACATTGGGTTGAGATCAACATTGGAGTATCACACTTGATAAAAAATCAAATTTCCGGTACAAAATTATTCCTTAACTTTCGCTCGTTTGAAATTGGCTTCATAACCGTTGATCGTCATGGCCATCAAATGGCCACATTAGAAACAGCACGGAACGGTAACCACCAGCATAGCACAAATATTGCTTCAACCCCATAATTGATCGGCTCTCGCATCGTCAAGGTCACAGGTAAAACCAAATACACTACATATATATGTACTAATCGCCAATTCAGAGATACAACTACAACCCTACCATATACCAGTATCAGCTGTTGATCTATCGCACATAAGCGAGCGGCGCGTGCAAATAAGAGGAAGGGGCCTGAAGGAAGAGACGACAGGGGAAGGTACCGGGAGAGAGAGTGTGTGTGGTCAAAATTTTTGGCCATTTAAATTTTGTCCATCAACACCGTTGCATTTCGGAGCTTTTTTCTTGCCCGAAAGAGATAGCCATACACTTGACATACAGCTGTCTCGCTCATATGACACTTCCAAGGCTCGCAAGCTCTTTATTGCGAGGGCCCTGGAGCAGTGAACTTGTATGGCGTGCGAGCCCTCGCGCCCCTTCGCAAATCGCTGTCACTTGCACTGCGGGTATAGAAGAATTCGGATTTACACTACGGGCTGATAAATGCGTTTTTAGAATGTGTCAGATAAAATATTTAGGGCATGTAAATGATGGTAGAGGAATACGCCCTGATCCGGAAAAGATAAGCGCCATACAAAACTTACCGGCACCCACTGACATCGCAGGAGTTCATTCTTTTCTTGGAGCTATGAATTACTATGGGAAGTTCATACCGATGATGCGGGATCTAAGATTTCCACTCGACAGCCTTTTAAAAGATGAGAAGCAATTCAAATGGACAAAGGAGTGTGAAGCGGCATTTATGAAATTTAAGGAAGTACTATCATCAGAACTTTTACTAACGCATTACGATCCATCCGCAGAAATAATAGTGGCAGCAGACGCTTCATCCGTTGGAATCGGAGCCACTCTTAGCCACAAGTTCTCCGACGGTAGCATCAAAGTTGTGCAACACGCTTCAAGGGTACTGACAATGGCGGAATCCAACTATAGCCAAATAGACCGCAAAGATCTGGCCCTTGTTTATGCGGTTACAAAATTTCACAAGATGCTGTACGGCCGTCATTTTCGACTCCAAACTGATCATCGTCCTCTACTTCGGATTTTTGGATCGAAGAAGGGCATTCCGATATACAGGCGGTCCCCGAGATACACGGTTAATGGGGACCGAAAACGGCCGTAAAAAACCGCGTATCTCGAATTTCCGCGTAAGTCGAATCTCGTGATTTCTAGCCAAAATATCACTAATTTTCGAGTTAATTTGCAACTAGGGGGTGGTTTTAGCCACTTAATCAATTATTTTATATGATTCTGAATGAAATAACAGTTTCAAACCTTTTGAAATAGTTTTTAACATCCGATCAAAACAGAAATTATTTGGCATTTTACAATAGATGTGTCAAATCAATACAATTTGCTCAAAGAACTGTCAAATTTAGGAAACCGCGTATCTCTGAATCCGCGTATAAGAGGTACCGTGTATCTCGGGGACCGCCTGTACACGGCTAGGAGACTACAGCGATTCGCCCTCACCATGATTTCACAATAGAATATATACTGTTGGCACGATATCTACCTCGTGCAGATCAATGGCCGTAATGTTTATCAAAACAACGAGCTGTCAAGGACAGCTCGAATAATTTATTATAAAAACATTAGATGGCGCTGCTGGACAGACAAGGGCAGAAAGATAACCCTTAACATGAGACAACTATATTAGCGATTTTAGGGCCAATTAGAAACAAGTTCGGCAGCGGTCACAAAACAGGGTCAAGCGGGGTCAAGACTGATCAGCTGACCAAGAATAGGCGCCATCGAGGAAGTTGGTAGCAAAATATAAAAAAGAAAGAACAGACTAATTTTTAAACTGTGCAATAAATCCTACAAAAGCCAGTTCTAAGAAAGTCTACCCAGCTACTCATTTACTGTTACACACGTAACAAAATATACAATCCGGAATGTTTGGAAATGCAGATATCCTTTCGCGACTCATAAGGAACCACGCAAAGCCTGAAGCCGAATATGTGATTGCCAGCCTAAACCTAGAGGAGGATTTAAGGTCAGTAGTGTAGGAGGCGAGCTGAACTTAGGGACATAAGGACGTAAGGACGGCAGACACAGATTCACGTGTTTTTCTGTTCACAGTTCAGCGTGAATTAACTTCTTTATTATTTTTGACAGTTCACATCTTTTTGACATTTGTATAAATGCAAAGGTATGTACATATGTGTCGTTTGACGTTTAATGCCTACACATGACAGTTCGGATTCTGTTTGTCTACAACTCGGCTATCCTGAGTATTTAATTGCCCTCAATTAAATCTAATTTTAAGTGAATGTTGCCGTTAAGTTTCGTTGGTCTCAATAACCTCGGAAGGTTCTATCCATTTTCTTAATTTATTAGCTTCTAAAACTCCATCGTATGGAATTTGGGTTGTCTGACAACCTTCTATATCCTTAATAACATAGCGATCGTTAGGTAAAATCTTATGTACAATGTATGGCCCTTTAAATTTTGGAATTAACTTTTTGTTTTGGTTCACAGTGGTGTCAACGTTTCTTATCACGACAAAATCACCTATTTCAAATTCGGGAGCGGGTTTGTGGTTTTTACGGAAGTAGGTTTCATTAATTTCCTGAGAACTTTTTATGTTTTCTGACGCTTTATTACGAATTTCATCTAGGTCTCGAGCTATATCGGTATTTTTTTTTCTCATCAAGAAACTCGGTCAATTCGTCAACATCATGGCCTCTTTGTTCGACGCCAAAAAGGAGAATAGAAGGGGCGAAATTTGTAGATGCGTGCTTGGTATTATTCAATGCATATTCGGCTGCGCGTAAATGTGAACTCCAATCACAATGATCAGGACTATTTGAGAGTTTACTAAGAATTGGGCGAAGAATGCGATTAACTCGTTCGACCTGTCCATTCGCTTGAGGTGAACATGTTGCATTTAAGACGTGTTTAATGCCATTATTTTCAAGAAAGTTTTCAAAAAGATTGGAAGTGAAGCATGTTGCTCGATCGGTAATAATTCGCTTCGGTCGACTGTAATAAGACATATATTGATTGAGAATGTTACACACTTCTTGAGCATTTGTCGAGCGAGTAGCATAAATTTTAGTAAATTTTGTAAAAGCGTCGATGATCACCAAAATATATCTCCTCTGCGACCTTACTGATGGCAAGGGACCCAAATGGTCAATATGAAGTGTATCAAATGGTGTTCCTTCCTTAGGGATGCTATGCAGGTTTCTATTATTGATGCGAGGAGGGGCGGAATATACTATACATTTCAAGCAATTTCTTATAAAATGTTCCACTCTAGGCTTCATACAAGGAAACCAATAATGATTGCTTATCTTGTCACATGTCTTATCTACTGCTAAGTGGCCGATCTTTTCATGGGTATGTCGAATGATGTTATCTATCATCTCATGAGGCACATACAGTTGAAGTCCCTTGGTTGGAGATTCTCGATACACTAATCCATCTTGCAATGTATAACCATCAACAGCTCCAAGCTCCAACTTGGACTTCATCTGTTCAATAGCATGATCTCTCGCTTGAGCTAATTGCAATTGAAAATCTAAATCAATTTCATGAACAGCACAACTAGCTTGCAGTCTGCTCAGGGCATCGACATGACACATTGAAGCACCAGAACGATGTTGGATGGAGTATTCATAATTTTCGAGAAAAAGCGACCATCGAGCAATTTTTGCAGAGGAATTACGATTTTTAAGGGTTTCTACAAGTGAATTACAGTCTGTTATGATTTTGATCGGAATTCCGTGGACATAAACGTGAAATCGTTTTAATGCGTATATAATGGAAAGCGTTTCCAATTCATAACTGTGAAGCTTAGCTTCATCTTTTGTTGTGTTTTTAGAGAAAAATGCTAGAGGATGGAATTTTCCATCATCTTGTTTTTGTAATATAACTGCTCCAAAACCAGAAGAACTGGCATCGCAGTGTAGTTCCGTTTCACGCTTCGGATCAAAAATTGCCAAGACTGGAGACTGTATAAGTTTGTCACGTAACGAACAGAATGCTTCTTCACAAGATGAATCAAACTCAAAACGCTTATCATTTTGCAATAAATTGGTCAAGGGTTTTGCTATGTTGGAAAAGGAAGGGACAAATTTGCGAAAATAGGAGAAAAGTCCCAAGCACCTTCGTACTTGTTTGGTATTTGTTGGCATAGGATAATTTTTTATAGCCGTTATATCCCAAGTAGCACAATTCTGTTAAGAAACCGTTAAAAGTATGCCTAAAAGTATTACTTTTAGCTTTCCATACAGCAGTAATTTCAGGGCTTACAACACTGCGTAACGCTTTCCTGGCTTCGTTAAAAATTCAAATTTCGCCGGTATTTTTAACGAAAAATATCAAACTCAACGAACAAATCGACAGAGATGGCTGTATTGCTCTGTCTCATTCTATATGCATTTGCTAGATCTTCGTTAAGTTACAACAGAAGGTGTTAATATTTCATGGAATAAATGCATAAATTCACCACAAATACTTTTATTCGACATTTCATCGTTTTGTCACTGCATATTGTCACTGTATCACATAAGTTTCTTTCATTCCATGGGTTTCTTCCATTATATCAGCATGGAGGTCAGCTGCAGCCGTGTACGAAAAGCATGATGTCCAAACGCTATCCAAATCAAATATGCTGCGGAATATAAAACTTATGTAGCTCATGTGAAGATAATGGTAATATCGATACACTGACCTGTTATAAAATCATGATGACACACAAATTAAACAATAGCTGATAAAAGTTGTCGCAGACGCTTGGTTTTGTTGCCATCTACACACAAGCTACACACACGAAGCTTGACGAACTTTTTGACATAAGAAATGGAGGCGCCATGTACGTGACCATGTACAGTATGTCTCAAAAATTATCGTCATCAAGAGCATATTATTTTGCCCAAGAAAATATACATTTTTATGAAAAAATTTCTCATTTGCAAATATTTCATACCCTTTATCAAACTCTTCACATGTATTATTTGAAAATATGAAATATTAATTTTTTATTTTTAAATTCTTTTTTTATTATCACCGCAGCTTCAAATAGAGGAATAAAAGAAAACACATAGTTTTCAAACAGTTAATAAAAAAATAGTTTGGTGTAAAAATAAATACGCATTATTACATAAATAAGAATGAAAAATGATTTTCCGAATATTGAATAAATTGGAAATGGTGTACATAAAATTTGAAAAACACTGTGTGTTATAGTAACCCGAATCGAAAAAAAACGAGTGTAACGGAATACGTCGTTATGATGTAACGCTGGCAAATGTCATATTCTCTTAAGAAACTCTATTTGATTTTTAAAGGCTTTAAAAAACTGTTAATAATCAAATAGAGTTTCTTAAGGCTACTTGGGATGTCTATCGCTAGGGCGTATTCCACATTAATTTGCTCTATACCCCAAGTAATCCAGTTCTTGTTGAGCAAACTGACATTTGTCTAGTCGAAGCTCCAACCCATTATGTCGTATTTTTGTAAGGACGGCACTAAGTGTGTTCAAATGAGACTTAAAATCCGTTGAGGCAATTATAATATCGTCTAGATATACAACTAGTTTATCTGCTTCGATAAATTCCCGGAGTATCGTGTTGATGAAACGTTGAAACTCAGAAGGAGCATTTTTCAAACCGAAAGGCATTTTAAGATACTCATACTGGCCATCAGGAGTCACAAAGGAAGTATACTTAGTGGAATCATCGTGCATTTTTACTTGGTGAAAGCCGCTTTTTAGATCCAGCAGAGAAAAAACTCGTTTATTACTCAAATGCTCTAGACATGTCTCGATCAACGGCAAGGGGAAATTATCTCGGATCGTAATTTTATTAAGAGGTCTGTAATCAATGCACATACGGATTTCTCCGTTCTTCTTTCTTACTAAAACAAGTGCCGAGGCATATGGCGAATTACTGGGACGAATAATTTGTTTTTTCTAAAAGATCGTTTACTATTTCTCGTACTTGATTCCGTTCTCCGTAAAACAATCGGCGAGGTTTTGTATATAGAGGCATATCATGAATGAGACTAATTTTCATTCTATGATCGGGTGAAATGATTTTATCAGGCGGGTAATTAATGTAATTTTGATGAATGGAACTGAATAGAGCAGTATTCTCATCGCTACTAATATGTTTGCCTATTTTTAATTCTTCCACGTCATTCACGTCAGGTAAATCAATAGCACAAATTTCTGCAAATGCCTCACTTTGAGTGTCATGATACTCTCCAGGACATAGTCTTTCTAGCTTAGTCGGTTTTGATTCTAGTGGATATTGAGCCAACGAAATACTGTGAGCAGGTGAAGACATGCATACATCGCTATTAGGATTGAGATTTTCTTTATTGAGTTCATTGTACAAATTGCGTTGACAAAGAAAAATATTAAAAAATTTTAATAGATCACGACCTATGATCATCGGCCAAGCAATACTTTCACTGGGTAGGATAATAAATGGATGTTCTAATTGATTCTTCTGAAAATTGACTTGGCATGACACCTCCCCACAGACGACTAATCTCTGGTTTCCGAGTCCCTGATATAGTGAAATTGAAGGTGGTTGCAAAAGATTTTTGGGCACTAAAGCAGAATCTATAAAGCTCACTGGGCTTCCTGTATCGAGAAGAGAACGTATGCATGTCATCACACTACTCTGACCTTTTTGATCTTTAAAGGCAACACTCACCTGTTGAAATTCTTCTAGATCCGTATTAAATGTTTCCTGCTGTACGTTATCCTGAACTGAGTGATGAGCTGCTGCCGATGGAATGATTATGTTGTTCGGGCAATTACGAGCAGCGTGTCCAGCTTGGTGACATTTGAAGCACGATCCTGGTGGTCTACGCGGCATTGGGCAGGAACTTTTATAATGCCCGAATTTCGAACAGTTGTAGCATCTTACTTCACTTTGTTGGTTGCTCGATGATCCTAACGGCTGGCAGATGGACCCTGATGATGATGGTGTGGCAGCATTACGTGGACGAATCTCCTCATATCTTTTCAGCAGTTGTTTTAAATCGCCCATAGATTTTGCAGAAAATCTAATCCATGCCTCGTTGATGGGATCACCGAGTCCATCGATGATAATATTAATTAAATCCATTTCTGGGATGGGTACATCGCATGCCATAGCTTGCATGTCCAAAATATACCTTATGACGGGTTCGTTTCGTGCAAGACGTCGTCCTCTCAGTTGTTTGTACACATTCTCTAAAGATGTGGTTGTGCCGAAATTTTGTATCAGATTGTTTTTCAACTCATGATATGTTGTAATGTCTAGGGATTTAGCAAACAAAGCAGCAGTACCGGTAAGCAATTGGCGTGTACTGTGGAACTTCATAGTACCATCCATGCGATAGGGGAGAAATGTACGCTCAAGTTCCTTGAACCATCGGTCAACATGCTCTCCTTTGTCACCGCTGAATACATCGACAAATTCATTGAACTTGATGAATAATGGTTGTTGCGTTGTATGTGTAACAACCGGAGCTTCGAGGAGACTAATTCGCTGCTTTAGTTCAAGTATTTCGAGTTTTTTCTTGAGAAGCTCTATCTCTTCATGTACACTTGGAGCGGTGTTTACTGGGTTTGGAACCAAATGTGTGGCATTTTCTAGGGTTCCGACTGAAGTTGAATCATGCGATACCGCATTGTTCTCAGCATGCCTTACAGCACTACGCAAAATGGCGGCGCCATTGTTCTCAGCATTGACCAGCTCGGTCGACAATGCTAATTTACCTTCTGCTTTCGAGGTTTCAATATCCGTGGGAACATTACTTAACACGCCTGGTTCATCGATATTTCCAACGTTTGCATTGTACAATTTACGTAATTGTGAAATTGTAGCAGTCGTTGGTACATTTACTTTGGCGTACTCGAGCGCGCACAGCATTTCCTCTTTCGTGGCCATTTCGAACCGCAGGATTTCAAACACAATCACAAACACAGAAACTGCGTGGAATTTTATCTAGTTATCGTATCCCACTTCTGAGATGTAGGAGGCGAGCTGAACTTAGGAACATAAGGACGTAAGGACGGCAGACACAGATTCACGTGTTTTTCTGTTCACAGTTCAGCGTGAATTAACTTCTTTATTATTTTTGACAGTTCACATCTTTTTGACATTTGTATAAATGCAAAGGTATGTACATATGTGTCATTTGACGTGTGTCATTTGACACATGACAGTTCGGATTCTGTTTGTCTACAGTAGATATGAACGCGATTTCTAATTCCTCTCCTCTTTGTTTTAGAGATTTGGAGAAAAGTACGCAAGCGGGCCCATTACTGCGGAATGTCTATCTATATATTCAGGAAGGCTGGCCACGGGATGCTAGTTTTGGTTCAGAGTTGGCACGTTTTCCCGTCAGGAGAGAAGCGCTATCGACCGTCGAAGGGTGCATCCTCGTTGGCGAAAGATTAGTGATACCGGAAGATATGCGTGCGCATTGTCTAGAACAGCTCCATCGAGGCCACCCAGGCGTTGAACGTATGAAATCTCTCGCACGAAGCTACGTGTACTGGCCAAGATTAGACGACGAAATAGTGCAGTACGTGGCCGCTTGTAAGGCATTAGCGGCAGCAGCAAAGACACCGCCTCAAACAAAACCGACACCGTGGCCAAAACCTTCTGGTCCATGGCAAAGGTTATACGTGGACTATTCGGGGCTAATTTTAGGCGACTACTTTCTTGTGGTTGTGGATGCCTTCTCAAAGTGGCCAGAGATTGTGAAAACCTCCACAACAACTTCACGGGCCACGGTAGCGATATTACGTGGATTATTTGCACGCTTTGGCATGCCCCTGAGTATTGTCAGTGACAACGGGCCACACTTTACGAGTCAGGAATTCAAAAACTTTTGCGAGTGCCATGGGATCCGACAAGTAACTACGGCGCCATTTCACCCGCAATCCAACGGACAGGCGGAGCGTTTCGTCGACACATTGAAGCGGGCTCTAAAGAAAATACAAACGGGAGGCACATCTATGGATGAAGCGTTGGACACATTCTTGCAGGCGTATCGCACCACGCCAAATCCAGCGCTTGAGGGGAATACAACAACGGCGGAAATCATCATTAAGTACCCCGTAAGGACTCACTTGGAGCTATTAAGTCGGCCTCCTGTTGTTGAAGAGGAAACAGAAATCACCACTGCAGGGCTCCAGCCAGGAGATGTTGTTGCAACCAAGCAGTACTACCGAAACACATGGAAATGGGTCTCCGCTGAGGTGCTACGGAGGCTGGGAACGGTGATGTATGAGTTAACCAGCCGAGACGGTCGAATGCTGTGGAGACATATAGATCAGATCAGGAAAAGATCAGTTAAAGAACTTCATCAGTTGGTACAGGATAGTGAGAAGCCCACACAACTACCCATCGACATTCTGTTGGGTGAATGGAGTTTACCAGTGCCGAACGAGCCTTTGCCGCTAAGCAGTACAACGGAGGAATTGCGCACGGTTCATTCACCCCAGCCATTCTCCCCGGCACAGGTTGCACCTTCGGGAAGCAATCATCGTAAGATACGCTCACCTCGCCGTTCGTCTAGGAATAGAAAACTTCCGCGAAGTTTCGATGCATTCATACTTTAACCGTAGAGTTGGCAACCAGATTTACACACGTAAGTTGGCAACCGGCATACCCGGGTATTCCACACGTTTTGATGCAAAAAATTAACGATTTTCATAGGTAAACAATGTTTTCTATATTTTAATGCTGTATGCAAGTAATGCCGACCATATATTCTCTTCTACTTCATTTATTCATACATTTTTTTTCATTTTATTATAAAAATAACGGTCGAATTGAAATTTGGAATCGCCTGAATTTGATTAAAAAATAAGCACAATACGAAAAGAGGAAGAAGAGAAACGTCATTCTCCATACAAAATGTATGGAATACCCGGGTATGCTGGTTGCCAACTTACGTGGTAAAGTTAAAAAAAATCAAAATAAAATACTTACAGGCTGTTTAAAATTACAACTTATGCACCAAAAAATCATAACTTAAAAGTTGGAAGGCTACGGAAAATTTCAGGTCAATAAAAGCAATGAATCAAAAGTTATTGCAGTTCGAAGTTGAAAAAAATACCCGGGTATCCGGTTGCCAACTTAAAGGTTAAAGGGGGCGATGTTATGGCCCAACCTGCCCACGCAAACAATGAGAGCCCAAATTTTGAGCGATTCAGGCCGAGGGATATGAGGAAGCTTGAGGAAGCCAGGAGAAACGCGCTGCGATGAGAGTTCGCATTCTGTTTTACACGCGCGCTTCACTAACACCAATACAAATACCGTGCTTTGACGAGCCGTCTGTGAATGTGTGTGTCTTCTTTCAGCGAGCTCAACAACTTGGAGCTGCTCGTCACATCGTGTTGTCTCGCTTACACTACAGCATCGAACCATCGCTCCGTGTGTCTCCCCTATTACGCGTACAAAATAGGCTTGGGCAATTTGATTCTTTTCAGTGAACGCGTGCGATGTAGTTCGTTCAGTATGATGAACTGAACGCGTGCGGTAGGTCAGTCGCTCAATTGTAGCTAAGTACCATTTTTTTAAATATTATGTTTAATTTTATCGAGATTTTAATGCAAGAACAAAAAGTTATTGCTTTTAAGGCTGCATTTTTAATTATAAATACCGTCAGTCCGAGATACGCGGTTCATACATAACTAGGTAACTAGGTTTTTACATTAAACCATTTATGTATCACAATTCATGCAGAAAATTTGAAAATTTCTGGTTTTTAAGAGGCTCTAAAATTTTTGGTAAAACAGTAATTTATCTTGCATTTGAGAATCCTTTGAGCCAATTATACTAATTGCACACAAGAACTTAGAAAACGTAGCTCGAGAACAAACTGTATATACTTAAGTTGATTTGTAACAAAAGCTAATATAAATGAGTAAAATCTACAAGCTTTCTTTTTTATGTTGCTGTGCGCGTAACGAGTTCTTTTTGTGCGACTGAACTAACTGAACGCGCGTGCGGTAGTGTGCGGCAAGAGTTCTTTTTGTGCGACTGAACTAACTGAACGCGCGTGCGACAGTGTGCGACAAGAGCTCTTTTTGTGCGGTAGTGTGCGACTGACCCCACTGAATACGAGTGCGGCAGTGTGCGACTGAACTAACTGAACGCGCGTGCGGCAGTGTGCGATAAGAGCTCTTTTCGTGCGGTAGTGTGCGACTGACCCCACTGAATACGCGTGCAGCAGTGAGCGACCGAACTAACAGAACGCGCGTGCGGCAGTGTGCGACAAGAGTTCTTTTTGTGCGGTAGTGTGCGACAGACCCAACTGAACACGCGTGCGGCTGTGTGCGAATGACCCATCGGCTATGAGTGTTCTTTCTCACTCAGAATGGGGTCTGTGTGCGGCAGGAGTTCTTTTTGTGCGGCTGTGTGCGATTGATCAATCTGACCACGCTAGCAATATGTGCATTCTTTCTTGCGCAAAGTGCGATCGATCTTCTTGTGTCGTTGTGTGTGACAAATTCTGCCGACCCAAAACGAATGTTTTTTTTTCGTTCAGTCTATGACACCGACAGTTATCTTGCATCTCTTTCAGAGCACATTTCAGTTAGTTCTGTATGCGTGCGGAAGACCTACCCGTTCACTTTTTCGCGTGCGGCGATCAACCGCACACTATAATGAACTGAGTGTGCGGCATAGGTCTCGCACAATTGTCCCATGCCTAGTACAAAACCACCAGTACAGCGCGACGCTTTGCCGGAGATGGTTGTGCGCGTTTTGTTCTAAGTCCCGCGCGCAGTGTTTGTGCGCTGGTGCGTATTTCGTTCAAAGTCTCGTGCGCCGGTGTATTTTGGTAAAGTGTGAAGTGAATAAACAGTGTGCACAGACGCACATGCAGTGCGTGCATCGACAGGTAAGAATTTGCTGAACAGAGGCAACGCAGATTGTCGACAAGTTTCCCGCAGCCTGGCTCGACCCGGTACTTTACAGTATGACGCCATTCGTGAATATGATAGATTCTGAATGTGTTGTGAAAGTGTACTTTATGTTGGAATAAAGTGTTTGATGTAATAAAAAATGACTGTGTTTGTGTTTGTTGTTAGAATAAGTGCGTATTTGCGATCGTGGGAATGCATGAAAGCAAGCGAAAAACGAAATGAACAACAAGCTTTGGATGGTTGGTAGCATGGCTCGAAAGAACACGAACACATTGAGAACAGCGGAGCGCACCGTGCGTTACGGGTGGGGAGGGGGAGGGCTCGCGCGAGGGTGTAACTCATTGGTCGAAGAGACACTGCCCGTCCGGCAAAATGAGTGTATTTTTTGAGTGATTTGAGTGACGCTAGCGAAATACAGTCGGCCTCAGCACAATTTTTCGATTGAAAAAATTCGATAGGCGCTCACGTAAAACTGACAGTATAACTATTTCTTTCATACTCCTGCATGAAGTCGATTCCCATCGAGTTCAGTATTTAATGTAGGCAAACCATTTTTGTGAATATTTAATATATTATTTTTTATCACCCAAAATATTGAAAAAGAACCAAAACATTTACCAACTTAACGTTTTTCAAAACCATCAACCTTGATTTATGGAATTGTTCTAATATTCGAGAATTTCCGCAGCTCAATGCGTCGCGGATTTTTCCCCATACAAAGCGGAACGATCGAATTTTTGTAGCATAGTCAAGGACCGTAAAGATATCAGGTCAAGTTATAAGCCCGTTTTGACAGCTAGGTGGAAGAAGAATCGACGAAGAAAACTGACAGTTAGTTTTCCGAGTTTGGCGAACGCTTCTTGTTCTCGAAGGAAAATTTCCATTTTAAATCACGGGCTGTGTTCTTATAAACGAAAATATTCACCCAAATTGATCTCCACCAAATATTGACCATGCAAAACGTAAACAATCCATCAATACATATGCAAGCGGAATACCATCTGTCAAAAGCGGAGCCCAGGGGGGGGATCGCCAAAAGCGCTATAACTACACCTCATTATACATTCCACCTTGAGCATAGTCTATTTTGCTCGTGAGTGTCATGGTATACCAGTTTTCAAAAAGACCTGTAAAATGAACACTTTGGCGACGAAATGAGTGTCACATGCAAGGTGGATTAAAAATATCAGGTGGTGGATAAGGGCGTTTGGGGGGTCGCCATAGTTGAGGGACTTTACGTCATTTTTGAACCGTTAACCATTGGTTTCCGCACACAAAGCTTAGCAAATAGAACAGATTTCTTTGTTATTATGTGCATTTTTGTGTGTCTATTGATTTTATCGAAAAAATGAGATATATTAACAAAAGATTTGATGATTTCTTTGTCCACGAAATTTAAAATCATGTGGGTATGAGTTCTAATATCACGTAAATTGTCCACGCGGCTCGTAGATAATAAGGAATCAATATGAAAATAGAAAAAAAAAATGTTTTCTTAATTTTTATCACCAAAAATGTCAAAAACACAATGAATTATGGAATAAATTCATGGAATAAAACAAAATAACACACTTTAATCCATGTTCTAATGTTTAATAAGAACTCGCAAAGTCCAAAATATATTTTTAAAGAATATTTAATCGAAAAAAAGGGGTAGATAAAATATATGAACAAGTATAATAAATGTAAACAAAGTTTGAATCTTGGGGACCTTACGTCAAGTGACGAATTGTCAAAATGCAATAGATTCCATCACCTGATATTCTTAAATCCACCTTGGAGGTCGCCATGGTTGAAGGACTACGTCATTTTAAAATCGTTAACCAATGGTTTCCGCACTCAAAGCATAACAAATACAGTCTGTTCCCGAGTTACGCGGTTTCTGCGTTCCCGACGAATCCGCGTAACTCAAATATCCGTGTAAGTCGAATTTCACGTTTTTTGGCTGATATACTATTGATTACCAGTAGTTTTTTTTATTTAATTTAGTATTTTTAATACACTTTATCATTTATTTAGTATGATTCGTGCAGAAAATTCTAATATTTCTGGCTTTTAAGCGGCTGCAATTTATTGGAAAAAATGCAATTTTTACCGAACTTGAAGCAAATTGTACTGATTTGACATTTATCCTGTCAAATTTAGAAAACCGCGTATCTCCGAATCCGCGTAAGTCGAGAACCGTGTAACTCGGGAACAGGCTGTATAACATATCTTTATTATCTACGATCATTTTTGTGTGTCTATTGATTTTATCGGCAAAATGAGATATGTTAACAAAAGATTTGATGATCTGGTTATGCACGACCCAAGTGCCACAAATCCACTAAACGACCACTAAACGGCTTCTAAACGACTCAAGTTCTCTACCTAAACGGAATATAGAAAGACTTCGTTTAGCAGACGGCAAACGACTCATTCATTCTAAAAATAGCAAAAAAGCTGGTGGCGCTCTCTCTCTGTTGGTGGCATACACCAACCAATTGAGCTTCATCGCTTGGAAGAGAGCTTTCTCATTTCCTCTGTACTGTTGTATGGTTGGTTTCGCATTGAAGTTATGCATCGCTAGAACTAGAACGGCGATACAATTGTTTAATTACTAACTCCAACGGAAACCACCAGTACTGAAGCAAGTGAGAATTGAGTTATGGTCGTTGGTGTTGATACCCACGTATCTGACCACACGACCATTCACATAGATTTTTGCTCAGAAAGTTATAAGGCTATATAGGTCATGATAAGATGAAACTTGTCGAAACACATTGCAAGAACAGGATAGCAATATAATGATGAGTTGTAATACGCCATCTATTGATCAAACCAATGAAGCTGTGGAGCTTTCATTTTTTTATATGGATATTCAATTTTCCAGTCGTTTAAGCTTAATCTGTGGCGCTTGGGGAATTTAAAATCATGTGAACAATGTGAGCTGATAATATACAGGCGGTCCCCGAGATACACGGTACCTCTTATACGCGGATTCGGAGATACGCAGTTTTCCAAATTTGACAGTTCTTTGAGCAAATTGTACTGATTTGACACATCCATTGTGAAATACCAAATAATTTCCGTATTGAACGAATATAAAATACTGTTTAAAAAGGATTAATTCAGTAGAAACATATCATATATTTAATTTAGTGGCGAAAACCACCCCCTACGTGCAAAATTTCACGAAAGTTTGTGATATTTTGATTGGAAATCACGAGATTCGACTTACGCGGAAATTCGAGATACGTGGTATTTTGCGGTCGTTTTCGGTCCCCATTAACCGTGTATCTCGGGGACCACCTGTATTAGGTGGGGTTATCGAGTGCAATTTGACGTCTAAAAACGAAAATAGGAAGAAAACCTGGTTTGACAGTTAGATCCATAACAAACTGGATGCTTTGATGATTTTTCTATGGACTCACTCTATGCACTCATCACACCACTAGCAATATATGACTGACAATATATGATTTCGCTCTCCAAGCCCAGCGTTGAAGCAAGTCATTTGTATTTCTTTTTGACTATTATGTTTAGTTTGCATTTAAATCCGTTGAGTTTTTTCGTAAAGTATCATTCATATAAACATCAACAATGTAAAAACTATTTAATCTCAAAATGTCTAATGCTAGACATGCAACGAAGATAGCAAACATGGCTAACACGCGGTTGAAGTTATGTGCCGAAAAAAGTCTGAATCTCGTACACTGTTTCGTTTGTGAAATCGTGCACGAAATATCAATCGAAAACACAACCGAAAAGTGATAAATTTACTCGCTTGGGACACAATTGAAAGAGTCCTTGAAAGAGAACAGGTAGAAGCGCTTAGAGTAAATTGACAGAAAGCCCCCAACCAACAAAATCGACATGCTTTCTCATTCTACCCAATAGGTCAGTAAACCTGTGAGAGCGAGAAAACATGTCGATTTTGTCACTTGGGCCATGGGAAAATTTTGACAGTTAAAGTGAACATTGTTTATGTTTAGCGATGGACGTTGCTATGGAGTGAATGAGAGTTTTGTTCAGCATTTTACATTCAATTCCTGGTAGAATATTTGAAGAATTAGAAACAAATTAGAATATTACATGACTGATATAATCCAAGGATCTCATTTATCATTCGTAGCCGGGTTATAAGTAAATGACGGTATGCATATTGTACCAGTGTGTGTCGATTGGATGTTTCATTTTACTCTCAGTGTTCAATTGAAAGTAAAAAGGACTTCTTTAACCCAGTGGAACATGTTAAACATTTCGTTTTTCCAGCAGGACCGTTGCAAACGGTAGTGGTTTGTGGTCACGGAATGGCAAACAATGAAAAAGGTTATCAATGTTTCTGAATGCAGAGTAGACTGCAATTACTTCTCCTTTATTCTTCAGAAGTGATTGACCGCAAGAAATTTAACCAATATAACCTTCCTAATAGTAAATTCGTCCACTTTTGTGCGTTAACTATTAGCCATTTGTTTGTAAACACTTTTTCATGAAACTGTCAAAAACGAGCTGAAAATGGCAACCTAGCAATGGGCTTTGCATCGACCTGTTCTCCTTAATAGATCTTGATTGTTATGTCAAGTCGTGAAATGTCAATTTGCTCTGAAGCACTTCACCTCCTAATATCCATACACCTTGTACGGGCCTAACTAGCTGTCAAATCAATCTATTAATCGCATATTCGTGTTTTTTGCGCTCAGCGTAACTTATACACATTAAAATTCTAATAAGCACACAATGAGTGAACAAAAGAAGAGAAAGAAAAAATCCGTATGTTATAAGTTTCTTCCGTTGGATCTTACGTAATTACTCAAATTAAATGGGTTTATATGGAATTCGCTTGTTACTTACAGAAAGAGGAAATAGCTAAGGAATTCGACTTGCCTGAAAGGAAAAGCAAGATTGCCACTATTTATAAACAAGATGGACAAGCTTACTGCTTGTGTAGATCTTCCGATTCTTCGCGATTCATGATGTATGGATAAATGTTCGAAACGGTTTGCGTTGTTTAATACAATAATATATGCTCTTGTTCCTTTACGTTTTAGTTGTTGCGATGCATGCGAAGAATGGTACCATGGAGATTGTATTAATGTGTCAGAAAAGGAAGCCAAGCATATCAAGCATTACTACTGTCAGCGATGCAAAGAAGAAGACCCTTCTTTACAGACCGTTTTCCGCTTGGTCCCAGCGCCTGGTCCAATCCCGCTCCCGGAAGAAAAAAAGCCTAAAAAAAAAAAGAAGGAAACTCCCATTGGTGGTTTATCTGAGAAGCGTTGCGGTAGCTGCGACGGTTGCCTTGCCGAAAATTGCGGTAACTGTGAAGGTTGTTTGGGTCTCACTAAGAACGGCCGAAAGCAGCGTTGCGATATGCGTATTTGCAGCAACTCAAGTACCCGGAAGAAGGAGCGAGCAGCTATAAAAGCAGGAGGAAGAAACAAAAAGCGAAAACGGTCTGTTACTCCAGAGGTTTTTTGTAACCCTGCATTGGAAGGCGAACGACAATGCTACGGTCCCGGGTGTATTATGACCGCCCGACCCCAATCAAAGTACTGTTCGGATGAATGTGGCATGAAGTTAGCAACGAGCCGAATCTATCAGGTTTTACCTCAACGTATTCAAGAGTGGTCTCTTAGTCCAGCTGTTGGTGAAGAACAAAACAAGAAGGCACTTGAATCAATTCGTATGAAGCAAGCGATAGTTAGAGCTACTCTGGCAGAGCTGGATAATCGACATGCTGAGTTGGATCTGCTGGTTGAACGTGCAAAGAGGTGCACGTTGGATCCAAATGCATTGGAAAATGCTGATTTGGAGGATGAAATGTCAATGTACTGCATAACGTGTGGTCATGAGATTCATTCAAAAACTGCAATTCGCCATATGGAGAAATGTTTCAACAAATACGAGAGTCAGGCAAGTTTTGGCAGCATTTTCAAGACACGAATTGACGGCAATTCAATGTTCTGTGATTTCTACAATCCGGCTAGCAAGACATACTGCAAACGTTTACGAGTGTTATGCCCAGAACACTGCAAGGACCCAAAAATCAATGATACGGACGTCTGTGGTTGCCCTTTAGTACGAAATGTATTTGAACTAACAGGAGAATTTTGCCGGTAGGATTGTATAAATGTTAAGATAAACAAAAACAAAAAGAAAAACAGTTATGCTCAAATTTTCATTTCATTTTCTTACAGGGCACCAAAGAAATCTTGCTTCAAACATTATGTATGGGAAAAAATACGACGTGCAGAAATTGATCTTGAACGAGTTCGACAGTGGTTAAAAATGGATGAACTCGTCGAACAGGAACGTCAAATTCGTCAGGCAATGGCATCACGAGCCGGAGTGCTGGGACTAATGCTGCACTCAACGTACAATCATGAAATCATGGAAAAGTTATGTTCTGGTAAATTTTAGCTTTTTAAATGCTTGTATTAAAGAAAGATTAGATTTATTTTATTACATTTTTTGTGATACGTGTGGTACTCAATAAAACACGTGTGTTCAGTCTGGTTGATAATCATCAAGTTATATCTTTATTATCTGTGCGTACGCTCCGGGATGTTATCTGTGTTAGATGGCGCGGTACCACTAATGATATCTAACTATCGCTGTTGTTAGAATCTCACTACTACAATACGAAACTCTTATCAGGAGTTATGGTTAAGGTTATACCACATTAAAAATAGGGCAACTAATCGACTCAAGTTGTGTATTGCTGTGATTATGAATTAGTTTGAATAATCCAGTACCAATTGATGCAGGCATTCCCAAAATGATACGCTCCGAAACGCCATCCACTGAATCCGTTTGGCCATAGTATGCAGCATCAAACAAGTGATCCGCTGTTTTTTCAAACTATAGAACATTGATAGAATTTAGTTAAGTTTAAACTCACGCTCTAAAAAAACAATTGCGTAGAAATATCACAATTTATGTTTCTTACCGATGCAAGGTTAAACACGGACTCGCGCATTTTCGCCAGACCGTGACGGGTGATTCCAAGCACTTCACCCCTCGATGTCATCTGGCCAGAGAGTAGCATGATGTGTCGATGATCTACGCTCATACCATGCCCCTCCATTACTTCAGTAATTTCAGTCATAATGGTAGTACGCGCTGCTTCAATACCTAGCGTTTGGTACACCTCCAAAATGTTGTTACTCTTAGTTCTGTTTCCGATCACTCCATATGTGCCCATCACATCACGTAACCCACAGCCTTCCACGCATAATCGATACTTGGGCGTGCCGCGGGAATCATCGACGGCAATAACTGCGCGAGATACTTGCGGTAATCCGGCAACCACTACGTTTGGTATTGCTGTGATGAGCCGTTGCAGTTCCGCATTCAAGCTGTGGCTGTGCTTGCTGCTGTCAGGCCGAATGATAATGAGCGATGGTCCATATACTTCCACATTCTCTTGCTTCAGCTTTAGTTTTGATGTGCAAATTCTGGGAACAATTATGTTTAATTAGCCTTGTTTAGCACCGTTAAATAGACAACAGTTTAAGCATACTTACGAGTAGCGTATGGTGTCAGCATTAACTTCCAAGCCCAGCACTCTAATGCGACCAAGGTCGAGCTTAATGAGAAGAAAACACTCATTCATTTTATACACCTCCTCGATATAAGACGAAATTTCTCCCAGTGTCGTTTTTTCAATACGAGCCTTTACTTTGCGAGCAAACTCCATGTTGGTGTTGTTTTCGATCTCCGCTGTTATTATTGGTGTAGAAATGGCTTTAGTAGCGTTAATAATCTCGACAATACGAGGCACTCCCTGCGTGATGTTCATTGATGCAACTCCAGCAAAATGGAACGTTTTCAGTGTCATTTGCGTACCGGGTTCACCTATACTTTGAGCCGCCAATGCACCTACGGCTGTTCCTGGTTCGGTTACGGCCTTGTTGTATTTATTTCGTACTTGCAACAAGAACTGTTCCAATTGACCAGCTGTGGTCCGCTGAACTTCCGTCGTTACCCTAGGACCGTTACGATAAAGCCGTTGCAGTGTACACAAACGTCTGCCGAATTTTTCCAGAAAATCTCTACAACACCACGTCATACCACGAAATAAAAAGTGTGATACGATAAAACGTCATATTACTTACCATACTATGTTTCTGCATAGTACCATAGTATGTATTCACCACCCACAGTTCCATAGTAGCTCAACCATAGTCATAAGGTAAATACTTACAAACATTCCTTGCGAAAATCTTGACGGCAGTTAGAAAATTGTGGTTTGGAAAGAATGCGTTCTCCTTCGCTTAGCACTTCCTCCCCTCGTAAAGGAATCTCATCGCGACATGGAAGCATGTTTCGTACATGCATAAACTGTCTTTCAATATCCACCGGTTTGTTCTTCACTTCCATGTAGACCGGATCCAAGCCATCAGCACCGTATGAAAATTCGACTACCTCCCCAATAGCGTTCCGTACGGTTCCGTCATATTGTACTACTAAATCTTCAAGGCATTTTACCAAACGTCGCTGCAAGTAACCCGTTTCGGCAGTTTTCACTGCAGTATCAACCAGACCCTCTCGGCCAGCCATGGTATGAAAAAAGAATTCCGTTGGTGTTAAGCCGGAATAAAAGCTGTTCTGTACGAAACCACGAGCCGCAGGAATTTTGGCTATGGAAAATATTAAAAGAAAAAATGGGAACATTACACAGTACTACGATTGCTACAGTAATATTAGAGACATACAGTTTCCATATTTGGTGGTTTCATGCTACTTTACAATACTTACAAAACTTTTCAAAATGAGGCAACGCACGGTCCTCGAATCCGTTCGGTACTCTTTTGCCGTTGATGGCTTGTTGTCCAACACAGGCAATCATTTGGGAGATATTGATGTTCGATCCCTTGGAGCCCGATTGCGCCATGATGAGTGCACTGTTTGTCGGATGTAGCTCTCTGAAGCAAGCCTTTGCTGCAAGCTCGCGGATACTAGACAGTTCCTTTAGCATAACCGCTTCGAGTGTTTGCTCTGCCGTGCAACCCGGTTGACACTGCAACGTTCCCTTCTTCATTTCTGCAATATATTCATCACATTTTCGATATCCATTTTCTAAAAGCTTTTGTTTTTCTTCAAGCAGCTTCCGACTCGGTGTTACGTCGCCGATACCAAATGAAAACCCATGGTTCATCATAAAGTACGATGCCATCCGTGCTAAGCGCCACATCGATTTAATGGCATATTCTTCGCCAAAATCACGCAATATTACATAGAATATACAATTTTTTGTACCCGAACCAAGTGTACCTTTGTCCATTGCACCACACAACAATTGCGAGTTTCGTATTATAACCCAAGAGTCCTTTACACACATATCGTTGTCTCTAGTGTAGTTGCGTCCTTTGGTATACAGGTTCGCGTTTACACAGGACTGACTATTTGGTTTGAGGATGAGACTGAATATCTGTTTCCCGGTCCACAATTTTCGTGGTTTAAGAATAGCTGGTCTTGGCAAATCAATCACCATGTTTGAGTCTGGCCCGGATAACATGCAGGCGGCTAATTGCATGACCTGTTCAAGTGTGAGGAATTGATCTCTCTGTGTCAGTAGATATCCACCAGTGATAAAATCTTGCGTTGCCGCGATCAGCAGCTCTCCGTTGCGTGGAGTCACCAAATTAGATTTGTTGCCCATCAGTACAAGCGCTTCAGCGCGAGCCTCTTCAGTTTGGGGTAGGTGCAGATTCATTTCATCTCCATCAAAATCAGCGTTATACGGAGTGCAGGCACATTCATTGAAGCGAAACGTACGTTGCGGTTGAACCTTTGCCACGTGACACATAATGCTTAATTTGTGCAGGCTCGGTTGGCGATTAAACAGCACAACATCGCCGTCAATAAGGTGTCGTTCTACAATATCACCGCACTTCAGGTCCTGTGCCACTTTATCGCGATTGCCATACGCTAAGTATTTTTTGAACGCACTACCTTTTTGTTGAACATAGTTTGCTCCCGGATGTTTTTCCGTGCCGTTGCGGATTAGTTGTCGCATTCGCTGGCAAAAAAACATAAAAAATTAAGTAATAAGTAGTAAAATTAAATATGAAAAAAAGTAAAAGTAAAATGAGCCGGTCTCATGGTACAGTCGTCAACTCGTACGACTTAACAACATGTCCGTCATGGGTTCAAGCCCCAAATAGACCGTGCCGCCATATGTAGGACTGACTATCCTGCTATGGGGGGAAATCAATAAGTCACTGAAAGCCAACCCCACAAGTGGTGGGTTGGCAGGCCTTGACCGGCATCGGTTGTTGAGCCAAAGAAAAAAAAAAGTAAAATTAAATAAATATCATACATACCGTTATGTTGGCCGAATTCACTTTCTCGGGAAAGGTTAGAATCTTTGCCACACGGTCCGGTACGCCCACTTGGTGGATCATCAAATTAGGATCAGGTGAAATAACGGTACGTGCTGAAAAATCAACTCGTTTTCCAGACAGATTACCCCGAAACCGGCCTTGTTTACCTTTCAACCGTTGGACAATTCCACGCGTGGGTTTCTTCGGCTAGAAAAAAAATGAACCATGAATGCTCTGCAGGATGTACGAAGTATATGTACTTTAGTTCCTAACCTACCATAAGCGAAAGTGGAATGCCAGAGAGCTCACTGTTGAAATACAGTGCACAATGAAGTTGCAAATAGTCCCAATCTTCTTGAATAAGTTCTATTTTACCATTAGTCATCATATGTTTTGTAATGACGTCACTGATGAGCAATATCTCGCTCTGTTTCATTGTTAAATCGTCTTCAGTAGTGCCTGCTTTTACTTCTGACACTACGGAAGGTCTAATGCACACCGGCGGTACGAAAACTCGCGTAACAATTAGATCGGCCGGGTTGGAGTACGTAGATGTCATACCAAGCAGTGGGACATCGCTCTTTGGTATGTTTCTAAATAGATCCAAAACTTCTACCGGATTCAGTTCTTTGGACAACGAAGATGGTCCCACGACGGTTTGGGCAAGCTCACGATTCGATTCAACTGCAGCTTGCATCTCATGTAGCGCATTTGTGACCTGTGGATCAGATGGTTTCTTTCCCCGAAACGGTTCATGCACTATTTTCATTAGACCCGGGCCTTTTTTCACAGGGCCGTTAAGACTGTTGCAATAGGGACATTTGGTATTTTTTTTTGCCTTTTTTAAAACTTGGCTATGGATAGATTTCTTCGCAAGGTATGACAAGTTGGGATTTACCAACCGAGTGCTAAAATTTTTCTTTTCTTCTTCTTTCAACATCACTCGCGAACATACTTTACATATTGATTGGAGGATTGTAATTGTGGCTCGAAAGTGTCCAACGTGAAATACTGGTAACGCCAGATCGATGTACCCAAAATGTCCCACACAGTCATTTAAACCTTTTTTGCATGTTTCGCAAATGGCGTCCTTTTGGCTCACTCCCATACGTCTGTCTAATACTCCATACGCCACTGGAGTTCGATCTGCATTTTGGTTGTAGAGATTCTTTGCTACGACATGAATGTGTGCCTCCTGTTGAATCTGCTGGGGACTGTCGATATTGAACGATACGTGGGAACTATTGGAAGAATGAAAATAATGAGAATAATGAGGAACAGTTCGATTAGGTATTAAATTCAAAGAATGTTTACATTTTTTTTATCACATCCGCTTCACGAAACTGTTCTTTAGGCATTCTGAAAACATGGAACTTCCTAGGATTTTTTTCTGTATCTTTTTGTTTTTAATTAATGGCACAGCATGTAACTAAACCGCACAACATCGAAAAACATGTGGGAAATGAGGGCTGTGGCATTGCTTCGTCGGTTGCGAATTTCAAGGTAGATTCAAGGTGGATTTTAAAATATCAGGTGGTGGACTCTAGTGCATTTTGACAATTCGTCACTTGACGTAAGGTCCCCAGGATTCAAACTTTGTTTACATTTATTATATTTGTTCATATAATTTATCTACCCCATTTTTTCAATTAAATATTCTTTAAAAATATATTTTGGACTTTGCGAGTTCTTATTAAACATTAGAACATGGATTAAAGTGTGTTATTTTATGTTATTCCTTGTTATTATTTATGTGAATTTATTCTATAATTCATTGTGTTTTCGACATTTTTGATGATAAAAATTAAGAAATCATATTTCTTTCAATTTTCACATTGATTCCTTATTATCTACGAGCCGCATGAACAATTTACGTGAGATTAGAACTCATACTCACATGATTTTAAATTTCGTGCATAAACAAACTATCAAATCTTTTGTTAATATATGTCATTTTTTCGATAAAATCAACAGACACACAAAAATGCACATAATAACAAAGAAATCTGTTCTATTTGCTAAGCTTTGTGTGCGGAAACCAATCGTTAACGGTTAAAAAATGACGTAAAGTCCCTCAACTATGGCGACCTCCCAAAGGCCCTTATCCACCACCTGATATTTTTAATCCACCTTGGGTAGATTAATGATATCAGGTGGTGGAATCTATAGCTTTTTGACAATTCGTCATTTGACGTAAGGTCCCCAGTATTCAAACTTTGTCTACATTTATTCAATCTGTTCGTACAATTTATATACCACATTTTTTTCAATACAATATACTTTAAAAATATATTTTGGATTTTGAAAATTTTTATTTAACATCAAAACGTGCATCTAAGTGTGTTATTTTGTGATTTTTTTGTAATTTTTTGTGTGTTCTCAACATTTTGGAGAAAAAAAACGAACAAATCATATATTTTTTCATATTTTTACATTTACTCCTCATTGTGTACCAGACACAAGGACGATTTAACCTTCATTTCTATAACCACTTACCCGGGTATGTTTAGCTTACTCTTTTTATGATAACTTTTTATTGGATAATCGAATCGATCCAAAAAAATTAGAATGCATAGAGAAACATGTTTTAAAAAAGTGGTAAAAAATTCAGAATTTTTTAATTTTTTAAATGTGCTTTAAAAAATAAAATCAACTTTTACCCCTTACTTCTATAACCACCTACCCGGGTAGGTAATACATACAATAAAGGATTTTGGTTTCGATTAGTCGCTAATTTTGTAATGATAGGTATAGCAATGCATGTAGTTATATTTATAAAATCTTTTTCAAAAGTTTTCTAGCTCTTAATATTCTTCTAAAGCCACATAGATTGAAATGATTGCCCCGACAGTCGGGAAGACATGGCGGTGTATTAGTGTCAGTTCATCTAATTGCTATGCAATGAATTTATGTAACTAAAAGCCATACTCCATAAATTTATAACATAAAAAGAAGTATTGTTATTATAGCTGCATAGACTAAGTTAAATACGACATTTTTTTACCAATAAAAATACGAATTCCCTTCTAAAATGTATTACCTACCCAGGTAGGTGGTCATAAAGATGAGGGTGTATTTTTGGTCATAGAAACGAAGGTTAAGGGCGGTGGCAACGCTAATCGGATGCGATTTTATCGGACGAGATTTATATGGGATTTGACAGATATCGTCGGACGACGAAATCGCACGTCCGACGTTATCTGTCAAATCCCATATAAATCACGTCCGATAAAATCGCATCCGATGAGCGTTGCCACCGCCCTAAGGCCCGTGTCTGTGCTCCATCGGATGCGATTTTATCGGAAGGCCTGTCAAAATTTTATATGGGATTTGACAGATAACGTCGGACGTGCGATTTCGTCGTACGACGGAATCAAAAAATTTTGATTTCGTCGGACGCCGCATCCGATTTTATCGGTCAAACTAAATGTGTGGTGTTTTGTAGGAACAATCTCAACTTAATTTTTCATAATCGTTATATTATTAAAATCATCCAAATCATCGCAATATTATACGAAAAAGCGTTTGACAGCACGTGCGATAAAATCGCATGCGATGGAGCACAGACACGGGCCTAAGTGAGATAAAAACTCTTACCCGGCGGTCTAGCACCAATCGAACAAGACATCGAACATGAAATATGCCCAACTAACAAAATCGACATACTTTCTCATTCTACCCAATAGATCAGTAAACCTGAGTGAGCGAGAAAGCATGTCGATTTTGTCGCGTGGGTGTATGGGATTTGGCATGTTTGTCTTGTTTGTTTGTTTGTGTCTGACAGTGCACCCCGACCAGCCAAAATCGTTAATACCCAGTCAGACAGCCTTCAGTTAATTTACCCATTCGAGCAGTTTTGTGTCTGTCATAACAGTAATTTAAGAGCAATTTAGCGGTACGAAGTGTTGTCGTTTGTTGCAGTAAAAATATATAAATAAGAACAAAAAAAATATTGTTTTAATGATCTTTTAGTGGAAGAAGACGTCGGCGGTGTGTTCAAAACTGTTAAATGTAAAAAAACAGCCGAAAAATTGCGTTTATTAGTGCTATTGGTACATCACCTTCTCCAGGTGAAGCGGCTGTTCAAGTCGAGTTTGCTAAAAAATACATTTTAATCGTTGGTATAAGTTAAGGAAAATGATTGAATTTAACCATGTAACTATAATATAATAAATTTCGTGTTATTTATTAACAATTTGACCGAAAAAAATAAAAACAAAATAGAGGAAGGAATAGGATCTGTCAAAACTGCTCGAATGGGTAAATTAACGACTGCTAATTTACCATTAAATTACTCTTAAATTACCGGTAATTTAGCGGTAAGATAGGTGTAAATTAAGTCCGATTTGTCTGACTGGATGTCTGTCTGTTAGGCATCTATTAGGTACACGAATGGAAGTAATTATTAGACAGTAAATATCAAAACCATCAGCAGAAAAAAATTGTAAGGCCGCAAATACACGACGCGCGTTTCCGCGGGCGCGTTTAAACGCGTATAACAGTTCCGCAGAGATATCCAGCTGGGTATCTCTGCGTTTCCGCGGTAGCGCGTTCGAATGACATTTCATTTCTATGGCTGGATTGTTATACGCGTTTCCGCGGGCGCGGAAACGCGCGTCGTGTATTTGCGGCCTAAGGTTCTACGCCGTCACATTTGTAGCGCTTTGCGGATATGTTTGATGTGAACAACTTTTTTCGTGTTTATTCCAGATCATTGTTGTGTGTGTAGAAGCGTTTCGAACTCAGTTCAGTGATGATGAAAACTTGTACATCTGCAATGAGGGATAATCAGAATTATTCACATTGGAACGCTAAAAACAGATAAAATGCTTCAGGTTTATGCTTGTGATAGTTGTGATACAAATGTTTTTATACAAACAAATTGTTTGTGTTGTGAAGGCTCATTGAATATGCCAATAATAATCAGATCTGCTATTGTTTTCTTAAACAATATTCATGTGTTACTGTGTGTTTTGCAGAGTCTTTGAATACTTGGCGTTATATTCCGCTTCCTTCTTAAAAGTTACTCTTCATCAAATTAGACAATGTCATCCATGTAGATGGGCAATCTTTCTAAAAAAATTGCTGAAAGACTGAATTTAAACACTTGTTGGGATATATCATCTAATAACACCTGTTAGACAATTATGAGACAGGTTTGTGACAGTAAGTCTAATAAGGCTTATTAGACACTGGTTAGACGACTATTAGACAAGAAGTCTAATAAATCTTATTAGACATCAAAAAGACAACAATTCGACGAGTCGTCTAGTTACACATAAGCTGTCAATTAATAGACAGTTATTGGGATCCGTTACCTTTTTATTTCGATTTTGGCTGCTAGGGCCTCCATATGATTATATGGTTTTGTTCGAGTTGGATTTCTTGTTCGATTGGTGCCAGAGCGCAGCCTTAGGGCGGTGGCAGCGCACGTCGGATGCGATTTTAACGGACGAGATTTATATGGGATTTGACAGATAACGTCGGACGGCGAAATCGCACGCCCGACGTTATCTGTCAAATTCCATATAAATCTCGTCCGATAAAATCGCATCCGATGAGCGTTGCCACCGCCCTTAGGCCGGAAATAGACGAACTGAGATCATCGCGGTACCGCGAAAATCGCGTATGATTTGAGCTGTCAATTTTTTTATAAAATTTGACAGATAAGCGAGATAATCGCGGTTCGTGTATGGGACCATCCGTGCTCTGGTGACGATTGAATGTGCCAAGAAGCAATATTGATTTATCAATTTGCGAATCAAATTATTTGCACCAGTTTAAGGGAATTTCGAAAAAGTACTGTAAAATCATCTGTGATGTGACTTTTTCGTTGCTTTCTTCCAAATTTTATCGGAAATGATGTTTCCTATCGTTATAGTGAGTCATGTAGCAAAGCATTTAATACTTAAATAATGTCGATTTTTTATATAATAACGTCACACAAAATTCGATTTTGTTTTTCATGAAAAATTAAACCTACAAATTTAAATGAGCTCGATGGCATAGTCCATCGATAGAAGAAAGTCTAATTTACGAACACGTCAACTCTTAGTGCTTTCAACACACTTGATCACACACAAATCCACAATTGCAGGCGTATCGAGTACTAATCGAGCAGATATGTAAAAACATTATCGAGCAAATGCCACTTGGGTAAACAAGCCATCAAATTCGCGGCGACCACAGAGTAGGACTTATTCTTCTTCTTCTTCTTTGGGTGATGGGGTTTGTCCTCCTATGATGTTGTGGGACACCATAATGAGAGGTTGACCATCTTGATTGTACCGTATTAATACACGATGCGCAATCTCAGATTGCGCATATATTCGTTTTATCAAAATATATGTCAATTCGCGTAGCCAACCCTGAGCTATAAACGTCATTTCCGTACACTTTCAGATTGCGCCAAGATTGCGCATAAATTTTCAAAATTATATGTCCGAGATGTATAAATTTTTTTGACAGATAAATATATCAAACCGATCCGTTTGACAGATAAATATATGCGCAATCTGTGATTGCGCATCGTTTATTGATACGGTTAAAGAGACCTTGCAGTCGAATAATCTTTAATTTTCTTTTTTTTCTCTTCTTTCATTCTTTGGTTGTCACATCGTTTATATCACAGGGTTTGATACTCAGATTGTTTTGTGTGTTGTTTTTGTGTCCGTTTTTTAAATTTGGTGTGCATGTGTGTGTGCCCAGGAGACAACTGTTCTACATTTTTAGCTTAAACTCCTTGTGAACAGCTCGATTTAACCCATTGTCTCATATAAACGCTTGAAAACATGTTTATGTCAGAACTTCGGTAGAAGCCAGACAAACAAGAAGCTGGCAGTTTCGTCCTCGGTGTTCAACAACCAAAACACTGAGTAACAAGAAATAAACGATGTATCCAGGAGTATCAGAATAGTGGAGAAACGCAGGGAAAATAACAAAACAACGTGAAGCGTGTTTTATAATAAACTTTTTGTTTGATACGGATTGAAGAGTACGCATGTTTTGTTTTGGGCTAGTAGCTTGTGCACAACGTGATGACAATTCTCAAAATGACACCAGAAAAAAAACGCTTCACTCTGACGTTTCAACTGTTATAATAAGCTTAAACTCTGCAACATCGCTTGCTCTTTAAGCCAGTTTTAAGCCTGCTCTTTAAGCTTCCAGCAACTCGAAAAACGCTAACAATCTGCTCGAAAATGTCACTTGGGTGGGTATCTATACTGGGTTTTGAAAACAAAATTCCGTTAGTTTCCATTTGTTTGTGTTGTTCTTTTTATTTCCCTAGTCAATTATAGTTATGTATGCTATTGTTTTTTTTCTCTAGTTTGTTTTTTTTTTGTTTTTTAGAGGTTTTAGGGAGATTTTTTTTTTAATTTTTCTTTAGGCCGAAAATACACGGACCGGAATTTCGCGGCCGCGGAAATCCTGTAGGACAGTTATGTCAATAACTGCATTTTGACAATCAATAACCTACAGAAATTTGACTCGACCTGGACGTTTGTTTATAAATATTGAGCATCGCTTGTTACTCGAGTCGGATCTAATTTACTCTCAACTCACTTCCGAATTATTATAAGCAAACAATGTTTCGTATAAAAAGAGCAGCTCCATTACGATGAACAAGTGCGTGGGCAAATTTCATTCGTTTGCATACGATTTCGCTTCAGCAAGCTCCTCCAGCTAGAGAATGGATGCGCCCAATGCTTCGTGAAAGGAATGAACAAGCGAGTTGGTTGCTAGCGTCCATTTTACAAGAAGAATTGGATAATACCTAATGCTGCTGGCGGATGTGTTGCTCCGTCGCAGCGCCCAACGCCGGTGCTTTACACCGAGTCGGGTAAATTTTTCCTTCGTCGACCGGAGAGTGCCTCCGACTATTAAGAAACGAGCGATTCTGAGGTTGTGTTCGAATGCGCTTCCTTTATTTAGGTTCTCATCTCTCATATGCTATTTAGTTGCTGACCGCATATAGGTCAGCTAACTATAACTATGACTATTTTGATAACAATTTATTTAGTTATACTTGTTTTATTTATATGTTTGTATGTTTTATTTATACTTAATGCGACATGTACCTATGGTTTATGAATTGCGTGAAGTTACTTCCTCGTTTGAACCGTGAGAACGGTTGACTACCTGTTTATGTTTGTTGCGTTTCTGAAGCGCGCACTATTGCTTGAGGCGTGTTTTGCTTGAACTTTGTTTTAACTTGAGGTGTTTTAACTTGAAGTGTTTTACTTCGCTACATACGCATATTTGCTTTTACTTCATAATGAGGTCGTACGCAACAATACCATAATTAATTTTATGAGATTGTCTAGAAACGATTTTGATTACCTTCTTAAACAAATCGGACCAAAGATTCAAAGAATGGATAAGCTCCGCCAGCTAGAGAATGGATGCGCCCAATCCTTCGCGAAAGGAATGAACAAGCGAGTCGGTTGCTAGCGTCTATTTTACAAGAAGAATTGGATAATACCACAATTAATTTTACCATAATTAATTATTATAATACCATAATCATCATGTTGATCTGTTGTTTTACAAGAAACTAACAGTGGGATGGGTAGATCTTGAAGACGTTCCAATAAGTGGATAGAAAGATAATTCATCGAGTACTTATAACAAATATAAGTTAATATTTTGAAATTGTTCAGGTGTTTGTGTACGAGAACGCTGATTAGGAATTAGGAACGTGGCGGCTTTAAAGATGGATGCTGTAAGCGGTAGTCAAGGTAAGTGCAAAGAAAGGGAACTCCGTATATAAGTAAACTGCTCCGTACATGAGTGTATAAGCTCCGTATATGAGTTACTTGTATGTTAACGGTCTAATGTAGACGCTGGCTAGTTTCTTGCATGCATACAAGTCTAAGTCTGTGAACTAACAATGATTAAAATATTGGAATTTAAATTCAATAATTCATTGTATATTTCATATAATAATATATAATTAATGTCTTTGCATTGAATGCATTTTACTTTACTTAAACTTAAAACATGTTAATTCACGTCTGGAGAAAGCGCCACTTTACATAAACTGTAAAAGAAAAGAAAATTTATTAGTTTTCATGCCAAAGTCGCTGATAACTAGCTATGTACAAATAACGCTTGCTAACTTAAAGAACGGGTCTGAAAACCACGACTACTTTTTCCTTCCTACCTATTCTATCGCCACACCGGGTATCCGAAATTTTCCTGGAAATACTGCAGTTCCTCCTCTTGGACCACCATGCGTAAGCGCATTAGGCATCGCATCCGGTTTTCGAGCGGCCAATCTCGAATGATGTGGGCAATCCCGGATTGAGGCATCACCCATCGTTCGCAAAGCTGCAACCACCTCCTCATTGTATGCAAGATTAGCCTCTTGCTAACGTCTTTTATACCGCCTTGACGCTACATTTGGCGAAGTAAATGGACGAGGCGGTGTGGCATAATGTGACCGTCCACGTTGCGGTGACGGCACACGCGAGGGTCCAGGTCGAGATGTGGCACACGCGACGGTCCAGGTCGCGGAGACGGTACACGCGACGGTCCAGGCCGCGGAGACGGCACTCGTGATGGTCGAGGTCACGGAGACGGCACTCACGATAGTCCAGGTCGCGGAGATGGCACATGCGACGGTCCAGGCAACGGTGACGGCACACACGACCGTCCAGGAGAAGGCGTGAGGGCCTCGTCCAACACTTCTATTTCCAAATGAGAAACCTCAACAAAAAGATGCTTTAGTTTAAATATTGATAGACACTTTCTGATTGGGAATACAGTCATTATCCGATATACGCTATCGTACGGGACCGAGCGCAATAGCGTATCTCGAGTTTTCGCGTATAGCGGATTCCTATGGAAAAATAGTTTACACTACCGGTTCGAGGGTTGAAAAATATCGCCACAGAGTTTTGCATTAAAGTTTTTTGTTATACAATAGGTATCTTTTGCACAAATTTAATGAAAAATGCATTAAGAACATTAAAGAAATTCAAAAAGAGCTTAACATATTTCAAAAAATTAAAATATTTGCAAAAAACACATGGAGCTGTTAAATTTAGAGGAATCGCGTACTGCGAATTCGCGTATATCGAGTATCGCGTACTGCGGATAATTGCTGTACATTCTTTTATTTCTTTTTTTTTCTTTTCGCAGTTACCCTCATGCTCCGACGAATGGAAACGAATCGCGCAAGGCTTTCAAGACAAATGGAATTTTCCACATGCAATCGGAGCAATTTTTTGGAAAACACGTTTTGATTAAGTCTCCTCCACATAGTGGAACCGACTATTTTAATTACAGAATGCATTTTAGCATCGTTCTGCTGGGTGTAGTTGATGCCCACTGTAATTTTATGTATGCTGACATTGGCGCAAAAGGTCGAATATCTGATGGAGGGGTTTTTAAAAACTCAATGCTATACAAAAAGCTTGAAAGAAATGAATTGGGAATACCAAGCCCAGCACCATTGTACCAAACACCACGAATCCTCGTCCCCTATATGCTGCAATTTCATTAGAAGAGATGAAGATGTACGGAGTCAGGATAACCGTCAATTTCTTTCCAATGAAGAAGAGGAAATAAATAACATGCGTGCACTCGACACAAACAGGTCGCGACCTAATTTGAATATGATGCAAATTCGGATGCATATTGCAAACTATTTACGAGAAAATTGAATTCAACAATAAATTTTTATAATGATATTTTTAATAATCATACAATTTAATTTGAATAAAGAGATACTACTAATTGGCTATTAAAGAGTTGTTGTCTTTTAACATGTTTTTTAATATGTAAAATAAAAATATAACTCAAACCATATCCAAAAACCTTTTTCCCTTGTTCATGATTTTAACTTACGGTGTTAACGGTATTTCCACAATCAGTCGTTACGTCTAGGAACGACATCGCACCAAAAGCGAACCACCGTGGGTGATCAATTTCATCAGCTCCTGAAAATAAGATATTAAATGTCCATTATAAAGATATTGTTATTACTTTCACTTATGTATTTTTAAGGTCTTAGGACTTAGGACTTTTAAGAATGAAAAATTGAACCCTGCGGCACAGTGTGTAAACAAAACAAATGACAGCTCTACAGTATAACCGAACATGTCTACGCCTACTTCCGAACAATTCTATATCTCGCTGAAAGAGTCTATTATATGCCTGAACGAATCTACAACTCGCTGAACATGTCAATATAATCCTCGAAAACCCTGTAAATCTTCGAATGCAATATTTACCCATTTTCCGTCTGGATTTGCTCAAATTTAGGGCAACAGAATTCGAAGTGCACAATGTTTACTTTTTCAAACCGTACACAATAACGCAATGATAACAGAATTTTCCTGCCGCGAAACCGCAGAATTACTGCATGTGGGTATCTTTGCGAAACAGCAACCGGGATAGCCGGCGCGGAAAAGTGACAGTTTGATTGTTATACATCTGTTATACGCAGGCGGAATTCCGCGGCCGCGAAATTCCGGTCCGTGTATTTTAGGCCTTAAATGATATTCCATTGCTGGAAGAGATAAAAGATGTTTCTCCTTTTCCTCTCTTTTTTCCTATTTCTATGTGGTTTTGTTTTATGAAATTTATAATTTGCCTTATTGTTTTTCCAGGGGGTTCTCTCCATGTTTTTCGGAAATCTTCAAATTTTGTTCTATTGTTATTGTTATTATTATTGTACAGGCGGTCCCCGAGATACACGGTACCTCTTAAACGCGGATTCGGAGATACGCGGTTGTTGTGGATAGACGTGCCGAGCCCTGGATTCGCCGTAGCAGTTGCGCTGCTGCTGGTCGACATCCAGGAATCGACACTGCGCTCACGCACACTAATACGCCGCACTTAGCAATGCGCGCTAAGTGTGTGCAGAGCGCACCTAACGCAGGAGTGGTGTAACAGGCTACCGGTCGAGCAGGGCTCCCGGTAGGGCTCACGGTGCGGTACGTGCGCGCGGCCCCATACATCATTGTATTGTGTTTTGTGTTATTATTTATTATTTAATTCAGTTAATAAATGTGTAAATGTTCAAACATAAAAGTGGCGACGAGGATAGGATCCTCTTGCGCAAGGAGGATCCTACAGAACCCGCGGCAGCCATCGCGTTTCGTCTGGCCTTTCTGCAGCGTCAGTGTAGCGGCCATCGCGATGGCACGGTTCCCTGTGCCTTTGGATACCGCGGAACATCGGGCCGCCGCCACCGCAGACACCGTGGCCCCGGCTGCTATCCCATCACTGGCGACCGCTGCAATGGGCAGCCGGCTACACACCACCCACTGCACCCGCATATCAAGGACGACGGCACATTCCGCCCCGGCTCGAGCCCTGCAGCACGTCATCGGTGAAGCAGCAATCCCGCCGCAGCTCGGGCCCCGCATCACCAACGGCGACACGTAAGTCGCCTCGGCTGCAACGCAGCAGCCTCGCATCATAGGCGACGACACATTCCGCCTCACCTGCAGCAAACCCAGCACGTCCAGCCAGAGACGCCATCGCTGTGGCCGGCCATTGCTGTCGCCGGTCATGGCCCTGCCGGTGCAAGGTTTCATCGCGGCACCACCCTCACCTCCCGGCAGGCGTAGCAGCGACGCTACAACCCGAGGACGCGAACGCGGCATCATCGCCGCCGCCCGGGAACATGAGCGCAGCACCATCACGGGCCCCACTACGTACCATCGGTCGAAGGGTGTCACCACGCTGGTATTCCGTTGTGGAATATCACCCGCGTCGGTTCGATCCTTCGGTTATTAAAAGGGGGAGATTGTGGATAGACGTGCCGAGCCCTGGATTCGCCGTAGCAGTTGCGTTGCTGCTGGTCGACATCCAGGAATCGACACTGCGCTCACGCACACTAATACGCCGCACTTAGCGATGCGCGCTAAGTGTGTGCAGAGCGCACCTAACGCAGGAGTGGTGTAACAGGCTACCGGTCGAGCAGGGCTCCCGGTAGGGCTCACGGTGCGGCTCGTGCGCGCGGCCCCAGACATCAATATATTGTGTTTCGTATTATTTAATATGTGTAATAAAAGGTGTAAATAGTTCAAACATAAAAGCGGTTTTCCAAATTTGACAGTTCTTTGAGCAAATTTTACTGATTTGACACATCCATTGTGAAATACCAAGTAATTTCCGTATTGATCGAATGTAAGATACCATTTCAAAAGGGTTAAAACATTTCAATTCAGTTGAAACATTACGTACTTACTTATCCGGCGCTACAACCGCTTTGCGGTCTTGGCCTGCCTCAGGAGTGTCCGAAACCGCTCATGGTCTCGCGCCTTCGTCTTCCAGTCCGTTATCCCGGCCTTAATGGCGGATGCCTCCACGCCATCTTGCCACCTCAATTTGGGCATATCACGCCTCCTCTGTCCTTGTGGACGGCCTAAAAAGACTTTACGGGCTCATCCGTTTTCATGCGTACAACATGGCCAGCCCACCGGAGCCTGGCAAGCTTGATACGTTGTACGACAGTGAGGTCGCCGTACATCTCGTATAGCTCGTCATTATAGCGGCTCTTCCATTGTCCTTCCACACATACGGGGCCAAGTATCCTTCTGAGCATCTTCCTCTCGAACGCGGCTAAGAGGGTTTCATCAGATTTGGACAGTGCTCATGTCCCTAGAGGCGTATGTGAGTACCGGAACTATATGTACTATATAGTCCCAGCTTCGTCCGTCGCGACAGGTTCTTTGAGGTGAACTGATTTTTCAGGCTGTAGAATGACCGGTTGGCAGCCAGCATCCTTGCGCTCAACTTAGCTTCCATGCTATTGTCGTTGCTGACCTTTGACCCCAGACAGGTGAATTCTGGGACGACTTCAAACGTGTGTTCACCTATCTGTACATCACGCCTACGTGGATTCTGAATATTTATTGGTAGGTCCGCTGATGTTGCCACCATCAGTTTGGTCTTTGCCTCGTTTATCTGCAATCCGAGGCTCTCTGCCGCCTGCTCGATTCCTTGGTAGGCTTCTGCTACATAGGAGAGCTGCAGACCAATGATGTCTATATCATCAGCGTATGCCAGGATCTGGGTTGACTTATAGAAGATGGTTCCCGTAGTCTCCACCCTCGAGTCGCGGATGGCCCTCTCTAGCGCCAAGTTGAATAGGAGACAGGCAAGCCCGTCCCCCTGGCGCAGACCCTTGGTGGTAGCAAAAGGTCCTGCGAGTTTTCCATCCACCCTCACCTGGCATGTGACGTTGGTCATAGTCATTCTAACTAGCCTTATCAGTTTGGCCGGGATTCCAAATGAGCTCATAGCGTCGTACAGTTTTTCCCTGGCTATGCTATCGTATGCGGCTTTGAAGTCTATGAAGAGATGGTATGTGTCGTTTCTGTATTCAGCCATCTTCTCCAAGATCTGCCGCATGGTGAAGATCTGATCAGTGGTTGATTTTACGTTTCGGAATCCTCTTTGATAGTTTCCAACCATCTCTTCGACGTGCGGGACAAGGCGATCCTGAAGGATCAGGGAGAATATTTTATAGGCGGTATTCAACACCGTAATACCCCTGTAGTTGTTGCAGTCCAACCTGTCTCCCTTCTTGTATACGGGGTAGATGATGCCGAGATTCCAATCACAAGGCATCGATTCGCTATCCCACACCTCAGTAACAATTTGATGAATCTCGTTTTCTAGTCGTGCACCTCCATTCTTGACCAGTTCAGCTGCAATTCCGTCGGTTCCGGGTGCCTTGTTATTTTTCAGCCGACGGATAGCCTTTCGTGTTTCTTCTATGCTAGGTGGCAGTAGCATGACACTATCTGCTAGTGGCGCTTCTAGCTTTTCGTTTAGCTGGTCGTTGAGTAATTCATCAAAGTACTGAGCCCACCGCGAGAGGACCTCTGGCTGGTTACTAACCAGATCTCCATCCTTGTTGCGACAGCAGGTTACCTTAGGTACAACGTGGTTTCGGTGACCTGCTATCGCTTGGTAAAACTTTCGTGTCGGTCCGTACGCCTCTCTGGTTTGCTCGAGTTCCTGCATGTTTTGCTCTTCCAAAGCATGCTTCTTGGAGCGGTGAACTCGTTTCTCTTCGCGTCTGAGCCGTGAATATTCCTCTGCGCATGCCCGCGTTCTATGCAGTATGCAGTATTCTTACGTTCGGTCACTTGTCTGCATTCTTCGTCGAACCTGCCAGATTTGGTGTTGCCACGAAGTTGAAACATATAAAATAATTAATTTGATGGCTAAAACCACCCCCTACTTGCAAAATTGCACGAAAATTAGTGATATTTTGGCTAGAAATCACGAGATTCGACTTACGCGGAAATTCAAGGTACGAGGTATTTTGCGGCCAATTTCGGTCCCCATTAACCGTGTATCTCGGGGACCGCCTGTATTTGGGACAATCAAAAATCATGTGCCATCCTGTATTTGTTATTCTGCAATTTTCACAATCGCCTTTTTGGATTATTTTCACTTTCGTTAGCCAGTAATATGAAAAATCATGCCCGGATAATATTCTGTTCATCATTTTTATATGTTTCCCGCTAATTTTCATATTTTTGTGCCAAATTTCAGTTTTGAATTCAGTATGAAAATTTAGGAATTTCTTCTCTTTAGTAATGGACTCATTTGTGTACCATTCTGTAGCCTGTTTTTCCATTTCCTTACGGTGAAAATCTATGGCATCAGTAAACCTTATTTTATTGTCTAATTCTACACTTGTTTGGCATCCTTTATTCACTAATTCGTCTGCTACTTCGTTTCCGTTTATTCCTACGTGTGACGGTATCCAAACAATTTGTGTGTTAGTGCTGGTGCATTTTTGTAAGATGTTATGTATAATTCCTTCTGTCGCTCATGCGACGTGAGTACCAGTGAGCGTACCACGCAAACAATGAGAGCCCAAATTTTGAGTGATTCAGGCCGAGGGATATGAGGAAGCTTGAGGAAGCAACCCAAGTAAAGGGTGGCCACTCAACCGGGAAAACCGGGAAAACCGGGAATTAGCCGGGAATTTAATTTCCTTTAATCCGCCCGAGTGACTGGGTTCCCACACTGGCACTGATGGTTGAGATGGCGTCGCATCTGCAGTCCGATCGTTGCTCCTTTGTTTTATTATCACATAAAATACAGTTCCCGTAAAACATAGTCAAGAAAGGGTTCCAAAATTAAGAAACCCACTAAAATCTCCTGTATCTATTCGTGAGGTGCATCATCAGCCTCGTGCGAGTAACAGCATAATGAATGGCTATTGTTTAACAGGAAATCCGTTCTTCGCAGATTTGTATGCTTTCTCCAGTGGCTGGTTGGTCCATGACTTCCGGTTACCCTTTTTTAAGGTTATGTGATTGTGGTGATTTCCGAAATATTTTTTTATTAATAACAACTTTTTATTCCGTCCAATCGAATAGTCGCGTCCATGCTTGCTAAGATCAATCACAAGACTGACGATTCTCCTCCTCTCCTCGAAAAGCCTCCTATTTTGACATTTCCATACGAACGGATGTATCGCCTCTCGCTATCTCACTCTCTCTGCGATTAGCCTGATTTTTATTTTGAATGCGCCGATACTTTTCGTTAATCGCTATTCTATCTTAACTGTTTTCATGTTTCTACTTAATAAACTTATATTTGTATGTTCTTATCTGATTATCTGATCATTATTATATGATTGTTACTTGCCTTATTCGAATCTATGATATATATTTATTTTCTTGGCTACTCTCGATCCCTACAGTGATGACATCTGTAAATCAATAATTGATAGCAGATGAAAAATATCTTGGCCACGGGGTAAAGTCTTTACACGTTCGTGTCATGATGCAAAACCATCAAAAAGCAATATTTGTAATGTTTTTTTTGTAGTTTTTTCATCAGTTTTTTGCTCATATAAAACTTCCGAAAATATAAAGAATGCATATTTAAATAGCTTAAGATCCATAGTAGCCAAATTAGATCCACAAACGAGCGCATGCTTAAAAATTAGTTTGTACAAATTTGATAGCAATCATGCCAAAAATGGTTCTCAAATGTTTTGTCACACCTCCAGATTGGATACTATATTTTTGAATAATTCACTAATAAATTTTATCCAGTTTTCATGACAAGTGTCCATTTGTCCCGTAATGCCCGTGCTTACTTACCATCCTCTACAAAACGATTTTTGAAAACGTATGATATAATAATTTGGAATTGAAGTATCGATAAAACCGGCACACATAGTGAACCGGGAAAACACCAAAAAAATCCGGGAAAAACCGGGAAAAAACCGGGAAATTAAAATCCTGATTCGTGTGGCCACCCTGCAAGTAGCAGAGCCGAAGTTGTTGAGAGATTTTTCTGTGTGCCAAAGCGAGAGGCCCTGTCTTCTCTCTCTAGATTTTGAACGGCAAACCGCCGCCCGTGTAGAGGTGTGTGCGTGTGACGAAAAATGATGGAGGAAAAAGGGGGAAGCGGGTGAAGTCTTTAGTTCGTCACACACACATGCATCTACCAGCGGATTGCGCTGGACCGAGTCTACCCATCTCTCTCGATCAACCATGATTTTTCTGCTATCGCTCTCATCCGAGTGTGAGGCATCCTCAGTGTGTCCAAAACTTTCCCTGTGGAAGGATGCACTGAAGTGAGGTGCGATTTCTTGTGCGACGTACTTTGCTCGTCTACGTTTTGGGCCGTGTTCCTTCTTCTTCAGTTATGGAATGCTTTATCCTAGCAAATTGTTGAGGTAAGTTTCTTGCTCACATGTGTGGTTGTGCAGGTACATTCAACTTACCCTTGGCATCTAAAAAGTTACAGGTGTGTGCGTTATTTATCAAAGACTACATGCTGGCCTCGTCAACAATGTTCAAAGTGAGCGACGGAAAGAAAACGTTTTCCAGTTTTAAAATATTAAGGTAAATGTTGATCTAATCCTATGCGCAAAACTCTCCATAGTAATACGTACTACTTACATTTATTATTGCTTCATTCAGAGCGGTAGGAGGAAGGAAGAACGAGAGGAGGAAGACCGGTAAATTTGGAAGGGGGAAAGCGTTTTGCCGTCTACACAACGGGAGTATGCCGAAACACCCCAAGTAGCAGAGCCGATGTTGTTGAGAGGTTTTTCTGTGTGCCAAAGCGAGAGGCCCTGTCTTCTCTCTCTAGATTTTGCACGGCAAACCGCCGCCCGTGTAGAGGTGTGTGCGTTTGACGAAAATTTATAGATGAAATACGGGGGAAGCGGGGTTTGAAGTCTTTCGTTCGTCACACACACATGCATTTACCAGCGGATATCGCTGCACCGAGTATAGCCATCTCTCTCGATCCACCATGATTTTTCTGCTATCGCGCTCATCCGGGTGTTAGGCATCCTCAGTCTGTCCAGATCTTTCCCTATGGAAGGATGTATTGAAGTGAGGTGCGATTTCTTGTGCGACGTACTTTGCTCGTCTACGTTTTGAGCAGCGTTCCTTCTTCTTCAGTTATGGAATGATTTATCCTAGCAAATTGTTGAGGTAAGTTTCATGCTCACATGTGTGCTTGTGCAGCTTCGTTCAACTAACCTTTGGCGTCTAAAAAGTTACAGGTGTGCGCGCTATTTATCAACGACTACCTGCTAGCCGGTCTCATGGTACAGTCGTCAACTCGTACGACTTAATAACATGCCCGTCATGGGTTCAAGCCCCAAATAGACCGTGCCGCCATACGTAGGACTGACTATCCTGCTATGGGGGGAAATCAATAAGTCACTGAAAGCCAACCCCACAAGTGGGTTGGTAGGCCTTGACCGGCATCGGTTGTTGAGCCAAAGAAGAAGAAGAAGACCTGCTAGCCTCGTCAACAAACTTCAAAGTGAGCGACGCAAAGAAAACGTTTTCCAGTTTTAAAATATTAAGGTAAGTTTTGATCTAATCATATGTGTTAAACTCTCCATGGTAATACATACTACTTACATTCATTATTGCTTCATTCAGCTCCCTGTGAGGACGTCATTACTTAACAGAAGCCGGTTCAACACGCGCAGCTCCTGTTCATGACGTCATCACTAAACTGAAGCCAGCTGAACACGCGCCGCACGGATGGTAAATTTGGAAGGGGGAAAGCGTTCACACAGCGGGAGTATGCCAAAACACATGTGGGAAGGGAGAGCTATATTATTCAATAAACAGCATGCGAATGTGTGCTTAAAGCAAATGTGAACAGCCTCATAATTTCTATAAGCAATCCGAAAAAGGGGGTGGAGCAAACACATTGGTATGCGTGAGCGGCTGACGAAACCAGAACGTTTAGATGTGTGCGTGACGGATGGTTCGGGCGCCTTTAGCGATGCTCTCGACAAGCCTGCAAACGAGAGCTTCGTAGAGAGCTTTGTAGAGAACTCAGATTACACAGGCCGCCGTCGGTTTTTGCGTCCTTGAGACACGTGGGAAGGGAGAGAGATATTATTTTATAAACAGCTTGCATGTGTGTGTAAAGCAAATGTGAACAGCCTCATCATTTCTATAAGCAATCCGAAAAAGGGGGTGGAGCAAACACATTGTTATGCGTGAACGGCTGAAGAAACCAGAACGTTTAGATGTTTGCGTGACGGATGGTTCGGGCGCCTGTGGCGAAGCTCTCGACAAGCCTGCAAACGAGAGCTTCGTGGAGAGCTTTGTAGAGAGCTCAGATTACACAGGCCGCCGTCGGTTTTTGCGTCCTTGGGTCCGTATGTCCCCCCTCCTACGCGTACAAAACCACCAGTACAGCGCGACGCTTTGTCGGAGATGGTTGTGCGCGTTTTGTTCTAAGTCCCGCGCGCAGTGTTTGTGCGCTGATGCGCATTTCGTGCAACATCTCGTGCGCCGGTGTTTTTTAGTAAAGTGTGAAGTGAATAAACAGTGTGCACAGACGCACATGCAGTGCATGCATCGACAAGCAAGAATTTGCTGAACAGAGGCAACGCAGATTGTCGACAAGTTTCCCGCAGCCTGGCTCGACCCGGTACTTTGCAGTATGCATTCGTGAGTATGAAGGATTCTAAATGTGTTGTGAAAGTGTAATTTATGTTTCAATAAAGTGTTTAATGAAATAAAAAATGACCGTGTTTGTGTTTGTTGTTTGAATAAGTGCGTATTTGCGATCGTGTCTATGCATGAAAGAAAACGAAAAACGAAAGAAATAAATATCTTTGGATGTGTTGGTAGCATGACTGGAAAGATCACGAACACTTTGAGAACTGCAGAGCGCACCAAGCGTTCCGGGTGGGGAGGGGGAGGGCTCGCGCGAGGGTGTAACTCATCGCTACGTGTGTCTCCCCTCCTACGCGTACAAAACCACCAGTACAGCGCGACGCTTTGTCGGAGATGGTTGTGCGCGTTTTGTTCTAAGTTCCGCGCGCAGCTATGAAGCAAGAAAGACGGGATATTTGGCTAATACATATTCTTATAGAGAAGCTAGATCCTGAAACAAAACAGCTGTGGTGTCTTAAGCAAGCCGAAGAAGGTGATAATGTGATGAAGTTGGACATATTTCTGAAGTTTATCGATGATCAAAGCTCAGCGTTGTTTATGGCAAAACCACTTCCAGAAAGACCAGTAGTAGCAAGATATGAGAGACGTGAAGCATCTAAAGCATTGACAGTTGGCGTTGTTGAGAACTCAGTTAAAGTTTGTGGCATTTGTCAAGGCGCACATAATACGTCAAATTGCACTAATTTCAAATCGATGAGCGTAATGGAAAGATTAGGAGCAGTTAAATCGTTGGGCCTGCGTTTCAACAGCTTACAAAAGGGGTACAGAGTACCACAATGCAAGGCAGTGCAAAATTGTCACCTATGTCACAAACGCCACCACACATTTTTGCACATAACAGATCTAAGAAAACAGCCATTTGATAGAACGATTGAACGACCCAATTGCTTAGTCGTGTCCCAAGAAAAGGAACAGAGACAAGATAATGTTATAACAGAAGAAATTAGTAGAAGTGAAGAACATGTACAAACAATTCTTAGTGCGAGCACTGTTCCAAAATCGAAGGGGCAAATTTTATTATCCACTGCTATGGTTGATATTTACGATGATTCGGGAAACTGATTTGCATGTAGAGCCCTTTTGGATACAGGGTCGCAACATAATTTCATCACGACTAGAATGGCAAATATTATGACACAAAAAAGAAGAAATATTGACTGCGTAGTAAGTGGCTTTAATGGAAATGAAGTGCGTATTGTACAAGATATGAATATCATCATAGCATCACGCATAGAAAAATGTATGTTGAATATTAATGTGCTCATCACTCCCAAGATCACGAACGAATTGCCTGAAAGATCCTTTGATATTTTTGAATGGAATATTCCTACCGATATCGAGCTAGCTCATCCTACCTTTAACATGAGAGGAAAGGTAGATATATTGATCGGGTCAGAATGGTTTTGGAATCTGGTTAAGCCTAATCAGTTTGAGATGGGAAAGAGTCTTCCTATACTAACCAAAACATCGCTTGGATGGATAGCTGGAGGAGTCATTAAAACTAATGTCCAAGTAATAGCGCAAACATTCTGTTTAACGAATAACGATACACTAGCTGATATACTTACAAATTTCTATTTTGGGTTCGCCTTCCATTCAAACCCAATTGCGAGAAGTTAGGTGATTCAAGGGAGATAGCCGTGAAGATGCTAAGTACAATAGAAAGATGCCTAGCTAAACAACCAGAACTTAGAGAAAAATATTCAATAATCATGTGTGAATATACAGAATTGGGTCATATGAGAAAAATTTCGAAACATGAAGAAGGCGATGCGAATGATGACTATTACATACCACATCATTATGTGTTGAAGCCGTCGAGCACAACCACGAAGCTAAGAGTAGTTTTCGATGGATCAACAGCTATGTCGAATGGTATAGCACTTAATAATATTTTACGAAAAGGGCCGACGGTTCAAAGAGAACTATTTACAATAGTATTGAGTTCGAGAAGTTTTCGATATGCCATAACTGCTGATATACCCAAAATTTATCGGCAAATTCGAGTGGTGCTTTCACCAGATACTCGATTTCAAAGAATTCTTTGGCGATATTGCGCTGAAGATCCAATTGACGTTTACGAATTGGAAACAGTAACGTATGGCTTGACACCATCCCCCTTTCAAGCAACTATGTCATTGTTGCAGACAGCATTAGATCATAAAGATGAGTTCCTAGAAGCAGCAAGGGTGCTGGAACAAAATACATACGTAGATGATATAATCGCTGGTGAAAATGATTAAGATCGTGCATGCAAGCTACAGAGAGTCTTAGAAAAGATTCTAGCAAAGGTTTGCTTTGGTGCTCACAAGTGGTGTTCAAATAGTAGAGAAGTGTTAGAAAATATCGCGGAAGGAGATCGGGGCTTCAAATTAGAGGTGATAGATAAAAGCTCATCAATCTTAGTGAAAACGCTTGGCGTAGTGTGGAATCCTGATAAAGATTGGTATTCATTTGACTTGCAGTCAGTAAGAAGCGAATACGAGACGTAAAATATTGAGTGAAGTCGCAAAAATCTATGATGTGTTAGGACTGGTAGGCCCTGTAATAACGTTGGCAAAATTAATACTTCGAGAAGTAAGTGAGCTCAGAACTGGGTGGGATGAGATAGTGCCGCAAGTTATTATTAATAAGTGGATTTGCCTTCGTAATGAACTGTTTCATTTGAACCATTTGAAAGTGCCAAGCTGGATTTTTGCGATTAATACTAAGGTGATTGAGCTCCATGGGTTTGCGGACGCTTCTGATAATGCGTATGCAGCTTGTGTTTATAGTCGATACATCAATGACGATGATAGTGCAACAATGAATCTAATATGTAGCAAATCGCGCCTATTGCCAACTAAAATAGAAAAACGAAAGGCTATCACAACACCACGTGCAGAGCTACTTGCTGCACAGTTACTAGCTAGATTGGTTGTAAAAGTGATTGAAGCAATTGATGTGTCATTTAACAAAGTGTATTTGTTGACAGACTCACAAATTGTAGAAGCGTGGATACGTCACCCTCCAGAACAATTACAAACCTACGTTGCAAATCGTGTTAGAGAAATTCAAGGGTTTACAAAGGACTTTATATGGCGTTATATAACTTCGAAAAATAATCCTGCCGATATAATTTCGCGTGGTGAAACCCCCAAACGATTGTTGACTAATGAAGGGTGGTGGTATAAGCCCTCCTTCTTAAGAACAAAGAGTGTAGTTGAAATGCGTGTGAATCCAGAAAATGATTTTGAGGTTCCTGAGTTAAAGGGCAAGGTGACGTTGATTGCTGCAAGTATGAAAGGAGTAAAGTTGAATTTTGAATTTACCAGTGACTGACAGTGTATAAAAGACTGTTACGAATGATGGTGTATATAGTGCGTTTTGCGAAACACAGAGTGTCTAAAGGAAGCGACTTAAAGAAAGATCTACCAACGAGTGCAGATTTAGAGGACAGTTTGAAGGTAATAGTGCGGTGTATTCAACGTGAATCATTTGCGAGTGTTTTTCGAGCGTTGGAAAATGGTAATACGAAACATGAACTATTGAGCTTGAGACCATTTATTGATCCAGTGGATAAGTTATTCGAGCCGGTCTCATGGTACAGTCGTCAACTCGTACGACTTAATAACATGCCCGTCATGGGTTCAAGCCCCAAATAGACCGTGCCGCCATACGTAGGACTGACTATCCTGCTATGGGGGGAAATCAATAAGTCACTGAAAGCCAACCCCACAAGTGGGTTGGTAGGCCTTGACCGGCATCGGTTGTTGAGCCAAAGAAGAAGAAGAAGGATAAGTTATTGAGGGTTGGAGGACGGTTGAAAAGTGCATTTATTCCGTATGATAGTCGACATCAGATGCTGTTACCAGCAAACCATAGGTTTGTGGAGATTCTTGTGCGACATTTACATGAAACGAACCTACACCAAGGACAAAAGGGATTGTTAGCAGTGGTTCGTCAACGGTTCTGGCCGCTAAGAGTAAAAGCTACTATTAGGAAAGTGATTGCGAAGTGTGTTACTTGTTTCCGAGCAAACCCTACTACCATTGAGCAGTTGATGGGTGATTTACCGTCCTACCGGGTACAACCAGCCCCAGTGTTTCATCGAACTGGTGTAGATTTTGCTGGACCATTTCTAATCAAATCTAGTGCTACTGGAAGAAAGCCATCGATTATAAAGACTTATGTGTGTTTGTTTGTGTGCATGATTACTCATACAATACACATCGAGCTAGTTTCCGACCTATCGACCGATGCATTTTTGGCGGCCCTGCGTCGTTTTATAAGCCGTAGAGGCCTTCCTCTTAGAATCTTTTCAGATAACGCAACAAACTTCGTTGGAGCCCACAACGAGTTGGAAGAACTGGCTAACATGTTTGCTGAGGAAGAAAATGCTAAGAGAATCGTTTACGAGTGTACCAGCCGCGGAATCGAATGGTCATTTATTCCTCCGAGGAGTCCCCATTTCGGCGGGATTTGGGAAGCTGGTGTAAAACAAGTGAAACATCACCTTACTCGCGTCGTAGGGGGCCATCGATTATCCTATGAGGAACTGAATACGACTCTTATTCAGATAGAAGCAGTACTCAATTCAAGGCCTTTATCTCCTTGTTCTAACGATCCTTGGGATTTAACAGCCTTAACACCCGCACATTTTGCACCCTATCAAGGGCGTGAAATGCAAACAGCAGCTGAAACATCATATTTAGATTTAAAATTATCCACACTGTCTAGATGGCAACTTGTGCAAACAATGGTACAGCAATTTTGGAAGAGATGGACTGTCGAATATCTTCCTGAGCTTCGGAATAGGACAAAGTGGAAAAATGAAGTAACAATTACACAAGGAGCATTAGTATTGTTAACGGAAACCAATTGTCCTACATTTCAGTGGCCATTATGTAGAATAATACAGTTACATTCTGGAGCAGATGGTATTATCAGAGTGGTTACAGTTAAAACAGCAAATGGAGAATATAAGCGAGCGGTATCAGAATTATGCGTTCTTCCCGTTGATGATTGAAATACCTATTTCAATGCGGGGAGTATGTTAGATGTAATCAGTGAGTAGTGCACCGACTGGTATAGACGCACATCGATCATCCTCGCAGGATGCTACGACAGCGAGATCGATAGGACCGGTGTACGCGTCAGACCGATAGCGAGAAGAATGTATGTGTGCATTAGACGTAAGAAAAAAGCGAAGCACGCGGTTCAGGCAAATAGCAACTGAGAAGATTAAAGATAAATTAAAAGTGAATTTAATTGAAATATTATCAAACACCTCTGTTCAGCAAATTCTTACCTGTCGATGCACGCACTGCATGTGCGTCTGTGCACACTGTTTATTCACTTCACACTTTACCAAAACACACCGGCGCACGAGATGTTGCACGAAATGCGCATCAGCGCACAAACACTGCGCGCGGGACTTAGAACAAAACGCGCACAACCATCTCCGACAAAGCGTCGCGCTGTACTGGTGGTTTTGTAGACGTAGGAGGGGGAACACACGGAGCGATGGTTCGATGCTGTAGTGTATGCGAGACAACGCGATGTGACGAGCAGCTCCAAGTTGTTGAGCTCGCTGAAAGAAGACACACACATTCACAGACGGCTCGTCAAAGCATGGTATTTGTATTGGTGTTAGTGAAGCGCGCGTGTAAAACAGAATGCGAACTCTCATCGCAGCGCGTTTCTCCTGGCTTCCTCAAGCTTCCTCTTACCCCTCGGCCTGAATCACTCAAAATTTGGGCTCTCATTGTTTGCGTGGTAGGCTACGTGAGTAACACAGTGAGCGTATGCGTAGGCTACGGTGAGCGTAGGCGGAGCTTAGTAGTACCACTACTACTAAACCGATAAAACTGTTTCTTTGCGGAACATATGCATCAGTGCTGCGCGGCAACAAGCGCAAATTGACGAACTTGCACATAGGAAATCTGGTTCGATTTCGCGTAGCGATTACTATTTTCGTCGTTACTTTCCAGAACAGCATTACACTAAAATACGGGAAAAACGGCTCTACTAAAAATAATTATATTTTCGCGGAAAATGCTCTAGGCAATCGCTAGTGCAGCATGTTGCTTGTAAACGACTCCAGTGGAAGAAAAATAAAATAATCAGTAGCAAGAGGAGAAATTTAGTGCAAGAGATTATTACTTTTCGATTATTGTGAAAGTATTTAGATCCGTTCCATACAAGCCCTGAACTCCCTTCGAGACCCTACCCAAGGTAATCTTGACTGGACACTACTTGGCGAGAAGGCGTGGTCACCATCCTCTCCTTAACTACCCGGGCTCGTTCCCTCGTGTCAACTGACCAAGGTGTTCGACATTGGCAGGATTCCCCTTCCGTCCGCATAGGTCCCCGCAAGCTTGGGGCAACTAGCTGGAAGGCAGCCGTGAGGCGCGAATCTCTGTCGGTGAAGACGCTGCGGGAGGAAGGCACTTGGTGCAAGACCGTGGTCGGCGGGTCCGCTTCGTTCATCCGCTTCGACAGCACGGGAAGGCAGCGGGCATATATTTGCCGCACGGAAGCCGACGGCATCGCCAGGACCAGCCACCTGCGCGGCTGGTCGGTGCACGACGGAGGCCGGGCGACATTGGTGGCTCCAGAGAGGACTAGCAACCGCTAGATTCTACATCGTGAGGCGTACAGATACGGACTGTATCAAAGCGCAAGGGTGCTTCGAGAAAGTGCTTCCATCGGACCGGTGGACGTTCGAGCAGGTTTTCCGGAAGGCGGAAGAACGCGCCAAGTGATCGCGTTATCTGGCCTGCGGAGAAGTACCATCGCGTGAACCGACTGGTTGCAACTCGGCAGCAACAGGCGGCGACGTGAGACGTTTGGCTCAATCTGGTTCAGCAGATAGGGGAAGAGAAGAGAAGACCAGAGCGACGAATCGCAGCCGCTGATATGGAAACGAGAGGGAAGAGTTCGGGAAAGCTCTTTGTAGTAAACCCGAACGGGGCGTGCAGGTTATGCACGAGGAAAGATGAATTGGACCAAATGGTGCAGTGTGATGACTGCGACACCTGGTTCCACTTGGGCTGTGCAAAGCTATCCAAGCTACCGACGGAAAGCGAGCCATTTTTGTGTGTTGAATGCGATAAGCGCCCAATGGAAGAAGTTCCGGGGCCTTCGAAGGCAAACGAGCCGGTAGCGGGAATGAAGATAGCGCCCGAACAGTCGCTAATCTTGCAGCTTGTGGAAGCATTGAAAATGCTGCAGGGTGAGCCAAAAATCACCACCACGCCAGCTGTAAAAAAGACGAACTGGTCGAACTTCCTGTGTTCGACGGAAGGCCGAGAGATTGGCCGTTATTTAAGCAAACCCTGAAGGAAACTACCAAACAAGGTAGATTTACTGAGCTGGAGAATCTCCACAGAATCCAACGATATGTGCGAGGCAAAGCCGCGAAAGGCATAAGACCACTGCTACTCGATTCGAAAAATGTTGCTGCTATAATCGATCGGCTAGAAGAAAGCTTCGGTAGACCTGAACTGGTGTACAGGGAATTGTTGAAGGATGTGATGAAGGTGCGTGTTGATCATGCAACAAAAATACCGGAATTATCAAACGCCATTGATAATCTGGTCACTAACATGATCGTACTAAAGTGTACGTCATACCTAAACGACGCTAGATTGATCGATGATATAATAGCGAAATTAAACATGACGTACCAAGAAAAATGGCTTGATTACAAAGACAGCGTGAGAGACGACGTTACATTGGAAGATGTAAATGACTGGCTGAAGACAGCGGCGCGAAAAATTCGCCGCATAACCTCGCTACCTGGCCGTGAAAGAGTATTGATGCACGGAGATGACGCAAAATATACTGTCACTCCCCCAATTTACCGAGAGAGCATTCGGAAGCAGAGGAAATTGTGTTTAGATTGCAAGGGCGATCATTGGCTAGTAGATTGTTCCACATTTTGCGAACGAGATATTGGTGCAAAATGGACGATCGTTAGAAAGGCAGGTATTTGCCACGGTTGCTTAAGGTAGCGGAATTTGGGGCAAGGGTGCCATACGGGGCAAGAGTGCCACCAAGCATTTTTCCTTAAAAACTTTAATTTAATGATCAATTGTGTATACAGTTGGTTGCTTTCCAATGACTAGGTATTCTGAGCCTAATTTCATATAGACCAATCGATATTTCCCATTGTTTTAAACTGATTTATATTGAGTTTCAAAAGTGAGCAGAATATTATAATTTTTTAATCCAACCAAATAAGCTCTCAAAAATCGTGCGAACAATCAACCGAGAAAATATTTACACCACCGTATAGCTGAGAAAACGTGAAATTTTTTGTGGGGTTAGTTGAAAAAAAAATTCTTTTTGTCACTGAAAAATTCAATTTCAAAAAAGTTACAACTTTTGGGGCAAGTGTGCCATCTCTGTTTGGGGCAAGTGTGCCACCATCTTTCATAGGCGCGAGCTGTCAAAAATGTAAACATTGTTGTAGCGTGCTGCAGAATGGTGCGCTATTGTGAGCGGATTCCACCCCGGAAAAACAGAACAGTAACAAACCATATTGTGGTACAGTTGGTGGTCAAAAAGGGTTCATTGAGGACTAAATACATGTGGGAATACATATACTAGTGGTATAAACGTAATAATTTCCAATTATCTAAGAAACACGGTTATTTTAACCAGGTGGCTGTCTTGCCCCATACGAGTGGCACTCTTGCCCCATAGCCCAAAAAACAACGTCTTTTTGGACCCTTTTTAAAACGCTTCAAAAACTGTTTTGTTTGCACTTTTTTCAAGCGAAACTCATTTATAAGTGAGGAAATAGATGTAAAATGGTTATGAGATTTAAATCGGCTTTTGAAAAACACGTTTTAGTGAGTTATAACTTGAAATGCTTAAGGTGGCACACATGCCCCAAGTTCCGCTACACAAATCATCAAGTGAGAGATTGTCGACTATAGAAGGGTTGCGGGGTGAATGGTTGCAGCCAAAGACACCACTCAATTATGCATGACACGAGAAGAGAGGTACAACACGTTCCCGAACAAGGTGTCTATCACCACGGAGCAGCACCAAAAAAGTGTATCTATTACCAGATAGTACACTGGTGGACATAAAAATAGGAACTTTTTTCTGTGACCGAAAGACATAGTTCTTGTCAGAAATATTTGGTAGCCCTGAAAAGGACTGTTTAAGTGGTTGTTGGGAGGTGGTGTTGGGGTGTTCCACAGAGCGAAAACACATTCTAACGGTCAATGTGTTGACCGTTATTCGCTATCACTTCCTGACAGCGTTTGGCCATATCGCCGATGAGGTTATGGCATTCGCTTCTGGGTATGCGTTTCCACATAACCTCGCAGTGTGTCCATAGATCATCGGCTGAACGTGCAGGCTGGTTCTTAAGCTGATGCTTGAGAGTTGACCACAGATTTTCAATCGGGTTGAGGTCAGGACTCAACGCAGGCCACGGTAGAACTTGCACATCCTGGTTTGCCAAATAACATTTAACTGTTCGCGATGTGTGCTTAGAGTTGTTATCATGCTGAAAGATGTAATGCTCTTCGTCTCCGAATTTTTGTTGGGCGTATGGCAACATTTTACGACTAAGTATTTTTCTATACCCTTCCGAGTTCAGTGTCCCGTTGATATGGAACAAAGGACCCGTGCCGTGCCAGGAGAAGCAACCCCACACCATTACGTGGCCGCCTCCGTGACTAAGGGTTTTTATCGTATTTTTCGGATGATACGCTTGATGAGGAAGGCGCAAGACGTATTTAATGCCGTCCGAACCATCCAGATTGATTTTGGACTCATCCGAAAAAATGATTTTGCTCCACCAAAAGATGGATGCAGCTAAATGTTCTTCGGCAAACCGAATGCGCGCTTCTACGTGGTGCGGCAGCAGCTTACGAACCTTCCGCGGTCTCTGGGCACAGAACCCAGCCTTTCGTAAACGGTGAGACACCGTTTTCGCCGAAACTTGCAATAAAAGCTCCTGCTTGATGCGAGCGCAAGTTTTGAAAGGATCCGCCTTGATTATCTCAACAATCTGCGCGTCAACGTCGGCCGTTGTTTTTCGGGGACGACCTGTCGATTTACCCGTAGTCTCGCTACGAATGGCGTTGTCCACAAAAGTCCGGGAACGGCCGAACGCCTTGCAGGTTGTCTTGATTGGCACGTTCTCACGATATAGCCCCTGAATGTGTTTTCGCTCTTCTGGTGTGCAGTGCTTTCCGCGACCCATGATGATTTTGTGGAATTTTCAAATAGCAACCTTTCACCTTGACCACTGATGGACTTTACTTACTTTTACTTATTTTTATAGAGACTTTGAGGTCTAGCTCATTCGCCTCTTACTGATGGAAGAATGAAGCGCAACACGGTTTGGCTCTCCTTTTATACTACCGCAAAACGCTGCCGGCACTCAAAACTCAGATAAGTAGCGCACCAAAAATGAGAGTATAAAAGGCAAAAATCGGCGATTGCAGATTCAGTACGCCTCGAACTGTTGGCGATGACACACTTAGTGCACGCAAAAAAAACACACAATTTTTTTTTTCTATTTTTATGTCCAGCGGTGTACCAGTAACGTTGCGAAACGGCTCGACCAAAATCAAGACATACGCGTTTTTCGATGCCGTTTTTCAGTGACACTTTTCGAAGAAAGTATGGCAAAACGGATGAAACTCGAAGGTGTGCTAGATCCACTTACTATGAAATGGATAGGAGACATTGAGAGCTGTGAGAGTTTCAGTAGAAGGGTAAAACTCAGAATACAAGGAAGCTCGGAACAGGAGTGCTCGATGGAAGATGTGCGTACCGTCAAGCGTTTAAATCTCCCCGTGCAATCACTAGACACAGCGAGGTTAACAAAGGTATATAGTCACCTCCTGAATTGGCCACGGACGAAGAAGTGGTTAACTGCCATTCGGAAAATGCTGACCCTTTAAACATAGAACGTTACTCCGAATGGAAAAAGCTCGTTCGTCACGGTCTGATGCTACAAAAATTTCCACAGTACGTTGCAGGCAGGAAAAAAATCACAAAAGTTATTCGAATGAGTGACGTAGAGGCAGTTGAAGGGTACCTTTACAAAAAGGCGCAGTGCGAAGTATTTCCAGAGGAGATAAAATGTTTAGAAATGGTGGGAGAAATGGTGGGCAAGACGAGTTCACTGCGAACGCTGACGCCATTTTTGGACAAAGTTGGAATAATGCGCAGCAATAGCCGACTCTGCAATGCGGAGTGTATTCCATCGACTGCAAGATTACCTATTATCTTGCCACAAAAGCACCGTTTGACGTAATTCATCGTACGCGATCGCCACGAAAGGTGTATGCATCAAGCAGACAATGTGGTGATAGCTGAGCTAAGGCAAGAGTTTTGGGTTATCAACATAAGGGCCGCGCTTAACAACGTCAAGCAGTGCTGCCAATGGTGCATCTTACACTCCTGTAAGCCGGTGGCACCCATGATGGCACCAGTACCAGACTGCCGAGTAAAACCGTACACCCAGCCATTTACTCACTGCGGAGTCGATTATTTCGGACCGTTCGAAGTAGCAGTCCGCCGATCAACTGAGAAACAATGGTGAGTGATTTTCGTGTGTATGTATACACGTGTCATACATGTGGAGGTAGCACCGAAACTCGACACAGACAGCTTTCTCTTGTGGCTTAAGAATTTCCAAAACAGAAGAGGGAAGGTTAGTCACATGTATAGTGACAATGGCACTAACTTCGTTGGTGCGGAGAAGGAACTTCGCAACCTAGCTAAGGATATCAACGATAGAATGGGAAGAGAAGCAGCCAGTGAGTTCCAGATAGAATGGCACTTTAATCCTCCATCGGCACCACACTTCGGCGGACTATGGGAAAGGCAAATTCAGACCATCAAAAAGGGTCTGAGGCAGATGATGGAAGACTGGAAGCTGCGCAAACCGTCGCCAGAAAGATTGACCGCAACGCAGCTGCAAATCGAGTTTATATTAAACTCAAGACCCTTGACTCATATACCCGTGGATAACAAAGAGGAGGAAGTACTAACACCCTTTCACTTCCTTTTAGGACGAAGCGGTAGCGCTATACCGCCGTGGACGCTCTCAACCTCCAGCATCGACCACAAGCAGTTCAAACTAGTCCAGCATAACGCCTAGCTATTCTGGGACAAATGCAAAGGGGAGTATCTGCCTACGCTCCTAAAAAGGGATAAGTGGACCAATAAGGTGGTGCTTGTGAATGAAGGTGACGACGTGACATCGGTCAGTACGATGACAACGCTCCTCCAGGATCTTGGATAAAAGGTCGGGTGAATAAGGTGCATCTTGCCAAGGATGGACAGGTCCGATCTGTTGAGGTGAATACCTTAAAGGGAGTTTTAACTAGACCAGTGGTTAAAATAACAGTGGTAGACGTGAAGGATCACAAACCAAGGGAAACGAAACAAAATGGAGGATACAACAAATCAGCAGTAAGGATGACGATTCAAGGTGGTAATTCAAGCGATTGGATTACGAGGGGAAGGATGTCACTCACGCGATGTGAGTGCCAGTGAGCGTATGCGTAGGCTACGTGAGTAACACAGTGAGCGTAGGCGGAGCTTAGTAGTACCACTACTACTAAGCCGACTAGTGATGTGCTGTATGGAGCGCACCCACGACTCCGATCCGACTCCGACTATTGTTAGTTCGATTCCGACTCCGGCAAAATGGAACTAGATCCGCACGGAGTCGGAGTCGTTCGGAGTCGTCCGGAGTCGACCGGAGTCGTCCGACTCCGAACGACTCCGAACGACTCCAAACGACTCCGAACGACTCCGACTCCGGGCGACTCCGGACGACTCCGGACGACTCCGAACGACTCCGAACGACTCCGAACGACTCCGGGCGACTCCGGGCGACTCCGGACGACTTGATGATGATAAGTCCCGCCTCTTACCCCAACACAGGTTTGAGAAGGACGGAAGTATCTTTACGATAATATTACTCTTAGGTAGTTTTTGAACAAAATAAAAATTTACGAGCAAGTGGTGGCATCGGACGTCATTCAAAAGAAATCACCAAGTCATACACACACCCAAGACGACCGACGTAGTTTCATCAAGAAAAAACGGGTCAACTCCATCGAACACATCAGGACCTAACTGCGACATGCATATGGCCAGTTCCACTGGTGCCACACCGGCTCCAGGGCACTACCTTCCGAAGCAGCAGAACCTAATGTATTGGAAATTATCAGGACACACTGCAACATGCATATGGCCAGTTCCGCTGGTACCAACGATGGCACCAGGGCACTACCTTCCGATGCAGGAGAACCTAATGTATCTGGAATTGGCCACTTACAATCATCAATGAGTGAATCTCGCTGTGACCTCCCAGACATGCAGACAGCAACCTCTCCCAAACTAAATCCGATTGTCCACTTGTACACGCGCGTGTCTCAAACTTATGTTGTCTCTTTCTTATATATTTTTTCTAATTTGATTTCATATATAAAGAAAAATCTTATCATCATCATCAAGCTCATGATGACAAGTGCAGTTGTACATAACATAGTGACATAGGACTTCTACACAAATATGACATTACACAATTTGTTTATCATATGCCGCACACCTACGTTTGAAGTCTGGCAAGTTACTCACATTCTTGATTTCTCCGGGTAATCTGTTGTATAATTGAATCCCCTTGAAAAACAAAGAGTTTCTGCCACCATGTGAAATTAAGTTGGGAACCCTCGGCTCATTTGCTCTGCGTGTACAGTGCCGATGAACATCAGATCCTCGAACAATGCGTTCCCCTAAATACCCTGGCAAAAGGCCCCCCAAAAGTTTAAATATAAAGGTCATGGTTTGATACACAATCCTCTGCTCTACAGACATCCACTGAAGAATATCTAGCATAACAAAAGACGACGTACGTCGGCCACACCCTAAAGCTAACCGCATAATACGATTTTGCAATCTCTGTAGCCTTTTAATTTGTCCCTTATTGCCAAGAAACAGAATTGACGAGCAAAAATCAAAATGTGGTGAAATCAGTGACTTATAGAGGTTGACTATCCCAAAAAAATCGAGATCTTTTGCCAGCCTACTAATAACCCCACACTTTGATGCCACTTTAGCGATGACCCAGTCTATGTGAGTGTTGAACTTCAATCTGTCGTCTAAAATAACCCCCAGATATTTAACCTGACGGACTCTTTCGATTGGTTCCTTATTTATCACGATGGATGGGGGACTGTCTAATACACCAGCAGTCATTACCATGTAACTAGTCTTCTTAACGTTTAATGCTAGCTTTTTGTACCTAAGCCAACCATCCAGAGCGTTTAAATCGAAATTAATCAGAGACTCTGCTTGCTTGATGTCTTTGTGCGAGATAAACAAAACAGTATCATCGGCAAAAAGTTTGATCTCACAAGACTTCAAAACCTGTTTCATGTCATTGATATACATTATAAACAAAATTGGTCCAAGAACACTTCCTTGCGGAACTCCAAGGGTATTTTCTATAGGCTCTGATATAGAGTTTCCAAAAACTGTTCTCTGAGTTCTGTCTTTTAAATAATTTTCGAACCAATTGAGCTCTTTCCCCACAATACCAAAACGCCTTAAGGTCTGCAGCAATAACGGTCTTGATATAGTCTCAAATGCTCGTTTTAGATCCAAGAAAACGGCAACTATCGATTCCTTTCGATCCATCAACACCTTCCACCTCGCCAGTACAAGATTTAAAGCAGTTTCACAAGAGTGTCCCTGTCGATATCCTGATTGTTCACTAATCAACAGGTCATTTCGAGTTAGAAACTGGACCAATTGCTCCTTAACCACCAATTCCAGCACCTTTTCGAGTACATGCAACATATTGATGGGACGAAACTCTTCCGCACTGGCAGCTCCGCTCACTTTAGGAATAGGTATTACCAATGATTCCTTCCAAGTCTCCGGAAAAATACCCTCCTCCAGCGACTGATTGATCACTTTAAGAAGAGACTCTCCTACCACATGGAAGCAATTCTGAATAGTATTACAGTTAACATTCCCTATGCCCGCTGTTTTGGACAGGCTGAAACAAATAGTTTTTAATTTCTCTTTTGTTATTTTCTGAAATTTGAATTGGTTTCCTGGAGCATCATTACAAAACAAAGAATCAGGCGCTCTGGCATCAGCAATGTTTTGATTTATATCAAAAACACTGTTTACAAAAAACAAATTGAATTTCTGGCATATTATTGAATCTTCCGATTCTACCAACCCATCAAATTTTACAACAGAAACGCGTGATTCCTCTGGCCTTAGTAAACTTTTAAGCACTTTCCACAACTCCTTGCTATTTCCTTTATGCTTAAATATCTCACCACTAAAGTAATTTCTACGAGTAGCTTTGAGATTCCTGCTGTATGTATTCCTTAGTCTAGTGTATTCAATCCAATCGTAGCCTGAGTTTGATCTAATAAAATGTTGGTATGCTTCGTCTCTTTTCCGTTTCGCACGGCTAAGTTCCAAAGTATACCACCTACTAGTCTCTCTTGACAAGATTGTCTTCTCTTCAACCAAGGTGCCCATAGCTTTTTTTAATGTGTTCCATAACAAGTCTGCAGCTTCGTTGAAACTCGGCGCTTCTTGCCTTAAACCTTGTGACACATGACTGCAAAGAGCAAATTTCGAGTACCTATTCCAGCATTTAAATTTTCGTTGAATCGTTTCACCACGTTTCACGTTTATATTCAAAACAAGTGTTTCATGATCCGATATTTTTAATAACGGATCAGTAGTGACCTTGCTTGAGTCTGTGCTACTGTAAACCTGGTCGATCAATGTTCTGCTCTGCCTAGCAATTCGTGTGAATTCGTTAATTTTTTGTTTCATGTTTACTGAATCCATTAAGCTTTTCAACTTCGCAGATTTTTCAACATTTAACCAGTCAATATTGAAATCACCGACGATAATGTTAAGTTTGCTAAAATTCAAGAACCTATCTAACCATTCTTCCAAAATGTCAACAAACCTTGAGTCACTTGCACTTGGCGAATGATACAATATCCCGTAATTGCCTGCTGTCATTCCCTTAGAAACTGTAACACCAAGAAACCAGTTACCCTCCAATGATTCATTAAAAATCACCTTTAGGACAATTTCGCTCCTGGCATAAACAGCTACACCTCCTATATGACGTAAGTGGGACAAACACGACACAACCCTATAACCATTAATATGAAACTGCTGAAATGCTTCTTCCTCAATCACATGAGTTTCAGAGATTAAGACCAGCAACGGTTGAACTTTCTCTACTGTCTCACGAAACATGGCGTAGTTGGACGAAAGACCGGCTACATTGAAATATAAAATCTCTCTGAACCGTCCTAACTCCTCCCCTACCTGCTATTGAGAAAGTTGCATACGCCTTTCTATCTGTTTTTAAAACATCGGACAATTATAATCATTGGCCGCATGTCTTACATCTAGTTTAAGGTTTCTAACAGAGTTTGCTAACACGCAATTCACACATTTCAAAGAAGATGAAGTACATTCAGACGTTTTGTGTTCATCACCACATTTTGAACAAGCTTGCTTATTCTTGCACTCGGTGCTCTTGTGATTAAATTGACCACAACCATAACACCTCATAACATGCACGGACTTCGAAATTTTACACCTATCAAATCCCACATTTATTTTTCCTAATTTTGCCAGACATAGGTCAGACTCATAATCAATTTCCAAGACCGCATTATATTTTTGGTACTTGTAAATTTTATTTTCAAACATTCCTATGACCTTGACCTGTTTCCAGGGTATTCCCTCATTTTGAGATTTTAAAAGATCTACTAAATGTGAGTCAGTGTATTTTTCGCTCATCCCAATTATCTTTACACGTGACAATGGTAAATCCGTTGCATACTCATCTCCCAAAATGTTTTCTACTTCTTTCCTGAGTTCATCTAATTTAACCTGAGCAGAACATTGAACATACACCTGACCGTCCTTGCCGTTACGGAATTCCGACACCTGCTGCTTCCTTGGATCCAGCTTAGCGCGAAGGTCAGCTCTTGTCTTATCACAAGATTGACCCACCTTTGGTACAATAACCAGAGTCTTACTATTCTTATTTTTGTTTGCCAAAATGGGTTCACTAACCTTGTCAGAAATCTTGGGCGTCGAATTAACATTCCCCGTGTCAAAACGATTAATAATGGTTTGAACATTACTGTTCCCACTATTCGTCCTTTTTCTTTTCTTAGTCACTGTAGCCCAACTTTCATCCTCTACTGTTTCTCTGGCCTTAGTATCGTCAAAGGTTGCACGCAAGGCTTCCTTTGCCTTATTTGAGCATTCTGTGACGCTGTCGACCGAGATACTTCACCCGTGTTTTACATTCACAAAACAATAATACAAATACTAAACAATGATACCGCAGGTAGCACTAACATTAAGTACAAGTAGAACAAAACAAAATAACACTTAGCTCTCTATTTCACAAGTTTTCACAGTTCACAAACGGGAGCTACACATTCACAGGACTGCACTTGTCACCATTCACCTCAATTCCTTCGAACGACTCCGACGACTCTGACGACTCCGAACGACTCCGAACGACTTCGAACGACTCCGGATGACTCCGACTCCGGGCGACTCCGACTCCGGGCGACTCCGGACGACTCCGGATGACTCCGAACGACTCCGGATGACTCCGACTCCGGGCGACTCCGGGCGACTCCGGGCGACTCCGTACGACTCCGGACGATTCCGAACGACTCCGGATATTGCAGCGCGGTCCTACCTTCCGGAGTCGATTCCGAATTTAACGGAGTCGGATCGGAGTCGACTCCGGATATTTGCCAACTTTACCCATCACTAAAGCCGACAAAACTGTTTCTTTGCCGAACATATGCATCAGTGCTGCGCGGCAACAAGCGCAAGTTGACGAACTTGCGCACAGGAACCCTGGTTCGATTCCGCGCAGCGATTACTATTTTCGTCGTTACGTTCCAGAACAGCATTACACTAAAATACGGGAAATCCGTTAGATCCGTTCTACACAAGCCCTGTACTCCCTTCGAGACCCTACCCAAGGTAATCTTGACTGGACACTACTTGGCGAGAAGGCGTGGTCACCATCCTCTCCTTAACTACCCGGGCTCGTTCCCTCGTGTCAACTGACCAAGGTGTTCGACTGTAGCATGCACATGCACATGCTATACTTTTTATGATCAGTTCACACACAATTCTCATCGCACTTAATAAACACAAATTGTCAACACCATTCAACACACACAAAAGGATAAAATAACCACTCAAGAAATTAACACAACCCAAACCACATAAATAACCTTACGCCAGGAATTGTAAGTCAGCAGAAAAAACCCTTGTCCAAAACACTTAAAAACACACAAACCACACACAGCCCCGTAGGTGCGAAAACAGCAGAAAAACCCTTGTCCGAAAACACTTAAAACACATAAGACACACACAGCCCTGTAGGTGCGAAAAACATTATTCAGCACAAAGCACTTCAAGTGCGTAAAGTGTAAAAAACACAGCATTGCATAATAGCAACCAACAGTTAATAAATAATGAAATAGGAGACACCGTACCTCGTGTGTACAAACAGAACCGTTAATCGTAAGCGTAGGAAACAAAACACCACGTAAGCGCCAGAACCCAGAACTGACCTTACAGAATAATTGCAACCATATGTTAACCGAAAAACCTAATCCTCAGCATAACGGACATAAAACAGAAAACGAAAGTAAACGCAAAATCGAATTGAAGAGAAAAGTACCGTATAAATAAAGATGTAAGATGAGACCAGACACAGACGTTCGGAGACAGTGAAAGTCACAGTTACGCACAGTACGTGCAGTTGTAAAGTGGTGCTGCTAAGTCTTGGTCGGTCCAGTCTCGATTTGCAAAACTAAGTGAAATGTGTAGTTAAATTCAGTTGTGTTTGTCCTCTACCTGAAACATCGGTGATCTTCAGAAAACATCCGAAACCTCCACCATCGTGCTCTAAGAATTATTCCTGAAGAGAGATGTCCAAATATAGTATTGTTAAATTACCCATCGCGTACGAACCAGTATATTACACGACATTGGCAGGATTCCCCTTCCGTCCCCTACTCCCCTTGGATTACCACCTTGATTGCCATCCTTACTGCTGATTGTTGTTGTATCCTTCATTTTGTTTCGTTTCGTCATCAGGTATTGTGCCATACTAATCTTCCTTTTGGCTTGGTTTGTGATCCTTCACGTCTACCACTGCTATTTTAACCACTGGTTTAGTTAAAACTCCCTTTAAGATCGGACCTGCCCATCCTTGGCAAGATGCACCTTATTCACCCGACCTTTTATCCAAGATCCTGGAGGAGCGTTGTCATCGATCAGTACCACGACGTCACCTTCATTCACAAGCACCACCTTATTGGTCCACTTATCCCTTTTTAGGAGCGTAGGCAGATACTCCCCTTTGCATTTGTCCCAGAATAGCTAGGCGTTATGCTGGACTAGTTTGAACTGCTTGTGGTCGATGCTGGAGGTTGAGAGCGTCCACGGCGGTATAGCGCTACCGCTTCGTCCTAAAAGGAAGTGAAAGGGTGTTAGTACTTCTTCCTCTTTGTTATCCACTGGTATATGAGTCAAGGGTCTTGAGATTAATATAAACTCGATTTGCAGCGGCGTTGCGGTCAATCTTTCTGGCGACGGTTTGCGCAGCTTAAAGTCTTCCATCATCTGCCACAGACCTTTTTTGATGGTCTGAATTTCGCGGCTGGTCGGTGCACGACGGAGGCCGGGTGACACCTTCTATTTGTGGTTCTTTTGTGCTTTTTTTAGTCTGATTGTTGCGAAAGTTATTTAAGAAAAGGAGATAATGTGGATATTTCTGCCGGGGAAAAATCACAAAATTAGTTTTTATTCCTTCCTTTGACTTTTGTGGTTGTAAGAGGCCGAAGGCGCATCCTTCGGCTCTATTTATACTCGTCTCTCCCCACCGCCATCGTAAACCGCGGTTACAAATGGAGGGCACCTTAGCCCTATGCCCTATCCTGGTAAGCCGTCAGAAAAACCCTACAAAAGTCACGAGCGTAAAGGATTTGTCAGGCTTTCTATTTGTAAACAAACGCTGTTCACAACATTCTCCCCACCAGTGTAACGCTCCTTAGCGTTACACTTCCCTGACGTTTGTTTCCTGTCTTGCCCGTAACGCTTGTCATTGTCAACCCACGCGGTTCTACTTCTTTTGTTTGTGTCTCATACGATCGTTTTATGCCGCGAAGTTACGTTGCTGCCCAGATTTGCTAATATTTAAAGGTTTCTCAAACATTTCCCTTGTAGGGTTAACGTTCCATGGTAAGTTTTCACGCAACTTTTCCCTTGTTGCTTGGTTCCCGGTGATACCACGCAACCTTACGTCTAAGTGTTGAAGATCATCTCTCTCTCTCCATCTCTTCCAGGCCAGGATGGTAGGATGGTCGTATCGGCTGTGATGAATTATCATCAGTTGCTGCTTTGTTTGGGTCTGAACTGCGTTGATGCATATGGGAAAGTGCACGGTCCTGCAAAACATTCTTAAAAAATCGAGAAAATATTTCGAACAGCGCAACAAGGCTGCGGATTAACAAGGTCACATAAGATACCTTGCTTTTACGGCTGGAAATCAGGTTCACTACCCGCTGCGATCTCTCATCCGTCTTTTCTCCTTGTAGAGGTACTACATCCAGCACGCTATTTGGAGGGAACGGCACCGCATCACATACCTCCAGCTGGCGAAGATCCTCCCGCGGTTCAGTGGCACAAATCGCCCAATTTATACGCTCATCCTGTTCAGGAACCGGCTGGTCGGAAGCGTTGATATCGCTGGCGTCAGATGGAGAGTATTCCATTACCTCGATGTTTCGCATCTCATTCTCCTCTTTGTTGTAGGTTTCGAGCCTTGACTTTACTGCAATTGGCTCGCCGAATTTACCCTCGACGCACCGCGATGGTTTTCCTAAATATATATTGTCTACGCCGATGAGGATACGTGGCACAACATCAGTGTAGGAAGCAATTGGGAGTCCTTGCAGGTACGGAAACTCTCTGGTAAGCTCGTTAAACGATAGCGTCTGTGGTGGCAGCGCAAGCTTTTTTAGGCTGTACGCGGTGGGTAGCTTGTACGTAGTAGCACCTTTGTGTACGCCTGATACACGAAGCGACAACATCAGCGAGTCGTCTTCCTTACGAGTTGTGCCGTCAGTCCATTTTAGGCTAAGTGGATGTGCAATACCTTTCATGCCCAACTCTTCGATCAACTCTCGATCAACAAACGTTGCCGATGAACCCTCATCCAAGAAAGCGAAAGTGTTTACGGTTTTCTCCCGATTGTGAATTATTACCGGGACATATCGGAAAAGGTGGCGAGTGCTAGTGCTAAAATGAGTGTTAACCGAGTGCTGTGTATGGTGTTTTGAAGTGATGGGTCGCGGTGTTTCCTCTTCAGCGTGCAGTAAACTGTGGTGAATCGCTCGACATCCCTCAGTACCGCAAGGTGTTCGTATGAAGCATGTGCCTCTATGTGCCCCAAGACATGTGCAACACAAACGATGTCTTGTGATGTGGCGCACATCTTACGCACCGCCTTCCCGAAGATTGCTAACGTTTCAAGGCGATCGGTTCTAATTTGAGGCAAACTTGTAATATTCCGGTGTCGATATATACGGAGGAAATTACTATTATTTTATTGTTATCCTCGCGTCCGTTCAGCCTGGCGGTCTAGCACAAAGAGAGCGATCCCTTTCTCCTGACTTTCTTAACTAGCCTAACTCGCTTGTCTAGGCTCTCATTCCTTGACACTCATATTACACCTACACCTGTACTAACTTACGCCTGCGCTAATCTCTCGCTAACCTTACGGCTCTCATTCCCTAATTACAATCCCTCATTACACCTAACTTACACCTGCACTAACTTACGCCTGCGCTAACCTAAAGCTCTCAACCTAAAGCTAAAGCTCTGACGCATGGTGTTTCACATGTAGGTGGCGCTGATCACCACAAACTTTTCACCTTTTCCACCAGGCTATCCACTATTAGATCGGGCCGACCATACTCCGTTCGTAAAATATCTAGCACTTCCGCTAGTCCATCAGGTAGCAAGAGCAGATGATAAACGGACTCTAGAGCTGGTCTGCGTAGTGCTTACTGGAGTCGTATGAGATTTTCATCATCAGTGAAACCACAAGCCTTGGTGGATCGTTCATAAACGGCTATGAACAGCGGCCACTGCTCCACAGACCCTGAGAACACCGGAAGCTCCTTGGGTGTGCCATCCCGCGCGGCCTTTTGACTTGGCGTCAAAGGGTTCCCCATTACGGCATTTTGACTCGCGGGTGTCGGCTTCAACGTCGAGTTGACGCCGTATGGCGCCGCCATCGCCATCACGCCAACCTGGTTTGGCTGGCCAAAGTGTTTGGTACGGTGCGTTTTGATGGAGTCTTCCCATATACATGGGAAACAAATATATACATAGGGACAGTGAGTTTGTCTTGACGCATATATACATAGGGACAGGCACAACGAGCGGCATTCAGTCGCAAGAATTAATAAAAGCCAGTAATAAATTTTGAACTTTGTTTACAACGAATGTTAAAAATATTACTATTTCAATCTCCTCTCGAAATTTTGCAACATTTTCAAAATTTATTACGATCATTACGTAATAAAATAATTCTTTATCACACTCGATTAAACGTGTAACTCGCATACCATTCGCTCACTGTGCCAGTGCCAAACTACGGACGTTGCCTCGTACAAACGGACAATAGACAGTGTGCGTATCAGTGAAGTTCGATGTGCAAAAAAGACGCATCCGAGGAAACGACGTGCTAACCTAACGGGGTACGCCGCCCTGCACCGAACGAGAAAGTGATTCGTAGCGAATTGACCGTCGGAACGTCCGTAGTATGTGTGGTGTAAGCTCTATACGCCTGTAAAGCATTTTAACGGGACGAAGTGAACGTTGATTGGAAGCGAGAATGAACACGAGCGTGAGTGATCGAGAAACGCCGCATTCAGCGGCCCAAAACCTGGAACAGCGGCCTAGATCGGCGGCGCCGCTGATTGCTGGTACAGGCATGTTGCCACCATCGACAAGAGGAGACGAAGCCGGTTCGAGGTCACTAGTGGTCATCGGACGACAATACCCTTTGTCAAGTGTACCGCATGCGAACGGTTCATCGTAACTGGCTTCCAACGGTAACGACATTAAGCCCTCATCAGGATTGTTATCACTAGACGAAGCATCATCATTAGAACGAGGTAAGGTGAGTGACGTGATTTTGTCTCGACCGGCAGCAACCGAAGATCCTGTTCCGACGCCACTATGGCGAAACCCACCGCCATTGTTCGATTTAGGCTCATCCCATGAGGCAACGCCATCGCGCTTGAATGAAATTGGGTTGAGGGAAATCGAACTTAAAATGGCGGAACTCGCGATCGAGCAACAGAAGCTCGATTTGGAAAAGACGCGCCTTAGTTTGCAAGTTATGCAAAGCAGGCGTGTAGACTTCTTAGGAGAAACGGCCAAAAATCCTGTGGAACGTGACTTCGAGAAACTGCAAAGTTGGACGGCTGCGACGGAGCGTTTAGGCAGATCGTTTGGAACACCCAACGGGCCCACCCCAGCTGCATCCACCACACTCCCCCCGTACCATCACCCTGCGGAACCGATGCACAGTACAAGCCGTTTCACCGCTACCTCACCTAGAGGAAATGTGTTCAGCGGCCGGTACGACTTTTCGGAAGGTCACACCATCCCAGCTTTGAATCAAAGCCAACTCTACGCCCGTCAAGGCAATTTAAGGGACCTTCCCCCCTTTTCTGGAAGACCGGAGGAGTGGTCAACTTTCGTGTCTAATTTGGAACGTACAACGATTATGTATGGGTACACTGAAGAGGAGAATATAGAGCGTTTGTCGAAGGCTCTACATGGTAAGGCTCGCGAAATGGTGGGACACAGATTAACCGCTAACAATCTTCCGCAGATTATGAATGTGCTTCGGCGACACTTCGGGCGACCAGAAATCATTGTACAGAGCCTCATCCGGAAGATTCAACACCGTACAGGAGATGGCGGCAATGATCACATCGTCAGGGTTGTTTGAATACTCATACAACGTAACTCTACTACAAGAGATAGTCGAAAAACTTCCCCCAATTCTACGTCGCGACTGGTCACATCATCGATTGCGGTTGGGTGTCCCAACGATCGAAGATTTTAGCCGCTGGATGGAAACCGAATTAGAAGCAGCTAGCTACAACTCTGTTCCTTCATTTGATGAACACAGAACCGAAGTGACGACGTCTGAAAATCGCAAGCGTAATCCTACCACCTACACGAGGCTACATACGATAGTGAAGGATAACACAACAGGTGCGATTCCCAAGAGATGAGCTGACTGCACCATCTGCCAAGGGATATGTACTAGTTTGGCGCATTGTTCCGACTTTGCGATGATGAACGTAGACCAGCGTTGGGATATTGTAAAGGAACACAGGCTGTGCTGGAAATGTTTGCATAGCCACGATACCATTTGTCCTGAACGAAGGTTATGTGATAAAAATGGTTGCGGACTGTCGCACTATCATCTTCTACACCGCGAAAGACCGTTGAGAGACACTACGCCACTGACAGCCCAGACAGAGTCGTTGAATGCGCACAACTCGGCGAATGATGGTGTATTATTTCAGTACATCCCTATCGTCATTCACGGTAATGGAAACACTGTGGAAACCGTTGCATTTTTTGATAGCGGATCGTCAGGAACCTTTGTGGATGAAGAGCTAGTTTCGGAATTGGGGTTGAAGGGAAATCCTCGTACGTTGTGTATCCGCTGGACTGGAGAGACGGAGAAGAACGAGAAGGAATCAGTTCAGCTCGCGTTGAAGATCAGTGGAAGTGGAAATGATGGAAAGGCGTTCATGCTCACGAAGGTACACTCGATTCGACATCTCGCACTACCACGTCATTCCATATCTGGAGAACAATTGAAAAAGAGGCATGAACATCTAAAGAACCTCCCTCTTACTTCGTACACCAATGCAACTCCCCGCTTGATCATCGGAATCGACAATTGTCATCTGATGAAACCACTTCGATACGTGGAGGGTAAAACGCACGAACCGGCTGCTGTAAAGACCCAGCTAGGATGGGTAGTTTTTGGCTCGTGCGCTAACTTTTCTATTCCTCGAAATCATTATAATTACCACATCTGCATGTATGAAATGAATAATGAACCAGCTCTGGACACAGCGATCAGAGACCTTTTCTCACCCGAATCCCTAGGCATACTGAAGACACCCGCTTATCTGCTGTCGAAAAATGATGAAAGAGCCATGGTCATGGTCACCGACGGGACCAAGATGTGAAAAGATCCTACTCTTCCTGGCTCCGTTTGCGAAAAAATGCAAGATTACGAGGACAAAGGCTACATCCGACGACTTCAGCCAGGCGAAATCTCCGCACAAGGTAAGAGAGATTGGTATTTGCCTAATTTTCCTGTCTTTAATCCCAACAAAGACCTGGAGGCGACGCTGAAGCACCGTCAGAACATTATCGAGGATCACGTGCAGGAGATAGAGTACTTAACGAAACAGAATGCGACCCTGCGCGAGGTGAACGACTCGCGAATGAAGATCTACGAGCAGCGGGAGGTGAGCATTCAGGACCTGGCGCGGGACAAGTACAAGCTGGCGCTCGAGTACCAGGCGGAGAAGAACCACGTCAAACAGCTGTGTAGCAATATAGAGAGCTTAGAAACCGAAGTAGAGGAACCGACCCGATCGCTCGAGGATGCGCGGCAGCAGGTGGAGGCGGACCGGCGAACGAAGAAAACGGAACGGCTGCTAGGTCAGCAGCAGCAGCAATTGCCCGGGCAGCCTGTGATTGTAATCAATAGCTCGACCAGCCATGCATCGAAAGACGCCATACTGAACGTTCCTTCGCAGGAGGGCGTTAGCACCAGTCGACAGACAACCGAACCCTGTTAATCGGCCAAAGCGATGCCCGCTGGAGCGGCAAAGCAAGGTGATCCAGCAGCACCGTCGGCCGGTGCGGGTGAGCCACGCACCGAGGAGGATGGAATCGAGCAGTGCGAGCGTGACGGTGGGCCCACGGCCGACGACCACACGCTCAGCGAGGACAGCGAGGAGATGCTGCGCATCATGCAGGAGCTCAAGAGCACGCAAAAGGTGTTAAGAGAGATAAAGCTTTTACGTCTACCTACGGACGAAATGCTTCTATCAATCTTTGCTGAGATTGAAATGATCCTTAATTCTCGACCGCTCACACATGTTCCCCTAGACCGAGAATCAGAGCCGCCACTAACACTCAACCACTTTCTTTTAGGAACAATAGACCCCGAACGATCGATAGGTGAATCTCGCGATGATCCCGCGACACTGAAAAAGTCATGGAAGACCTCCCAGCCACTCGCCCAAATGCTTTGGAAGAAATGGATATCGGACTACCTGCCTGCGATAACGCGAAGAGGGAAGATGATACACATGGTTAAACTTATCGCTGTAGGTGACATCGTTATCATCGTCGATTCGAACATGCCCAGAAACTCTTGGCCCAAGGGACGCGTAGTAGAAGTTATTGCCGCAAAGGATGGGCTAGTTAGACAAGCGACCGTACAAACTTCGCAAGGCTTGATACGAAGACCGGAAACAAAAATAGCGGTGTTAGACGTGAGGAGTTCTGCGCAGAATTAAAGTGCATCATTTAAAGTATAGGAAATAGTAGTAGGAAAAGAGCAATGCTTGTGCAGCGGCTAGCAGTTTGAGACGGAGTACAAATGCGAGATTTACACTGGGAGGGAGAATGTCAAATTATTTGACTACAACAAACTGCAATATTAGAATGGATGAGCCAACCCGATCCAGCAGCGTTACAGTTAGTTCACGTTAGATGGCGTGAGTTTGTCCAAACACATATATACATAGGGACAGTGAGTTTGTCTTAACGCATATATACATAGGGACAGGCACAACGAGCGGCATTCAGTCGCAAGAATTAATAAAAGCCAGTAATAAATTTTGAACTTTGTTTACAACGAATGTAAAAAATATTACTATTTCAATCTCCTCTCGAAATTTTGCGACAATGGTTGATGACACCGGCTTGCGCCCGCCATCGCGCATTCCTCTCGTGATGAGGTTGGTGTTGCTTCATCAGCTAACTGCATAGCATTCGCTGTTGCTGGGTTATGTTTCACCGTGGTCGAAGGTGAATGACCGATGCGTTCGCCGCCATCGCGATGAACCATCAAGTTTGTGCCAATATCCTCACTTGACTCAATCACTCGCACCCATTCTTGCCAAAATATTTAATGATTCCCTTATGCGTGGCACGTATCCTGAGTCCTGGAAACACGCGCGAATGATTCCTATCCATAAAAAAGGCAGTCGACTTCATGCTAGTAATTATCGTGGCATTGTATCCCTATGCGCTTGTGCAAAGGTGTTTGAGCTCATTCTATACAATCCGCTACTCACAGCAGTTCAAAACTATATGAGCCCTAGTCAGCATGGATTTCTCCCAAGGAGATCTTCCACCACAAATCTTGCTGAATTTGTTGGCTACTGCTTCGACAACATGGATCGTGGTACTCAAGTTGATGCAGTATATATCGACTTCAGGGCTGCGTTCGATAGTATTTCTCATGATATTCTACTTTCGAAGCTAAAAAAACTCGGTTTCCTCGACTGGCACATCACCTGGCTGCGTTCATATTTAACTGGTCGTTCGTACTACATAAGTATAGGATCTCATCGTTCTCACTCTTTCACCAGCTCCTCCGGTGTGCCTCAAGGGAGTAATTTGGGACCGCTACTCTTCCTCATCTATATTAATGATCTATCTTTCGTTTTACCGCCAGGCCAACACCTAATGTACGCCGACGATGTAAAAATATTCGCTCCAGTTAGAAACGACAGTGACTGTGTACGCCTCCAAACGATCCTTGAGAATCTGGATAGCTGGTGCAGCAGAAACGCTCTCCAAGTGTGTGCTGATAAATGCCAGTGTATATCATTCAGCAGAGCCCGTCACCCCATCACGTTTACATACACTATGCTCAACACGGCTTTGGCTCGCACGACATGTATCCGTGATCTGGGGGTGCTACTCGATCAGAAGATGTCATTTCGCCCTCACATCGATAGCGTTGTTGCGAAGGGAAATCAGCTACTTGGTTTAATTACGCGGACCTGTAGCGAGTTTACCGATCCCATGTGCGTCAAGTCGATCTTCTGTGCCATCGTAAGGTCGTGCCTGGAGTACTGCTGTCCGATCTGGTGCCCGCTTGGCGTTGGTGACATCAATCGCCTCGAAGCCATTCAACGGAGACTCACCAGGTACGCGGTTCGACTCCTTCCATGGCAATCCCACCACGCTCGGCCCACCTACCATCAGCGGTGTCTGCTTCTCGGACTTGAACCACTCTGCTCTCGACGTAAAAACGCCCAATGCCTTTTCATATTTCGGCTCCTTAACGGAGAGATCGATTCCCCGGCATTACTAGCCAGCATCAATTTGTTCGCTCCCTGTCGGATTCTTAGATCCAATTTCCATCTCCGTGTTCCGCGTACCCGCAACAACCATAGCCAGGGACACCCTATTATACGTATGTCCCTCGAGTTCAATGAAGTGTTAGATTTGTTCGATTTTAGTATGTCTACTTCCACGTTCAAGGAGAAATTGCGTCTACGTCACATGTAATGTTTGCTTATAACTAGATGTTTATTTATATGCTCCTTAATTTAATTATAAGGTTGCCGATTAGACATGATGGTCCGTCGGTTTATATATATATATATGAAATATATGAAATATATGAAATCCTTCATCTTTTGCATCCAGACTTCTGTTTTCCGCACAAAATCGCCTACATGGCTGCCTCGATCTGAAATCCCTTCCTCGAGGTCCAGTTCGCATAATTCGAGTTCTGTTCTCCTTCTGAGTCCCGCGGGCTGCGAGGCTGACTCGTCTTTGTTTGCGTCATCTTCCACGACGCTCACGCGCCTCTCCGGGGAGATGCTGGACGTTTCACCTAGCTGCTGCTGTGTCTCCACCACCACACAGCTTGCGTCCTGTACTGCTCTTTCGTCCATCATCGCAACCAAACGACGTTACTTCACGGTTTTCGTCACTCGCGGATTCGCACTACTCCCGGTGGCGAGATTTATATACGATCGTATCGCGCGCGAAACTTCGGAATACTATAAACGATTACTCGTCACTGCACGTTCGCGGCGTCTTCATTATACTTTCAACGGAAAGATTTACGAGTTATTTCGCGCGTTTTTTCGTATTACTTCGGTTGAAGATTTATATACGTTTCAGTGTGGTGAACAAATCCAAAGTTTGTGTATTTATCACTGTAAAGAACTAATTTTGTGAAATGTTGCGAAAGTCATTTAAGCAAAGGAGATAATGTGGATATTTTTGCTGGGGAAAAATCACAAAATTAGTTTTTATTCCTTCCTTTGACTTTTGTGGTTGTAAGAGGCCGAAGGCGCATCCTTCGGCTCTATTTATACTCGTCTCTCCCCACCGCCATCGTAAACCGCGGTTACAAATGGAGGGCACCTTAGCCCTATGCCCTATCCTCCCGCTGTGCAAAGCGACGGAAGAAATCAAGGCGTTCGGAGAATTTTATCATGCCTTCCTTTTCTCTCCAACAGCAAATTTGTCAAGCAGCCAGTCGAGCTACCCGTCCCTGGCACCGCCTCGTACCCCTCGCCTGAGCGCGCTGTCGAAGGTTTGAATGTGTTAGTGCATCATACGGCCAATCGCTGTCAGCCGTCGTCCGTGTTTTTTCCCTCCATAGCGCTATCTCTTTCTCGCGTGTGGACAATGCTCATGAGTTGCTGCGGCGCTTAAAAAACCTGTTTACACACAATGCTGCGATGAAGTTGCATTTTCACAAATCAAACCAAAAAAGCGCAATGAGTTTAATCGATGCAATGTAAAAATGACTACGGAATCACTAGCGCACGATGGAGGGTTTGCTGTGCAATTCGCAGAACCCTAATTCGCTCTAACACGATCAGCCCGGCGCTGATTTTCATCAACATTCTGTTCCGCCGGCATCTAGAACGTAAGCTGATTGTGAAATCGGCATACTGGAAAGTCCATTGGCAGTCCCTGGGGCCTGCCATCGAACTGAACGTGCTAAGCATTAAGCATAACACTAAGCTTTTGCTTTCGTCTGTTGTGGATTACATAGATATGCTAAGCATCCTGCGCATGGTTGTGAGTGTGCGTGTGTATGCAAAACTGTCGTCAAATGTAATTTCTTCCGGAATGTTATGATCCATCGGTCAAAGAAAGGAAGGTGTTCATGAAAGGCGGAAAGACGAATTGAGGGAATTGAACAGCATACTTAAATTGCCATCGGATGGGGGGGGGGGGGTGGCCATGGGACCCCTACGATCATCGGTCACAGGCCCTAAAATTGTTGTCGCCATGGGGGGAGGGGAGGTGCAAATGGTTCTCCAGCCATGAAGCCCTAACGACCATCTTTCCGGGGGCCCTTGTCGCTAATAATCTGTCCACTTGCAGACATACGGCCTACTACAGACCAGAAATCTTCGGCGACCGCCTAGTCCGCCTACCGTTAGGTCCACCGCTGGTTCATGACGGTGTTTTTGTTGTTGTGGAGGTGCATCCTTCCCCCTGCCTGCAGCGTATGCATCGAGCAGGAGACAGTGTGACAGTATGCAAGTTGCACGCTGGATAGGAGCGGGCCCGCGACACCGCCATCATTCCGCACATCTGCATGCCCGTCGTGGGTTCTAACCGCGTATGAACCGTTCGCCGTAGCAAAAACTGACTATCCGGCTACGTGGTAATCAAGTCCTGAAAAGGCCGGCATGACCGTGTAGGCCATTACGCCAATAATAATAATAATAATAATAAGAAGAACTTAGCATAGCAGTCCACACTCGGGGAAGGTTTTTTTTTGACTTTGGTGCTGCCGGGTCTACAGCCGTGGCGCGACAAATGCACAGAATACACTTGACCAAAGGACATGAACCTACCGATCTGAACCCATTCCAAGGCATTGCTGGTCAATCGGCGTCACGATACCGACAAGCCAACAAGCCGCCCGATTCTGGACGGACTGGTGCAGCACCATACAAGCACCGTAATAAAGAAATCCAGAATCCTCTTTTGTATGAATTCAATTCAAGTTTTGTTTCCAGTTGCGTCCGCTAGCTGAATTAGAAATAAATGTGCAATATATCACATGCACGTTTGCTTAGATCGTGTGTCTTTTTAATTCCCCCAACAGCAGAGCCGATCGCAAAGATGCCAATGCCAATGGTTGTGTTGTCTCTCAGGTAGCGAGATCGAAAATGCATGGACTTTGTAGCCGCAGCGAATGAAAATGTACGCATCAGAATCAAATAGTTTTGGAGTTTCCAAACGCACGCACACACACAAACACACAAACAAGCGCGCGCAAACTCACACACACACACACACACACACACACACACACACACACACACACACACACACATGCACGTACGCGTGCACACACACATGCACGTACGCGCGCACGCGAGCACGTACTCACGAAAGCGCGCACGCGATAACGCACCTACGAACGCGCGCACGCGAGAACGCACCTACGAACACACGCACACGCACGAGCGAGTACGGCTACGTTATCGGTAGAACGGCTGGTTCAGCTTTCTTGTATCGCATCCTCATCCAAAGCGCCGGGCGGGGTGGGGGATCGCGGCATGATAGAGTGAACGGTCACTTTCCCCACGCTGTGTGTGTGCGTGTGTGTGTCGAGACCCGAAAACTCGAGACAGATTTCTGCACATTTAAGAAAGTTATTTTATTTCCATTATACACTGTGCTACATGATGCTTAGAAGGTCGTTGAAGCATCTAACATGTTCAAATTAAAAAAAAAATTAGATCAGTGTTAGACGTTCTCCTACGCTTGTTTTAAATAGGCTTCTTCACCCTCAATTGGCAGGGGCATCGAATGGTCTCATCAGCAGCGGCACGAAATAAAATAAACCATCAATACACCGATAACACTTTGAATCCCAAAATGAACCAGCTTCTCCCGCATCGTCAAGGTCACACACAATAAATACCCGCTGTGCAAAGCGACGGAAGAAATCAAGGCGTTCGGAGAATTTTATCATGCCTTCCTTTTCTCTCCAACAGCAAATTTGTCAAGCAGCCAGTCGAGCTACCCGTCCCTGGCACCGCCTCGTACCCCTCGCCTGAGCGCGCTGTCGAAGGTTTGAATGTGTTAGTGCATCATACGGCCAATCGCTGTCAGCCGTCGTCCGTGTTTTTTCCCTCCATAGCGCTATCTCTTTCTCGCGTGTGGACAATGCTCATGAGTTGCTGCGGCGCTTAAAAAACCTGTTTACACACAATGCTGCGATGAAGTTGCATTTTCACAAATCAAACCAAAAAAGCGCAATGAGTTTAATCGATGCAATGTAAAAATGACTACGGAATCACTAGCGCACGATGGAGGGTTTGCTGTGCAATTCGCAGAACCCTAATTCGCTCTAACACGATCAGCCCGGCGCTGATTTTCATCAACATTCTGTTCCGCCGGCATCTAGAACGTAAGCTGATTGTGAAATCGGCATACTGGAAAGTCCATTGGCAGTCCCTGGGGCCTGCCATCGAACTGAACGTGCTAAGCATTAAGCATAACACTAAGCTTTTGCTTTCGTCTGTTGTGGATTACATAGATATGCTAAGCATCCTGCGCATGGTTGTGAGTGTGCGTGTGTATGCAAAACTGTCGTCAAATGTAATTTCTTCCGGAATGTTATGATCCATCGGTCAAAGAAAGGAAGGTGTTCATGAAAGGCGGAAAGACGAATTGAGGGAATTGAACAGCATACTTAAATTGCCATCGGATGGGGGGGGGGGGGGTGGCCATGGGACCCCTACGATCATCGGTCACAGGCCCTAAAATTGTTGTCGCCATGGGGGGAGGGGAGGTGCAAATGGTTCTCCAGCCATGAAGCCCTAACGACCATCTTTCCGGGGGCCCTTGTCGCTAATAATCTGTCCACTTGCAGACATACGGCCTACTACAGACCAGAAATCTTCGGCGACCGCCTAGTCCGCCTACCGTTAGGTCCACCGCTGGTTCATGACGGTGTTTTTGTTGTTGTGGAGGTGCATCCTTCCCCCTGCCTGCAGCGTATGCATCGAGCAGGAGACAGTGTGACAGTATGCAAGTTGCACGCTGGATAGGAGCGGGCCCGCGACACCGCCATCATTCCGCACATCTGCATGCCCGTCGTGGGTTCTAACCGCGTATGAACCGTTCGCCGTAGCAAAAACTGACTATCCGGCTACGTGGTAATCAAGTCCTGAAAAGGCCGGCATGACCGTGTAGGCCATTACGCCAATAATAATAATAATAATAATAAGAAGAACTTAGCATAGCAGTCCACACTCGGGGAAGGTTTTTTTTTGACTTTGGTGCTGCCGGGTCTACAGCCGTGGCGCGACAAATGCACAGAATACACTTGACCAAAGGACATGAACCTACCGATCTGAACCCATTCCAAGGCATTGCTGGTCAATCGGCGTCACGATACCGACAAGCCAACAAGCCGCCCGATTCTGGACGGACTGGTGCAGCACCATACAAGCACCGTAATAAAGAAATCCAGAATCCTCTTTTGTATGAATTCAATTCAAGTTTTGTTTCCAGTTGCGTCCGCTAGCTGAATTAGAAATAAATGTGCAATATATCACATGCACGTTTGCTTAGATCGTGTGTCTTTTTAATTCCCCCAACAGCAGAGCCGATCGCAAAGATGCCAATGCCAATGGTTGTGTTGTCTCTCAGGTAGCGAGATCGAAAATGCATGGACTTTGTAGCCGCAGCGAATGAAAATGTACGCATCAGAATCAAATAGTTTTGGAGTTTCCAAACGCACGCACACACACAAACACACAAACAAGCGCGCGCAAACTCACACACACACACACACACACACACACACACACACACACACACACACACACATGCACGTACGCGTGCACACACACATGCACGTACGCGCGCACGCGAGCACGTACTCACGAAAGCGCGCACGCGATAACGCACCTACGAACGCGCGCACGCGAGAACGCACCTACGAACACACGCACACGCACGAGCGAGTACGGCTACGTTATCGGTAGAACGGCTGGTTCAGCTTTCTTGTATCGCATCCTCATCCAAAGCGCCGGGCGGGGTGGGGGATCGCGGCATGATAGAGTGAACGGTCACTTTCCCCACGCTGTGTGTGTGCGTGTGTGTGTCGAGACCCGAAAACTCGAGACAGATTTCTGCACATTTAAGAAAGTTATTTTATTTCCATTATACACTGTGCTACATGATGCTTAGAAGGTCGTTGAAGCATCTAACATGTTCAAATTAAAAAAAAAATTAGATCAGTGTTAGACGTTCTCCTACGCTTGTTTTAAATAGGCTTCTTCACCCTCAATTGGCAGGGGCATCGAATGGTCTCATCAGCAGCGGCACGAAATAAAATAAACCATCAATACACCGATAACACTTTGAATCCCAAAATGAACCAGCTTCTCCCGCATCGTCAAGGTCACACACAATAAATACCCGCTGTGCAAAGCGACGGAAGAAATCAAGGCGTTCGGAGAATTTTATCATGCCTTCCTTTTCTCTCCAACAGCAAATTTGTCAAGCAGCCAGTCGAGCTACCCGTCCCTGGCACCGCCTCGTACCCCTCGCCTGAGCGCGCTGTCGAAGGTTTGAATGTGTTAGTGCATCATACGGCCAATCGCTGTCAGCCGTCGTCCGTGTTTTTTCCCTCCATAGCGCTATCTCTTTCTCGCGTGTGGACAATGCTCATGAGTTGCTGCGGCGCTTAAAAAACCTGTTTACACACAATGCTGCGATGAAGTTGCATTTTCACAAATCAAACCAAAAAAGCGCAATGAGTTTAATCGATGCAATGTAAAAATGACTACGGAATCACTAGCGCACGATGGAGGGTTTGCTGTGCAATTCGCAGAACCCTAATTCGCTCTAACACGATCAGCCCGGCGCTGATTTTCATCAACATTCTGTTCCGCCGGCATCTAGAACGTAAGCTGATTGTGAAATCGGCATACTGGAAAGTCCATTGGCAGTCCCTGGGGCCTGCCATCGAACTGAACGTGCTAAGCATTAAGCATAACACTAAGCTTTTGCTTTCGTCTGTTGTGGATTACATAGATATGCTAAGCATCCTGCGCATGGTTGTGAGTGTGCGTGTGTATGCAAAACTGTCGTCAAATGTAATTTCTTCCGGAATGTTATGATCCATCGGTCAAAGAAAGGAAGGTGTTCATGAAAGGCGGAAAGACGAATTGAGGGAATTGAACAGCATACTTAAATTGCCATCGGATGGGGGGGGTGGGGTGGCCATGGGACCCCTACGATCATCGGTCACAGGCCCTAAAATTGTTGTCGCCATGGGGGGAGGGGAGGTGCAAATGGTTCTCCAGCCATGAAGCCCTAACGACCATCTTTCCGGGGGCCCTTGTCGCTAATAATCTGTCCACTTGCAGACATACGGCCTACTACAGACCAGAAATCTTCGGCGACCGCCTAGTCCGCCTACCGTTAGGTCCACCGCTGGTTCATGACGGTGTTTTTGTTGTTGTGGAGGTGCATCCTTCCCCCTGCCTGCAGCGTATGCATCGAGCAGGAGACAGTGTGACAGTATGCAAGTTGCACGCTGGATAGGAGCGGGCCCGCGACACCGCCATCATTCCGCACATCTGCATGCCCGTCGTGGGTTCTAACCGCGTATGAACCGTTCGCCGTAGCAAAAACTGACTATCCGGCTACGTGGTAATCAAGTCCTGAAAAGGCCGGCATGACCGTGTAGGTCATTACGCCAATAATAATAATAATAATAATAAGAAGAACTTAGCATAGCAGTCCACACTCGGGGAAGGTTTTTTTTTGACTTTGGTGCTGCCGGGTCTACAGCCGTGGCGCGACAAATGCACAGAATACACTTGACCAAAGGACATGAACCTACCGATCTGAACCCATTCCAAGGCATTGCTGGTCAATCGGCGTCACGATACCGACAAGCCAACAAGCCGCCCGATTCTGGACGGACTGGTGCAGCACCATACAAGCACCGTAATAAAGAAATCCAGAATCCTCTTTTGTATGAATTCAATTCAAGTTTTGTTTCCAGTTGCGTCCGCTAGCTGAATTAGAAATAAATGTGCAATATATCACATGCACGTTTGCTTAGATCGTGTGTCTTTTTAATTCCCCCAACAGCAGAGCCGATCGCAAAGATGCCAATGCCAATGGTTGTGTTGTCTCTCAGGTAGCGAGATCGAAAATGCATGGACTTTGTAGCCGCAGCGAATGAAAATGTACGCATCAGAATCAAATAGTTTTGGAGTTTCCAAACGCACGCACACACACAAACACACAAACAAGCGCGCGCAAACTCACACACACACACACACACACACACACACACACACACACACACACACACACACACACACATGCACGTACGCGTGCACACACACATGCACGTACGCGCGCACGCGAGCACGTACTCACGAAAGCGCGCACGCGATAACGCACCTACGAACGCGCGCACGCGAGAACGCACCTACGAACACACGCACACGCACGAGCGAGTACGGCTACGTTATCGGTAGAACGGCTGGTTCAGCTTTCTTGTATCGCATCCTCATCCAAAGCGCCGGGCGGGGTGGGGGATCGCGGCATGATAGAGTGAACGGTCACTTTCCCCACGCTGTGTGTGTGCGTGTGTGTGTCGAGACCCGAAAACTCGAGACAGATTTCTGCACATTTAAGAAAGTTATTTTATTTCCATTATACACTGTGCTACATGATGCTTAGAAGGTCGTTGAAGCATCTAACATGTTCAAATTAAAAAAAAAATTAGATCAGTGTTAGACGTTCTCCTACGCTTGTTTTAAATAGGCTTCTTCACCCTCAATTGGCAGGGGCATCGAATGGTCTCATCAGCAGCGGCACGAAATAAAATAAACCATCAATACACCGATAACACTTTGAATCCCAAAATGAACCAGCTTCTCCCGCATCGTCAAGGTCACACACAATAAATACATGCTATACCCACCAAATACAATACACAACCGCAATGTACATATACACCAACGCATACACACAATCAGCGGACGGCGAAAGGCACGGGCTGAAGCGCAAGTATAAGGCAAGGCAGGGAGGGGAGAGGGAGTAAGAGGAAGAGGAGGAAGAAGGAATGGGCGCCAAATTTTTTTTTTTGCCGTTTTTTTTCTCCGCCGTTTGAAATAGTTCATCCATTTCTTCAACAGTGGCGCTCGTTCCGCACCTAAAAACTGCAATAAATACGCTGGCTATCGTAGTTTTGGCTGAAGTCTAGCGTATTTTTTTGCGTATTTTTTGACGCAAAACGACGCAAAAAACTACGCAGAAAACTACTCGAATTTGCGCAGCGGGCAGCGATTCCTGCGCTGGGTCGAGCAAGTTTAGCGCCATCTGTTGAAGAAATGGACGAACTATTTATGGCGGCGGAGCAAAAAAAACGGTCAAAAATTTTAAAAATATTGGCGCCCATTTTTTCGTCCGCTTCATCTCCCTCCCTCACCCTGCCTTGCCTTACTTGTACTTGCGGGCGCTTCTGCTCGTGCTTTCCGCCGCCAGCTGATTGGTTGTTGTGGTGTATGCGTTGGTTCATATATGTGCATTGCGGTTGTGTATTGTTATTGGTGGGTGTTAGCATTTATTTATTTGTGTGTGACCTTGAGACGCTGTGGGAGAAGCTGGATTGGGATTTAAAGTGTTATCGGTGTATCGATGGTTTATTTTATTTCGTGCCGCTGCTGATGAGACCATTCGATGCCCCTGCCAATCGAGGGTGTAGAAGCCTATTTAAAACAAGCGTAGGAGAACGTCTAACACTAATCTAATATATTTTAATTTGAACATGTCTCATGCTTCAACGACCTTCATAGCATCATGTAGCACCGTGTATAGTGGTTATAATTTTTTTTTTAATTTGCCGAAATCTGTCTGCAGTTTTTGGGACTCGACACACACACACGCACACAGCGCGGGGAAAGTGACCGTTCACTCTATCATGCCGCGATCCCCCACCCCGCCCGGCGCTTTGGATGAGGATGCGCTATAAGATAGCTGAACAAGCCGTTCTACCGACAAGGTAGCCGTGCTCGCTCGTGCGAGGAGGGGGGGGTTCTGGGGGGGGGGGTGCGTGCTTGCGTTCGCGCGTTCGTGGGTGCGTGCTTGCGTTCGCGCTTTCGCGGGTGCGTGCCCGCGTACACGCGTACGTGCATGTGTGCGTGCGTGTGTGCGTGCGTGTGTGCGTGCGTGCTCGCGGGCATGTGTGTGTGTATGTGTGTGTGAGAGAGTTTGTGCGCGCGTGTTTGTGTGATTGTGTGTGTGTGTGCGTTTGCAATCTCCAAAACTATTTGATTCTGATGCGTACATTTTCATCCGCTGCGTCTACAAAATACCACGCATTCTCGATCTCGCTACCTGAGAGACAACACAACCATTGGCATTGGCATCTTTGCGATCGGCTCTGCTGTTGGGGGTATTAAAAAGACACTCTGTAGCATCTAAGCAAACGTGCGTGCGATATGTTGCACATTTATTTCTAAATCAGCTAGCGGACGCAAGTGGAAACAACATTTTGAATTGAATTCATACAAAAGAGGATTCTGGATTTGTTTATTATGGTGCGCGTATGGTGCTGCACATGTCCGTCCAGAATCTGGTGGCTTGTTGGTTTGGAGTATTTATCATGACGCCGATTGACAGGCAATGCCTTGGAGTGGGTTCGGATCGGTAGGTTCATGTTTTGGTCGAGTGCATTCCGTGCATTTGTCGCATCACAGCGGTAGCCCGGCAGCACCAAAGTCAAAACAAAAACCTTCCCCGGGTGTGGACTGCTATGCTAAGTTCTTCTTCTTCTTCTTATTATTATTGGCGTAATAGCCAACGCGATCATGCCGGCCTTTTCAAGTCTTGAGTAGCACGTAGCCGGATAGTCAGCCCTTGCTACGGCGGACGGTTCATACGCGGTTAGAACCCACGACGGGCATGCAGATGTGCGGAATGATGGCGTTGCCGCGCGACCGCTCCTATCCAGCGGGTAACTTGCATACTGCCAGACTGTCATCTGCCCGGTGCATACGCATATGCGGGGGTTGAACCTCCACAAAAACACCGTCATGAACCAGCGGCGGACCTTACAGTAGGCGGACTAGGCGGTCACCGAAGATCTCTAGTCTGTAGTTTGCTGTATGTTTTCTGGTGGACAGATTATTAGCGACAAGGGCCCCCGGAAAGATGATCGTTAGGGCCCTTTGGCTGGAGAACCATTTGGAGACCCCCACCCCCCCCCCCCCCCTTTTCCATGCCGGCAATAGTTTTAGGGCCAGTGACTGATGATCGTAGGGGTCCATTTAATTTAATTAATTAATGTTATCATGCCGAAGCCCCCCGCCACCCTCCCTCACTCCGCTGGCAATTTAAGTATACTGTTCAATTTCCCAACAGCTGTGTGCCAGTACCCCCTCCTCCCAGTCATTAGTTACCATTTAAAGGGTATTCGTCAATTCGTCTTTCCGCCTTTCATGAACACCTTCCTTTCTTTGACCGATGGATCATAACATTCCGGAAGAAAACACATTTGGCGACAGTTGTGCACACACACGCACGCTCATACCCTTGCGCAGACGGCACAGCATATATGTGAAATCTACAGCATACGAAAGCAAAAGCTTAGGGTAACAAAGTTATGCTTAATGCTTAACATGTTCAGTTCGATGGCAGGCCCCAGGGACTGCCAGTGAACTTTTCAGGATGCCGGTATTATAATGAGCTTGCGTTCTAGATGCCGGCAGAACGGAAAGTTGATGAAAATCAGCGCCGGGATGAACGTGTTAATGCGAATTAGGATTCAGCGCGTTTCACAGCAAACCCTCCAGCGTTAGCTAGCGATTCCTTAGTCATTTTTACATTGCAGCTGTTACATCCCGGCAAACAATGCGAGGGTTGGTGAGGTACCTCTCGCTCTAATTTCTCTAGTCTAGTCTAGTTGCCTCGCTTCCTCATATAGCGATTCTGTCGAGCTGAGCTTTCACGTCCCTCACCACCGATCTCCTTCCTACCCCTCGCCTAAGATCGTCTGACGTCTCGCCTGACACCTTTCGTTGTGTTGGTACTCCGCGGCTGCTGTCACTGTAGAAATTAGGTTGTGTGTGTAAAAAAACGTAAACAGTGTTGTTGGCTGATCAATTTTGGTAAGTTTTTTAATAATTAAGTTCTTAATTTTACGTAAGTAAGTGCCATTTTAGCTAAAGTAAGTGGTAGAAGTCCTGCCCAATGCGTGCTGGCTCGGTCGGAAGCGGTACACGCATGTACCGGCGTAGGAAAGTGGTGTGGTGAACAACACAGCACAAGACAGCGGTCGTCGGTCATCCAGCGATTATCATGATAAAGAAACATTATTTTAATAGACTATGGCCTCTTTTCACTTGCAGATATAATGCAGAAACGATATGGGCCTGCCGCAGGTGTTTGCGACTGTGCGTTGCGTTGTGGTGTATGATTCGGTAAGTTGTAAGTGGAGCACGTAAGAAGAAGAAGATTGTTTGGCGAAGCTAGGGGTTAGGATGCTAATCGTGGTGTTAATTCCTTTTTTTGTAGCCAATTTTCTTCCATCCGGGAACGTGGGCTTACGAGGAACCGTTCAAGAAGATCCCCCGAAAGCTGTACGGCGACGAGGCGAGCTGTACCAACACAACACGCTAGAAGCCCAGCCGGCACCGGGTGCCCCGATTGCGCCGCCGGACGGTGTCGAGCGCGGTCGTTCACAACTTTCGGGGCAGGAATTCAACCCTTCGGATCATTATCTTCTGCCTCACAATACCTGCAGCAGCAACAGGACCAAACCGACCGCACTACTGATTGCGGTCAAATTTCCTGGCAGGAAAAAATCCCACAAGTGAGTTCCTTCTAGATTCACTATTGCTACATCTAAATCTGTTGTCTCTAAACCAAATGTGTTATCTTTCCTCAGGTGTATCGAACAGGCTGCTGATGAATCTCGAAAAGGCGACAAACATTCATCCCCAGCGGCCTAAGATGTTCTTAGTGTTCAGTGGTGTGCGCGACCGTCAAAGTGTTAACATTAAAAATTTTAAATAACAAGATAACACTATTATGGTGATGTCGTGTAGATGTGCGCAAGTGGGTTAAGATAACACTTAAGTACGCTTTAAGGCATAAAAAAAGCGAAATGCGCGTGTGTGTGAAGGGGCGGGATAACCGCTAACCAAACTAAGCGGCCGCGTGGGGCCCCGTGGTCTTAAGGGGCTTCAAAAAATGGAACACACCCCCCGCTCGTAAGTAAAATTGCTACCCAATCCTTCTCTAGTTTAAAACATTTCCCTGCTAGATGCTTCAACCAAACCTACATTTGTGTGACTACTTAGGGCCTCCACTTGTATGTGCGGGATTAAGAAAAATAAATTTAGTTTATATTTTCATAAAACACTACGCATTTTCAAAAGGGGGAATAAACATGATGACATATATTTAGTTTGTTAGAAGGTTCGTAAGCACGTTCACTAGTTGATTTTGTCTGGATTTCGATTGCGCATGTCACTTTGCCTCGTCTTGTGTTTTACAAACCCCAACAGCAAGGATGCTACTAGTCTATTGGACTACATTGGATTAACCTAATGGATCTGTTAGCTTGTAGCGTACCATACCCGCCTGTCCGCGATGGGTAGGCCATGTCATACCCCTGGTACTGAACAATCCAGCCCATAGTCGTTCGCAACGACAGACAATAGGAAGCTGTTCATGGTGTGTCAAAGAATGTGTAACAGATGCAGTGGCGGATTTAGGGTGTTGGGAGCCCTAAGCGTTAAAAGGAGTGGAGGCCCCCCGGTTGGTGTCAAGCCAGGGGGGGGGGGGGGGGGGGGGGTGCATATTGTATGTTGTTGCATTATGTTTTGAAGCAACCACACTTCAATGGTTTACTGACGGGGGTGGGGGGTGGGGGGTGCTCAGGATCCCTCTACTGGATCTTTATAGTTTATGAGTCCCTTCATCCGTGGGGCCCCTATCTAACACAGAAGTTCTTGTTGAGACTACTGTACACACTGTTCTATATGTTGGAATTACCATATACGGGGCCCCTACATTGACGGGGTCCCCCGCGGCCGCTCAGTCCGCGTACCGTTAAATCCCCCGCTGAACAGATGTTAGAAGATGGGTACCTGCGGGTGAGAGAGTCCATTTCTAACGTTTTATTATCAGTTGCTTACACGTTCAAAATGATGTGCATCACGGTCCTGAGGGCTCACCGTTGAAAGAGGACTGTGAGCACGTGATGTCCTCAGTGAGGATCTTGATACGGAACCGAGAGTGGCCGTTCTCTCCCCCCTCCCACGTGTGTTTTTGTATGTGGTTTTCTTTTTCTTCTTCCCTATGTATGTGGCTTTATAATCGTGTTTTAAAAGAAATAAACCAAAGATCTGTTGAACGACGTTTATGTATCGTTTTGTCGCACATTTTGTATTATTGTTGTGGGGAAACGGCAGGTAAGGTATTTCAGATTTAATTGTTGTAAATAAAGGATACATAAAGGATGATAATATCATGCCCGTTATAGGTTCAAGTCTCATATAGACGGTCCCCTCGTAGTAAGAACTGGCCAGCCGGGTGTGTGGAACTAAAAAAGATGCTAAAGCTAGCATTGGCTGGCATGACCAGCTAGATGGATACGGCAAATAGAAGAAGAAGAAACAGGAAAATGGAAAGCAGCAGTCTGTAGAAGCTTCGGTTGAGACCTTTGCTGTTAAAGAAGAGGGAAATGTCGTTGCATGTGGATGGAATGATGAGGTTGTGGGTAGTTCGGGTGATGAATGGTTGGGAGCGGAGATGAATGAATCGGCGAAACCAGTTTACCTCTTTCCATGCATTGTATGAGGAATCAATTAAAATAGTTAAATGGTATTGAAATATGGGTCAATTTTCGGGAAAATCAGGAAAGAAAAAAATGCGACATTTTTTAACACATGAGTACATTATCTCATACGGCCGATAAAACCAGCTTACATCGGGTCGAGATCAACAGTGGAGTATCACATGTGATAAAAAATCAAATTTCCGGTACGCAAGCAATCCTTCATCTTCGCTCGTTTGAAATTGGCTTCATAACCGTTGATCGACATGGCGATCAAATGGCCACATCAGAAACGGCACGGAACGCCAACCACCAGCATGGCACAAATAATGCTTCAACACCAGAATTGATCGGCTCTCGCATCGTCAAGGTCACAGGTAAAACCAAATACACTACATATATGTACCAATCGTAGAGTATGGTACTATGTATATGTACCAATCGCCAAATCAAGATACAACTACAACCCTACCATATACCAGTATCAGCTGATGATCTATAGCACACAAGCGAGCGGGGCCTGAAGGAAGAGAGGACAGGGGAAGGCACCGGGAGAAAGAGTGTGTGTGGTCAAAATTTTTGGCCATTTAAATTTTGTCCACCAACACCGTTGCATTTCGGCGCTTTTTTCTTGCCCGAAAGAGATAGCCATACACTTGACATACAGCTGTCTCGCTCATATGACACTTCCAAGGCTCGCAAGCTCTTTATTGCGAGGGCTCTGGAGCAGTGAACTTGTATGGCGTGCGAGCCCTCGCGCGCCCTCGCAAATCGCTGTCACTTGCACTGCGGGATTTGTAACCGTGCCGACGAACCGCGTGATTATACGAGTTAGGTAAACAAACGGCTGTCATACCAATTAGGTAAACAAACGGCTGTCAGGGTTGTGTTGGGGTTAGGATCTTGAGCGCCAAAGTGACAGTCGACATTCTCGAAGATCGGGGAAAAAGGGCAATGATCGCGATGTAGCGATGGCCCGACAGCCATCGCGGGAAAAAAGTTATAAGAGGAACGCGCGTAGGTCACGTTAGCTCTCTAGGTTTTATACCGTGCAAGGAATACCGCATAAAGCCTTGTGGGTTTTTTAAAACCCCGCATAAAGCTTGTAAAGATTTGCGAAATAAACGAATTGTGAATTTGCACAAGTACAATCGCGTCGTTATTTAAAACGGTATTTACGGTTGTCGAGGAGCCGACAAGTTGCGTTTGCAACAGCAGCAATTGAACTTATTGCGATTTTTTTGTTTGATTTGTGAAAATTCATCTTCATCGCCGCAATGTTTGTTAACGGCTTTTTTTAAGCGCCACAACACCTCGCGAGCATTGATCACACGCGAGAAAGAGATAGCGCTATGGAGGGAAAAAGCACGGACGACGGCTGATAGCGATTGGCCGTCTTACGCTCCAACACATCCAAACCTTCGGCAGCGCGCTCAGGCGAAGGGTATGAGGCGGAGCCAGGGACGGGTAGCTCGAAACGCTGCTTGACAAATTTGCCGTTGGAGGGAAAAAGATGGCATGATAAAATTCTCCGAACGGCATGATTTCTTCCGTCGCTTTGCACAGCGGGCAGATTTTGACTGGTCTCCCGAGCGGGACTTCAGCGATTCCTGCGCAGGCCTGCGCAGGGTAAGCGCCCTCTGTTGGCGAAATGGACGAACTATTTTTGTCGGCGGAGCAAAAAAAACGGTCAAAAAATTTAAAAATATTGTCGCCCATTTTCTCGTCCGCTTCTTCTCCCTCCCTCACCCTGCCTTGCCTTACTTGCGCTTCAGCCCGTGCCTTCCGCCGCCAGCTGATTGGGTGTTGTGGTATATGCGATGATTCATATATGTACATTGCGGTTGTGTATTGTTATTGGTGGGTGTTAGCATTTATTAATTTGTGTGAGACCTTGAGACGCTGTGGGAGAAGCTGGATTGGGATTTAAAGTGTTATCGGTGTATCGATGGTTTATTTTATTTCGTGCCGCTGCTGATGAGACCATTCGATGCCCCTGCCATTCGAGGGTGTAGAAGCCTATTTAAAACAAGCGTAGGAGAACGTCTAACACTAATCTAATATATTTTAATTTGAACATGTTAGATGCTTCAACGACCTTCTAAGCATCATGTAGCACAGTGTGTAGTGTAAATAAAGAAACTTTTTTAAAATGTGCAGAAATCTGTCTCGAGTTTTCGGGTCGCGACACACACATACACACACACACACACACACACACACACACACACACACACACACACAGCGCGGGGAAAGTGGCCGTTCACTCTATCATGTCGCGATTCCCCACCCCGCTCGGCGGGCCCCGATACGGTAGCCGTAATCGAATATTGCTGGAGGGGGGGGGGGGTGGTCTGGTGGTGGGGGGGAGTGCGTGCTTGCGTTCGCGCTTTCGTGGGTGCGTGCTTGCGTTCGCGCTTTCGCGGGTGCGTGCACGCGTACGTGCATGTGTGTGTGTGTGTGTGTGCGTGTGGAATCCCCAAAACTATTTTATTCAAATGCGTACAGTTTCATCCACTACGGCTACAAAGTCCATGCATTTTCGATCTCGTTACCTGAGAGACAACACAACTATCGGATTGGCACCACGATCTTTGCGATCGGTTCTGCTGTTGGGGGTGTTAAAAAGAAACACGATCGAAGCAAACGTGCGTGTGATATGTAGCACATTTCTTTCCAATTCAGCTAGCGGACGCAGGTGGAATCAAAACTTGAATTGAACTCATACAAAAGAGGATTCTGGATTGGTTTATTACGGTGCGCGTATGGTGCTGCACCTGTCCGTCAAGAATCTCGCGGCTTGTTGACTTAGAGTTGGTATCATGACGAGGTGCGACCGGCACTGCCTTGGAATGGGTAAGGCTCGGTAGGTTCATGTCCTTTGTTCAAGTGCATTCCGTGCATTTGTCGCGCCACGGCGGTAGACCCGGCAGCAACAAAGTCATAACAAACTCTTCCCCGGTACGGATGGCGTTTCAAAGTTATTTTTCTTATTATTATTCTTGTCATTACGGCCTACGCGATCATGTTGGCCTTTTGAGGACTTGACGTACACGTAGCCGGATAGTCAGCTCTTGCTACGGCGGACGGTTCATACGCGGTTAGAACCCACTTCGGACATGCAGATGTGCGGAATGATGGCGGTGCCGCGGGCCCGCTCCTATCCAGCGTGCAACTTGCATACTGCCACACTGTCTCCTGTCCGGTGCATACGCAGCAGGCAGGAGGAAGGATGTACCTCCACAACAAAACAACACCGTCATGAACCAGCGGCGGATCTAACGGTAGACGGACTAGGCGGTCGTCGAATATCTCTAGTCTGTAGTATGCAGTATGTTTACAAGTGGACAGAGTATTAGCGACAAGGGCCCGCGGAAAGATGGGTCGTTGGGGCCCCGTGGCGGGAGAACCATTTGCCCCCCCCCTCCCCTCTCATGCCGGCAATAATTGTAGAGCCTGTGACCGATGATCGTAAAGGTCCCATGGCCTAAGCCCCCTCCCCCCTCCCTCCCTACGCTGGCAATTTAGATATACTGTTAAATCTCCCAACAGCTGTGTGCCAGTACCCCCTCCCCCGGTCATCAGTTATCAGTTACAGGGTTCTCAACTCGTTTTTCAGCCTTTCATGAACACCTTCCTTCGATCGATCTAACATTCCGGAAGAAAACACATTTGGCGACAGTTTTGGCGCACACACGCACACTCACACCCTTGCGCAGACGGCTCAGCATATCTGTGTAATCTACACCATACGAAAGCAAAAGCTTATGGTAACAAAGTTATGCTTAATGCTTAACACGTTCAGTTCGATGGCAGGCCCAAGGGACTGCCAGTGAACTTTCCAGTATACTGGTTTCACAATCAGCTTGCGTTCTAGATGCCGGCGAAAAGGAAAGTTGATGAAAATTGGTACCGGGCGGAACGCATTAATGCGCATTAGGGTTCTGGGCGTTGCACAGCAAAACCTCCAGCGTGAGCTAGCGATTCCGTAGTCATTTTTACATTGCAGCGTTTGAACTCATTGCGCTTTTTTGGTATGATTTGTGAAAATTAAACTTCATCGCCGCAATGTTTGTTAACGGCTTTTTTGAGCGCCACAGCAACTCATGAGCATTGACCACACGCGAGAAAGAGATAGCGCTATGGTGGGAAAAAGCATGGACGGCGGCTGACAGCGATTGGCCGTCTTACGCTCCAACACATCCAAACCTTCGACAGCACGCTCAGGCAAGAGGTATGAGGCGGAGCCAGGGACGGGTAGCTCGAAACGCTGCTTGACAAATTTGCCGTTGGAGAGAAAAGGAAGGCATGATAAAATTCTCCGAACGCCATCATTTCTTCCGTCGCTTTGCGCAGCGGTTTGACGAATTTCAACAAGAAGTTGCTTCCTACATTACCCGTGCTTTTCGCTATCAGTGCTGAGCGGTAAAACGCATATTTTCGTAATCGGTCGCGTAATTATTCCCTTAGCTGTCTTAAGCGTAACGACGCGTACTATCTTATCTTCACCGGGATGGATTTCAACGATACGCGCGAGAGGCCAACGAGTGGTGAGTAACGATTCGTCCATGAGGATCACTAACCTGCCGGGAAGTATGTTGCTGTTGTCGCTGCCACCACTTGCATAACTTTTCTGCATTTCTTGTAGGTACTCAGTGGCCCAATGTTTCCAAAAACGCTGAACCAAAAGCTGCCACTTCTGAAGATCATCTAGCGTGGAGGATTTCAGCTGGGTGTAGTCCGGTTCAGGCACGGCGAACATCGATGTGCCAATAAGGAAGTGTGCTGGTGTTAGTGCAGCTAGCTCGTTGGGATCGTCGGACAAAGGCAACAGCGGACGGGAATTCATCGCTGCTTCGTTTCGATGGCAATCCGCGTCGTGATGTGAAGCGGCGTAGCGCTGCTAAGAATCCCGCCGTTGTGAGGTCTCCTACGAGTTTCAAATGCACGGCTTTCGTAGCGAAACACACAAAAACACACAGATAGCTCTTAGTAGTTGCTGCCTTCCGGTGCGCTGGCTTCAAATAGAATGGTTCCGGAATGGATCCACACCGGTTATAGAAAAATGTCGGCTCGGTGTGATGCGGGATGGTGGAAGCTGGCCAACCGGCTGCCGTGCGAGTGCGGGATCTTGCCGAATACAGCGGAAGCAGTTCCTTGCGATGCTTTTTACCAAGTGACGTCCGTCCAGCGACGTGTCGTCCGCAAGTAGACGAGTGAATTTGTGGTTCTTCGGTAGAACAGCTGGATGCTTGGACTGATACGGTAGTTGCGACAAGTTAAATCGTCCTCCCACCCGTATTACTTCTTCTGCATCTAGGAATGGGGTAAGTTTTCTTAATGGCGATTGTTTCATCAATGCTTCTCCCTTTTTTAGCTGCTTCTGCAAAGCACAGTTTTTGCAGCATCCACGTACTCGGGCGTGATCGTCTTGGATGCAATGGTGTGCGGTATCTGTCGCTGTGATTGTGCCTTCTGCTTGGTGTTGCGCACAAACCGAATGCAGTATGTAATGATGCGTACTATTCTGGTGAAGGATGAAGAAATGCCAAACCATGGATGAGTTTGTGTACAAACTAAAGCGGCACTCACCTGGTGTGTTTCTAGGTCCGCCTCATCGCTTGGTTCTGGATCTGAGCTGGGCCAATGGGACGAAGGTTGCACAAGCCAATCTGGACCGTTATTCCAAAGCTGATTCTGCGTGAAGTGTGCTGCCGACATACCTCGGGAAACCAAGTCAGCAGGATTTGATGTGCCAGGAACATGTCCCCATTGCCTTGGATGAGAGTAGTGTTGCACCTCAGCTACTCGATTTGCCAAGAACGTCTTCCAGGAGTTGGGAGGTGACGCAAACCATTTTAGCTTCACTGTTGAGTCGGACCATAAAAACGATTCGGCGCACATGATCAGCATTGCCTCCTTGACGCGATGATGCAGATGGGCACCCAGGACAGCTGTGCTTAGTTCAAGCCTCGGCAACGTGACGCGCTTCAGTGGTGCCACTCGAGACTTCGAAGCTAATAGGTTGATGCGGACTTCTCCCGCCGCGTTTTCACAACGAGCATAGACACATGCTTCGTAGGCGGCCTCCCAAGCATCGGTAAACGTGTGAAACTCTACTGTTGCATCGGGTAAGAGAACGTAACGGTTAGTACGATACTCGGATAATGTTTTCCAGTCGCTCTGAATCGCCTTCTATTTTTTGCAGATGTGATTAGGGACAGGTTCATCCCAGCCGGATTTCAGTAGCCATAGCTCCTGTATCAGCATCTTAGCACGCACGATCACCGGTGCTATCAATCCGAGCGGATCGTACATTTTGGCAATGCTCGACAAGATAGATCGCTTGGTCGACGTGGCTTCATCAGCCTCAGTGTTGGATTCGAAACACAGCTCATCCGATTCAGGCTTCCACGAGATGCCGAGTGCCTTGACCGTCTCGTTAGATATGAAATGCAGCGATGAGTGTGTGCCGATATGCTCGGTGCTTAAGCCGGAGAGAACGCTCAGATTGTTTGACGCCACTTGCGCAATTCAAACCCATCTTTGGCAAGTAGTGCTGATAACTCCTTACGAAGCTGAACAGCCTCGCGAACGTTATTGGCACCACCAATGAAGTCGTCCACGTAAAAGTTTCGTTTCAGGGCGGCAGATGCAAGCGCATACTTAGTCCCTTCATCATCTGCTAGTTGGATAAGTGTGCGTGTAGCCAGAAACGAGGAAGGTGCTAGTCCGTATGTAACGGTGCTGAGCTCATATACTTAGATCGGAGCTTGGGGCGAGAATCGAAAGAATATGCCACCAATCGACCATCATCAGAAGGCAGCAATATTTGTCGGCACATTTTCGCTATATCTCCCACAAGTGCTATTTGGTAGGTGCGGAATCGCAACACAATATCAAGCAGCTCGTCCTGCATGATTGGACCAACACATAGAATGTCATTCAAGGAATAACCGGTGCTTGTTTTTGCAAATCCGTCGAACACGACCCTTACTTTCGTGGTGGTACTGAAGGCTTTGAATATGGGATGGTGCGGTAAGTAGTACGCTTGTTCATCCCCACTATCGTTGCTCATGAGTGACATGTGCCCCAGCTCCAAATACTCCTTCATGAAGGCATGATAGTCTTGGGTTGAGCTGTGGGTTGCGTTCTAGCCTCCTCTCTAGCAGCTCGAAGCGTCTCAAAGTGGTAGTTTTAGACAGGCCAAGCTTTTCCGTGAAGTCGGTTTGTTTGGGCAATCGTACAATATAGCGACCCGAATCGTCGCGCTGAGTGGTATTTTGATATAATGTTTCGCATCGCCGCTCATCAGGTGATTACGAATCATTGACGCTTAACTCTTCCAGCTTCCAAAAGCGTTCGAGAGACTCCTCCAGGGATGCCATGCAGACGATTGAGGACGCGGCAGTGCAATCGGTCGGAGATGCAGGATTCTGAGGAGAGGTGGGACCAATCATGACCCACCCAAACACGCTGTTCAGCATAGTTGGAAGGTTCGGAGCAAGCTCTTGCGATTTTACGTTCGTAAAGAAGGAAGCGTAATAACGAGCACCAAGGATAATATTAATCTCGATGCGCTGATTTATCGAACTGCGGGTCAGCCAAAACAAATTCCGAAGGAATGTTCCAGCTGCGAGTGGAAACATCATGCGCCGGCAGATCAACGATCACCTTGTCTACTATCAGAAAATCGACATCCAAATCAAAGTGTTCAACTCGTGAAGCAATTTGAGCTCGAACCGACCTCCTCACCGTTCTGGTGTATAGTCCTGCTCCTTTGAGGGTTATGTCACGACTTTTCAAAGCCCAGCATGCACGGTCAGCTACTTTTCAAAGCCAACCTCTGAGCAAGGCGATTGCTCATCAAATTGGGCTGTGATGCGCTGTCTAAGAGTGCACGCACAGGATGCAGGATGCCGTGTGCATCGGTTACGTTTAAAAGTGCAGTTTGTAGTAATATTTGTGAAGGTGATTGTTTTATTGCAGCTGTGTAGCTGCGTTGTATGTTAGCCGTGTGATCATCAGTGGCGTGTGTTGTGTGTGCAGGTTCATCTTGCGCAGCTAGCATTGCAAATGTAGTGAAAGATGTGCTGGGAGTGCTTTCAGTGTGAATCATTGTGTGATGCGCCAAGTTGCAATGACGACACTTGTACTGTGAGGAGCAATCGCGGGCACGGTGATTGTCTCGCAGACGATTCAAACACAAGCAGGCATCAAGTACCTTACGGTACCGCTGGGCAGGATTTATGGCATTAAATCGCTGGCATTTTGTTATAGTGTGCGGGCATATTGCACAACGGGCATTTGTTAACATCGCGGTCAGTGGTAGCAAAACTAGCAGTGCGCGGAAAATTAGTGCGTCTTGGTGGTATCGGTGCTTCTATAGGCGATGGTTCGGTTTTGTTTACCAATAGCGTCTCGAGTACGCGCATACGGCGGTGCAAAAAGGCAATCAACGAATCGTAGCTCGGATTGTCATTGGTCGAAGCAAATTCTTCCCAATCGCGCAATGTATTAGAGGGAAATTTTGTGCAAAGTAAATGCTCTAATATGCTACTCCAGCCAGTCAGTTTTCTCTCCCAAGTGATTTAGAGTTTTTTTTGTAACGTTCGAACTCGTCCACTAACTGGTGCAGGGTTGTCGCACTTTCCCTCTTCGCTGGTGTGATGCCGAACATCGCTTGCAAGGGGCGTTTTTTCAGCAGATATTCGTTCGAATATCGCTCAGCGAGTGTTTTCCAAGCGAATTCATAGCTTGGAGGCGCTAATTGTAATGGCCTCGATCACTTGCACTGCTTCACCTTTTAGGGCTGCGCGTAGATAATGAAATTTTTGTATTGGCGGCAAATCAACATTATCGTGAATGAAACACTCAAAGGTATCCCTAAAGGTCAGCCATTGCATATAATCGCCGTCAAACTCCGACAGAGCGATGGTGGGCAGTTTTATGCCTTGTAGCGGGCTCCTTCCGGCTCCTTGCTGCGACACTTCGCTGCGCGGAATTTCCCTATATTTCGCCTGCAATGCCGATTGAACGCAAATCAAGCGCCGTTCAAAATCCTCCCTAAGGGTGGCATTGTGTGTCATTTCCTCAGCAGTGGTTGCACTGTCCTCCAGCTGCTGTTGAAGATTCTCAACTTCCTTGCATATTTGGTCAAATTTGGCCATGCGAGTTTCCACCTTGATAGACTCCTTATCGAGCTGATAGTTTTGAAGAAACTCTTCATAACGGGCCAAAATGGCAATAAAAATCGTTCGTCTCGACGACAAAATTAACGGTTGAGCTGGCATCTTACTAAAACTGCGATTATCGTGTACGCGAGTGTAGTGTAAAGTGCAGTGTAACGGTCGGGCAATGAAAGGCAAAGGGGTTTAGCACTTTATCGAAAAAATTGGGAATATTCAGGAAATCGGCACAATCCTGGTCACGGCACCAATGTTTCGTCGCGAATAGTTTTCGAAGAAAGTTTCCTTTTCTTTCTTGGATTTTTGCTGCTAATAATTACCGAAGCCGTTGTAAGAAATTGCTGGTGATGAAGAGACGGAAAAAGCCTTTTCGCTCTCTATTTATTAATTTAAGATCGATAGAGATGTGTACATAAATAATCGACCGAGCGCGGATGTGATCCAATCCACAGTTCAAATCTGCACGATTCGCGCATTTGCTCGAACACTAACTATGAAATCAAGTTCAACATTTATTTATGTACGAAATCTATTAACATAAAAAGTTCCTCTATTCCTATTAGTTAATAATTGTGAAGCAATACATCTGCATGCTTCAATGAAAATCCTGCTAGCACCTGCCGGCTCTCCTGGGATAGGAGTTAAAGATACACATGAAGTGTTGCTACGGATGTAGCTTTCTATTTATTTTGAGTAGCTTGGTAGACGTTTTTAGAACTGGCTTTGTGTTTATATTTATTTGCGCAGGTGTCACCCCGTCAAGGGTGCCGTTCGGAAAGCACACCAAACGAACGAGGTACCAAACGATGATGTGTGGTACAACCGCCGGATGGTTAGGGGATCTTCGCGATCGTGCAGTGAAGCAATGCAACACTTAGGCCGAAAATTAGGAACCAGCTATATCGTGCTGATTGTAAGAAAATCCTTCTTATATTAAGGATTTACGGGGTGGAGTGTTGGCACGATATCTACCTCGTGTAGATCAGCAGCCGTAATGTTTATAAAACAACGAGCTGTCAAGGACAGCTCGAATAATATACGAAGAAAGCACCAGATGGCGCTGTAAAACAGATAAGGACAAAAAGATATCCCAAAGGCGAAACAGCTAGATTATCAAAAATAGGGCCAATTAGGATAAAGTTCGGCAGCGGTCGCGAAATAGGGTCAAATGCGGTCAAGACTGATCAGCTGTTCGTAAAAATAGGCGCCATCGAGAAAGTTAGGCCAGTATCAAAAGTCAATCGACCGAAGAAAGACTAATTTTTAAACTGAGCAAATACATATTATATACAAACAAGCCAGTTCTAAGAAAGTCTATCTAGCTACTCACCAAATTGTTACCAGGCGTAACAACATTTAAAAATTAGTTCGACATTCGAAATCGTGAAGTACATTCCGTGAAAAGTTGTTGCGATGACCAAGCGCGGGTTGAATTGTGGTGGCTGCGAGCGGCATATTACCGTGAACGATGTGGTGCTGTGCAACAAGTGCAATCAGTGGTTCCACTACGGATGTGTCGGCGTCACTGCAGGAATAATGCCCCAGGCGTGGTGGTGCGATTTATGTGCGATTCAGGTGGACAAGAGCGAAGCGAAGGAGAAGCGTATTCCTAAGACGCCTATGGAAGCAATCGCGAAGACGAGAAAGCCTGCTGAAAGCTGCGATGGCGAAAACAAGGCCAACAGAGCAGCATCATGCGAGGGCGAGGCCTCGGCGTACAAGCTATCCATAGGAGTGGTGAACACAATACTCCCAGCTGCTAAAATGCCTCCTAGCACGAAAGCATTTACCAGAGCGTCAAGCAGACGGTCTAAGGAAGTTGCGATGGCTCAACTCCTTAAAAAGCAACAGCTTGAACGAGAAATGGTCATTAGGGAGTTCGAGCTCAAAATGGCCAACCTCAAGCTCGAATACGATAGGATCCAGCTTGAGTTCACCAACAAAAGAGCATCAATTCGATCGTCCGTGAACAATACACGTGACATGGAACAGAGAAAATGCAATCAGCAGCATCAGCAGCAGCAGCAGCATCAGCAGCATCAGCAGCAGCAGCATCAGCAGCAGCAGCATCAGCAGCATCAGCAGCAGCATCAGCAGCTGCAGCAGCCGCAACAACAGCAGCAGCAACAACAGCAGCCGCAACAACAGCAGCCTCAACAACAGTCGCCACAGCAAAAGCAGCACCCACAAGAGGAGCAGCAGCAGCAACGGCAGCAGAAACAGTGGATGCAGCCGTGTGACGCGCCAATGAGTGATGGTAAAGTTGGTGGAATCGCGTGCATCGAATCGTGGACCTCTCCAACAGAGGCAGTCGTGGATGGAATAGTTCTTTCTGAGCATGATGAGGCGGCGCGGCGACCCCATAAACGTTCTCAAACCAACACACGCTTACAGCTTACGCAACACAGCACGTTACTGCACGACACGTCGAGATCGAGAGTACCGGGAGCACCGTTTGGTTCAGCGGCAGCTCTGGTACAATCACAACTGGCACAATGCACCGCTGTAACCGGAATGCCAGAGCCACTGGCGAAGAACTGCACAGAAGGCGTCGCGAGGGACAATTCGAGGCGGATAAACGTGGCAATCTCGGCGAGTGGCAACAACGGGCAACACGAGTTTTCCAACACTCGTCCCTCCAAACAGCTAAGTTTGCCGCTCCAAGAACCATATTTTACCAAATTAATCTTTGACTTTGCTCACTTTCAGGGACTGTCGACTTTGCCGTTCCTGAAAGGCGAGTCGAGGTTAACGATCGGGACACAACGCACCGATCTGATGGCACCACAGCAAATAAGCAGTATCGGCGATCCTACGGCTGAAGGAAACCGATCAAGTTTAGCGGTCTACGGTGTCGTAAACAAACGGTCGTTTGGTTGTAAACAAACACACCACATCATCAGAGGCATACAATTGGGTGCTAGAGTACGCCTAAAAGAGAATAATGTGCAGATTAGAGATCGGGTCACACATACACTCACCGACACAACCACAAGTAGGGTTATGTTTACACCATGTTCTTTACAGAACAGGTGTACAGGACGGTTGAAATTACGTTTCTGCATCCCGCGAGAGAAAGAAAATCAGCGAAACGTAATATCATGCCACGATTGGCCAGAGTTGATCGAGGAATTGATCGTAGGAAAGCGCAGGTGTCACCCCGTCAAGGGTGCCGTTCGGAAAGCACACCAAACGAACGAGGTACCAAACGATGATGTGTGGTACAACCGCCGGATGGTTAGGGGATCTTCGCGATCGTGCAGTGAAGCAATGCAACACTTAGGCCGAAAATTAGGAACCAGCTATATCGTGCTGATTGTAAGAAAATCATTCTTATATTAAGGATTTACGTGGTGGAGTGTTGGCACGATATCTACCTCGTGTAGATCAGCAGCCGTAATGTTTATAAAACAACGAGCTGTCAAGGACAGCTCGAATAATATACGAAGAAAGCACCAGATGGCGCTGTAAAACAGATAAGGACAAAAAGATATCCCAAAGGCGAAACAGCTAGATTATCAAAAATAGGGCCAATTAGGATAAAGTTCGGCAGCGATCGCGAAATAGGGTCAAATGCGGTCAAGACTGATCAGCTGTTCGTAAAAATAGGCGCCATCGAGAAAGTTAGGCCAGTAGCAAAAGTCAATCGACCGAAGAAAGACTAATTTTTAAACTGAGCAAATACATATTATATACAAACAAGCCAGTTCTAAGAAAGTCTATCCAGCTACTCACCAAATTGTTACCAGGTGTACCAGCATGCTCTGGTGTATCTTAGCATTTGCTAGCCAACCGATACGGAAAAATAATATAAACAAAACTTTAAATATTGAAATAAAGCTACTCTCTGCCTATTTCTATTGCATTCTCTAACTAGCTAGCTACTCTTGAAATGTGTGCGTTTAAGGACCTAAATAAAAATAGACTCCTCCATCTAATGATACTTCTCAAAACTTACAATACATAACATGTCCTGATTGTTTTGTGTCTAATTAATGCCTAATTCTGTATATTTGCTAAGCTATTTAGATGTTAAAATGCAGGTGCGATCATAAAATCTTTCTGGTTCTGATGGAAGCTCGGTCACGTCAGCACCACGCATGCTCTGGTGTCTCATTCCCTACGCCGTGTTGTCTGCGGGCTGCAGTCCGGTATCATCCGATGCTCCGCAATGCAAGCTGAATTAGTCTGGTCCGTATGTGCAGGTGCATAGATGATAACTGATGTTAGATGTATCCGGTTGACCTGTGTAAGGTAAAATAAATAAATTAAATGTAATAAAAGTTTATATACAAGACAGTCTTTTTAGGCCGTCCACAAGGACAGAGGAGGCGTGGTAGGCCCAAATTGAGGTGACAAGATGGCGTGGAGGCGTCCGCCATTAAGGCCGGGATAACGGACTGGCAGACGAAGGCGCGAGACCGTGAGCGGTTTTGGACACTCCTGAGGCTGGCCAAGACCGCAAAGCGGTTGTAGCGCCGGATAATGGATGGATACAAGACAGCACGGTTATTGTTTGTTACAATATTCTGAACATTGACCCTTATAGTAAGAAATGATGAGAAATGAGAATTTCATGTACCAGGGGTCCTTAACGGTAACAAAATTGTAGGTCCTTTGATGTTGACCGGGTGAGCGATTAGAGCTTTGTTATGCCATGTAACAACTAAGTATGAGGAGAGGAGAGAACGCGTATTCTGACCACTTGTTTAAGAAACTTTTTGTCAACGGTGGAAAAGGGCCGTGTTCAATTTGGCGTAACGTCCTACATGGACATGCCGGCCCATACAGGCCGAGACTTATTCACTACCTCGCAATCGGATAACCAGTCCTTGCTACGGGGGGACGGTCCAAATGAAGCTTAAATCCACGACGGGTATGTTGTTAAGTCGTTGACGACCGTCCCTGTGGGCCCTGACTTCTCTCCTCTCGCGCCTCACCCCATTGGAAAGCAGCGATTAGTTTAAACTATAAAATATAAGATTGTTACGTCTAGTCCTAAAAGAGCGCAAAACTTTCAACGAAATTGTTTCGGTATATGCACAAAAGCGTCCGATCCAAAAACCTTTAGGTTCGCAACGTTGGGTTTCTGCTTATTCCACAACTCATAAGGAGTTTTTTTCCAATCGCAGCAGCAGGGCTTCGAGCAGCTAAATAAGCTGCAGTTTGAACTACTTACCCCACAACTTTTTGTCAAGGCTTTTGTCTTCCAACATAGAGCGTGCTTTTTCCACGAGAGTCCTATTCATCCTCTCACTTGTACCGTTTTGTTCAGGCGTGTACGGGTTTGTCCATTCCATTTGTATGCCTCTTTGTTTGCAATACAATTCAAATTCATGACTTTTGTATTCGCCACCGTTTTCGCATCGAAGTTTGGAAACGCGCACACCAAACCTTGCACACACCATGGCCTCATACTCACGGAATTTCTGGTAAACCTCCGCCTTTGTTCTCATCAGGTACACCACAGTGAATTTGCTGTAATCGTCGATGAACGAAACAGAATTTCGTTCACCGTTAACCCCATTGTTCTGCATCGGACCACACACGTCCGAGTGCACGAGTTCCAAGATTCTTGACGATTGTTGTCCACTGCGCATAGAAAAAGATTCTCTTGTTTGTTTTACTGTGATATACGCTTCACACACTTTGTCTTCTTTTTTTGGAACAGCACTGATCGGTAGCCCCAACACCATATTATTTTTCATGAGAACTTGCAAATTTTTCGAACTGAGGTGTCCGTACCGACGATGCCACAAATCGTATTCTTCCGGAATTTTACCACTGAGCAAAGCAAAGAGCAAAGCAAATATTGCTCTTGAAACAACTCTATTTTATAGAGATTTCCACAATTTTCACCGGCCAAAATTACTTCGGAGTTTCTGAACACTTTTATTTCCCCTTTCATGAAAACGACCTTAAAACCTGCGTTTTCCATTTTTCGCACTGATAACAAGTTTTCTCTTGCTTCCGGAATGTATAATACATTTTCTAAATTAATTGCACCAGAAATTTCACTGTGCACATTTTTTAAGCGCGAAATGTTTTCCCGATGGGTAGCTGTAATTCACGCACCTTCTTTTGCCACTGCAATATTTATGGGAAATTCCATTTTGTTAAGCTCTGTGAAAATTTCTCTATAGTTCGTAATGTGCTCCGAAGCACCCGAATCCACAGTCCACGTGGTTATCTCACTATCACTGATTGTCCCAATCATGAAACACGCATCATTTTTTACGTCACTTTTTCGTTCCTTTCCTCGCGCATTCGAGACCCTACAGTCCTTTTTCATATGGCATATTTTACCGCACTTGTGACACTCTCCAGAAAATCGTTTTTGTTCCTTTCGTCCGACGAACGAAGGCACACTGTCACTATTCACAAGACGTTCACTTCTTTTACATTCTTCGACCAACAAACGTTGTTTCACAAAATCAACGCTTAAATCTTTTTCAGGAAGATTTTCCAAGGCTGTGATCAATGGATCATACGAGTCCGGCCAGCTGAGAAAGAGTTGCGAAACGATATTCGCCTCTATCAAATTCGCACCTGCTGTTCGGAGCTGCCGTACCAAATCTTCAAATTCATGAAAATACGCGCGCATGGAGTTTCCTTCATGCATCCTGAGTCGCCCAAGCTGTTTTCGCAAAATTGTCTGATTAATTACAGATTACTTTGCATACACTTCATTTAATCACGTCCACATTTGCTTCGCAGCTAGATCAGCTACAAACCCCACTAACAGGCATGTTACTTTTCGATCCGCAACATCGAATAATTCCTTTTTCTTTGCGTCTTCAGGAACATCATCAGTTAGTGTATATAACACACTTTCTGCATCCATCACCATTTTTACACCAATTGTCGAAGTTTCCTTCACCGCTATACCGCGGTATTCCAAGAATAACCGCAGGACTCCACACAGCATAACATGGAGCGCGCGCTCCGTGTTATGCTGTATGGAGTCCTGCGGTAACTTTTTCCGTGGTGACTGGGCCCATAACCTGTTGTGATATGTGATCGAAATGAAGTGACACCGAGAACAGCTAGCATGCGACTACACAGTTTTATTGAAATCCAAGTGTACATATACAAAGTTCATGAGGCCACGTTTACACATAGTTGTTGTGTTTACGTATAGATAGTTCGATACTTGAATTGACACTTTAACAGATTCTATTATTTAATTTTAATACATTTTTATAGGTGAGGCGCTGGTGATCCTGCGTCCGTTACATCCTCTGCAACAGCATTCGTGAACGGATGCAAGGGATTGGCCCATCGTTGTCACTGCTTCCGTGGAGGGTACTGGGCTATCAACATGGACGGATTTGCTGTGCGAAACATAACATGCGATACGACCTATGCGTGTACACCGACTCCCTAAAACACTGGCACGGTGTTGATGCTAGTGACAGGTTCGTGATCTCGCACTCATGGCTCCACACCGTTTCCGAAGATTGCTACTCTGGCTCCGATTCCGGCTACTCTGATAAACTGGTTAACATTTTTTTTTACTTTTCCTTTTCAGCTAATATGTCGTGTGGAAAAAGCGACATAAAACATGTAAGGTAGAGAGCAATAGGCTGATCCAGTTCGTTTTGAGAAGTCCATTCGTAAATGTGGTAGGAGTCGAGATCGTATTATACCCCTTGACCGGGCCATCATAAGGATAGTCTCGAGTATCCGAAATATCCATTGCAGGTCCGATCTAGTGCGTTTTGAACGGTCCAGTAAGCGTAGCAGGAGTCTTTATCAGTTGTACCTCGGGAATCAACCAGTGCGTACCGGAACATGGTTCCCGCCGTGGCTGCGCATTGAGTTTGTGACCTCCTTTATCGTCGTGACGTCCATGGCCATCTCTATGCTCATTTGTGGCCAAAAACGAACTGCGTGGGAAAGATATACACGGGACTGATAAATGTAAGTAATTTAACTCCAATGTATAGAGTAACATAAATGCAGCATCATAAATTGGCCTATATCAAGAGCCCCTTTTAATTTCAGCAGATTCCGGAATTGAGCGGAAAGGCGAAACTGAAATGTAAGAAACTGCACTCATATACTAGTGTCGAGTCAAACGATTTATTTCACGATCCGACACGGAGTCTGGTGCGAGCCAGTCGGAATCGATTCCGAACTGTGGGTGTGCAACGAATCCGCCCTACTAGCAAAGAGAATGTAAAAGTTTACGTCTTTCAGGCGAGGGGCATGTAGAAGCCGGAGGAGACGGCTGGAAATACGCGGAATTGGTCGGAGGCGAGAGCGTGTTTTGCTTTTTACACAGTTTTTGCATTCACACAATCACACATGTGTGAATGTGTGCGTTCACTTTCAGGCAGCGCGCTCAGTTTGGTTTTCTCGCAGTGGCTTGTTGGTGTCGGTGACTCGCTCGCACTAGTACAGCGAGTGTTCCTCGTGCGTTCCCTTTCTTGCTACCACACAAAATCGTCAGCACAGTTTAAGCCTTTGCAGTGTGAGGCCGCGCGCGTTTTAGCCTAAGTCCCGGGCGCTCGATGTAATTTAAAGTGAAGTGTTGAAGTGTTATTTATTTAAATTCACATTATTACAACCTCGGCCGTATTTTCAACTGTTGAAGTGTTGCGCTCATTGAAATAAAACAGCGTTAATCTTTCATAATTCTACATGAATATGTAAATTACGCTGCTTTATTTCAATGATTTTTTGCAGTATTCAACATAAACAACGGGATACAGGCGAGTGCTTGAAGTGCAAAGTATGACGATTTTTTCTATTATTTTATATAAAAAATATGTGTGGTTTTGTGACAAGATTATGGTTAGCTATGTGTGGAACTGTGCCTTTAGTTGAAATAAAGTGTTAGAAAGAAACCCCCTCCAAAAGAAACGAGGAGGAGGGGGTGTTCAGCGCTACGCGCACAGTGCGACAACAGCGCTGCGCAAACCGAAAAGAACGCGCGGGAGGGGGTTTCCAGCGCAGCGCGAAAAGTGCGGCAACAGCGCAGCGCAAACCGAGAGAAACGCGAGAGAGGAGAAACAGCTGATCTGCGCATCCAGCGCAGCGCAAGAGGAAAGAAACGGGAGGGAGGGGGTAGGGTAACAGCTGATCAGCTGTTTTGTATCGCGAGAGCACCCCGTGTAATTTGAAGGCAACCGAGAGAGCGCTGCACGCGCTTACTCTCAATTCGGAATAAAATCATTGCGGCACGACTATGGCGGACAATACAAATTCGACTGAACCCCTTCCCCCTGTTTCTACATGCCCCTCGCCTGTAAATTTCTCTCTATTTGCCTGTGGGGCGGGCGACTCGAATGTTCAGTGGGTGCGAGAAAAAATAAGGGACTCCGACCCGTTGGTGCAGCGAGCTCGGGCTTGGTCAAGCCAGTCCGACCCGTGTTTGTAGCGAGTTCTGGTCGATTAGAATTATTAGGTGTAAGAACGCATAAGAGACTTCGAACCTTTGGTGAAGCGAGTTCGGGTCAGGTATTGAACCTATCTACCCTATTGGCAGTAGTGCAAACAACCAGCGTATTGTATGGTTTGTAACAGAATGAATTTATTTCAGATAGAAACTTATAACCACAGTGAATCATAGGTTACTATGATTAAAGTTTTTCGTTATACAAAATATTGGCATACTATAAACTCATAACACTCCTGCTTAAGCCGATTATTTTGCTATATCCATCAATGGGCCAGATCGCCAACGAAAGTCGATAAAATTTATCCGATTGGTTAATATGCTCGAATCCACCGGTGGAATTTAGTTTCCACCGGTGGATAATTTCTACACTGGTGGATAACTCTTTCCGATTCGAGTAGCCATTGGTTTTGCCTATCTGTCAATCACAATTTTGTTTACATTAGAGGTGTTGTTTTAGAGGTGTTGCGGAATGAAAAAAAATAGTAAATTTGGCTTATTTACGGACCATCTAATGAATAATCCACACTAGAAGTGGCCTTAGACAGTACCGACTGTAGGCCTGTTCAAACAATACGGGTAAAGTGTAAAACTGGTTATTATTATTATTATTATTATTATTTATTTAATCTTCAACGGGGCGTATGGCCTAATTAAGATGTAACAGTTCAATAAAAAAAAAAATACATATCAAAAACAAGATTTGCATCGCAATTCACTGCGGCCACGGCAAAAGCCGGAGACGTTCCTTGAAGCACTGAGTTGAGATGTCGAAGTCGAAGCAATCCGAGACAGTGTTGAAGACAGCCAACATGCGGAACATAGGATCAGACCGACCAGCACTGGAACGGGGTTGAGCGAGCCGTAGAGTTTTTGGGGGTCACTTTGGAGGTTATGCGAAAGCGGACTGAGAGCACGTGTGGAATTCGGATGGATGGAAACGACTTGTTCGGTCGGAGTTCAGAGTATAAGAGAGAGCATTTTTATTCCGGTTGTCCTAACGAGCTGCATAAGGACGCGCGGCGAAAGCTTTTGCCACGGTTTCTGCGGTCATATTCGCTAGTGGAATCGCCTCTGGCCACCGAGTGAATTTGTCTATCATTGTTAGACAGTAAAGATTCCCTTCTGATGGTGGAAGTGGCCCAATTAAATCGATGTGCACGTGATAAAATCGGTGGTCTGGTACGTTTATGTGATTTATCGGCGTGTAATTGTGACGAATTATTTTTGTTTTTTGGCATGCTAGGCAGTGTGTTACGAAGTGCTTGCAATCTTTCCGAATAGAAGGCCAAACGAATCTTTCGGAAACCAAATGAGTGGTAGCTCGTATTCCCGGGTGTGATGTGTTATGCAGTTTCTCTATAATTTGGTTGCTGAAGTGCAAGGGTACGAATGGCCTTATGTTTGCAGTGGAAGTGTCGCAAAAAAGTGTTGTTTTTGTTCCAGGTATTACTAGCTCTTTCAGTGCTAATGTTGAGTTTGCAGGTGCTTGTTTCATGTATTGTATAGTTTCAGTGTCAGTGCGTTGAAGCTTCGCGATGTGTTCGTAATCGATCGTATCAGTGTTAGTGCGTTGAAGCTTCGCCATGTGTTCGTAATCGATCGTATCAGTGTTAATCGCGTCAACCCGACTAAGCATGTCTGCGATTTTGTTTTGTTCACCAGAAACGTGACGAATGTCTGTGGTAAACTCGCTGATGAAACAGAGTCGGCGCTGTTGTGTAGGATTGGCTCTTTCCGGGCGTTGTTGAAACGCGGTTACTAGTGGTTTGTGGTCAGTGTACACACAAAATTCTCGTGCCTCTAGCAAATCTTGAAAGTAGCATATGGATTCGTATATGGCATACAATTCTCTGTCGTACGTACTGGCTTTCTGTAGACAAGGAGAAAGACATTTGGAGAAAAATGCTAGAGGCTCTGGACCCTCTTTGCCAATCTGTTGTAGTACGCCGCCGATAGCATGATTCGATGCGTCTACATTTAGAGCGAGCTTAGCGTGCGGTGAAGGATGCGCAAGGATTGCGGCATTTGCCAGATCTTCTTTGCATTTCGTAAAGGCTGCGTTTGCTTCATCATTCCAGACTAGCTTTGTTGTATCGTTCTTCTTGTTTCCCTTTATCAATTTTTGCAAAACGTTTTGTTTGTGTGCGGCGTGTGCCATGAAACGGCGATAAAAGTTAATCTCGCCGAGAAATCGTTTAAGCTGTTTAGCTATCGTCGGCTTAGGGAAATCGATTATGGTTTGAACTTTTTCTTTTTTTGGACTTATGCCTTCGGCAGTTATGCAATGCCATAGGAAATTCACACAAGATTGTCCAATTTGGCATTTTTCTGCGTTGATCGCTAAGCCATTGTCACGTAAGCGTTGGAAAACAGTTCTCAGGTGAGCTTTGTGTATTTCGGCATTTTTCGATGCGATACATATGTCATCAATGTATGGGAAAACAAAGTCTTAGTCTCCAAAAATCGCATGAAGGTGGCGTTGAAGTGTTTGCCCTGCGTTCCTTAAACCAAAGGTCATGAAGATGAGTTTATCTTTATAACATGCCGAACGGGGTCGTTATGGCCGTCTTCGGTATGTCATCTCTCGCTACAGGTATTTGGTGGTACGCTCTCTGGAGATCGATACACGTAAAAATGTGAGCACCGCTGAGTATGTTACTCACGTCCTGTATATTCGGGACGGGATAGCGATCGGGAATTGTAACGGTGTTAAGACTTCGGTAGTCTCCACACGGTCTCCAAGTGCCATCTGTTTTTTTAACCATGTGCAACGGGCTTGCCCAGTTGCTTTTTGACAGTCGACAGATACCCTGCTTCACGAGGAAATGAAACTCAGCCTTAGCCTCCTTCAATTTGTCAAAAGGCAGCCTGCGCGGGCGACTGAATACTGGTGGGCCCGTTGTTAAAATCTGATGCTCGACCTTGTGGCAAGGTTTTTTCAACTGGTTTAGCTTGGTGATATCGCTGTACTCATGCAATATTGGGACGATTTTGGGTCGAGAAAGCTTTAATGGTAGGTGAATCAGCTGCATTTATGTTGAGAATCTCGCTTTTCGTTCTATTGTCTACTAATCTCTTTCTTTTCACGTCGACGAGCAAATCAAAATGGCAGAGAAAATCTGCACCGATGATTGGGCTGCCCACATCGGCGATTACAAACTCCCACGTGAACTTTCGTGCTAACCCAAGGTCAACAGTTAAACGTTTTGTGCCGAAAGTTGCTATCGTAGTGTTATTCGCGGCGAATAGTGTGCGTTTGCTTGCGTGTAACCGTTCACGCATAGTAGCGGGAATAACCGATATTTCGGCGCCTGTATCGATCAAGTATCGATTGTACGAACTATTGTCCACTAAGTGAATTCTTTGAATATGTAAGGGCGCTTCGGGGAGTGTATGATTCGGAGTGTTACCGTGAGTGTGCTTTGGAGTGTTACCGGGGGATTGGTTAGTGTGACCTTTCTTCTTAATAATAAATGTGTTACAATGATTTGTGTTGAGCGGTTTTTTCGGTTTACATAGTGTCTCGAAAGAAAATGTTACGCGTTTGCGGGTGGCACTACTTACGGTTTGTTCCTGGCTTGAACCGGTATGCCTTCTTCGAAAAAAATGCACACTCCTTCTCGCATTTCTCCGCTTTCGCTCCGTGCCGGTAGTGATACCAGCAAATCCATCTGCGGGACGAGGACGGCTTCCGATGATCACGTGATGAGTGCGTAGGTCGTTGTCCTCTCCTGTCCCTTGACCTTGATGTGTAGCGGAAACGGGATGTGTGATGAGCTGCGCGTCGATCGACCGAGAGAACTTCGTCCAGTCTCCGAGAGAGTTGCTCGATCCGTTCTTCGAGTGCTGCGATATCCGATGATGTTCTCGGTGTGTGATGCGTGTGGGAGGCCTCTCTTCGTACAGGTGCAATCTCCGTGCGTGGCGCCTCCATGATTTTGTTAGCCACGATCGCCTGCTCGTCGAGTGTAGCGGTGGGCAAGGCGGAAACGATGGACCGCACTGTGTTGGGTAGTGCACGAAGCCAGATGTTAAGAAGGACGCTGTCGGAGCATCCTTCTCCGCCCAGTCTTCGCATCTCGGAGAGCAGCATGCTGGGCTTGTGGTCGCCCAGCGAAACACCGGAAAGGAGGTTGGTTAGCCGCTGGTTTTCCGAGGGTTGAAAATACTCCAGTACGGCGTTTTTCATCGTGATGTAACGATCGTTATTCTCACTTTTGTTACACTTTGCAATGGCAGTGTAAACGTATTTGGCTCGGTTGCCGAGCGCCACGATGACCGTATTGAATTTCTGCTTGTCCGATTTTACGTCGTTGACGTTGAAAACCGCTTCCAAGCAGAGGAACCAGGTGTCCACATCATCAACATCGAAATCAGGAAAACTGATTTTTGAAACCACATGCCTTTCCTCGTGCTCCGCTTTGATGTGTGCCGGTGGCGCGTGGGGAGTCGTCTTCGGCGCGATGGGGGGACTTCCTTCGGGATTCATCTCGTACAGCGGTCGCGAGCACTTTTATTGTACAAACGTTCGCGGACAGGTTAAAAACGAGGTTTTTGCGTATCACTTTAAACTGTCGGGGTCACCACTTTGGGGGTCACTTTGGAGGTTATGCGAAAGCGGACTGAGAGCACGTGTGGAATTCGGATGGATGGAAACGACTTGTTCGGTCGGAGTTCAGATTATAAGAGAGAGCATTTTTATTCCGGTTGTGGGATTCCTTATGCGCTCCGTTTATGCCCACGAGTTGGGCTGTTCGTGCTACTGTCGAAAACTTTCCTAACTTTCTGTTTCCTGCTATCGAGCAGTTCCCTACAAGTTTCTCTAGACCTAAGCGTTCGGGATGGTGCATAGATATCGACTCGATGCAACAAAGGCGATGAGTCGATAGAGCCATTTAGCAGTTCAGCGATGAAAGAGCACTGTGCATTGCGTCTTCTAACCGAAAGAGGTTCAAGGCCTAGAAGACGGCACCGCGCAGCATACGGAGGAAGATTATTGCGATCCTGCCAGGGAAGTAGGCGTAGGGCATATTGCGTGAGCTTACGTTGAATCGCCTCAAGTCGAGCAATTGAAGAAGCGGTAGTTGGGCTCCAGACTACGCACGAATATTCCAGAACCGAACGAACGATACAGTTGTACACAGCTTTGATGCACATGGGGTTGCGGAATTCATTAGTTGTCCGGATAACTACGCCAAGTAATTGATTTCCTCTGGCTACAACGTCATCGATATGCTGTTTAAAGTTCAAACTAGAGTCAAGCAGAACGCCCAGGTCTTTGGCATGATTTTGTCGATTAACTGCAGTGCCGTTCATGAAGTAGGTCTCAGTGACTGGGATCCTGCATCGACTAAAAGACACACAGTAGCATTTCTCGATGCAGATAGTCAATCCATTACGCTTGCACCACGAACAGAAAATTTCGATGCAGTCTTGCAGGAAAGTACAATCACCTGCGTCGTCGGCAAACAGACTGATACTGTCCGGAGGTAAAGCGAGGGTAACATCGTTGATAAACAATATGAAGAGAAGCGGGCCAATATTGCTTCCTTGTGGCACACCCGAGCTGCTGACTATTTCTTTGGACATGTGCTTATCAATTTTCACGATGTATGTGCGATTAATTAGGTAAGACTTAAGCCACTGTACGAGCGAGCTGGGAACTCCTAGCTTATCGAGTTTAGCGAGAAGAATTGCGTGCGGAAGAGAGTCGAATTCTGCTTTCAGATCTGTATAAATTGCATCGACTTGAGCTCCGGCATCAATTTGACTAGTGCAATAGGTAACAAAATTAACCAGGTTCGTGGTAGTCGACTTTTTTGGCACGAATCCATGTTGATACGGGCTTAAGTAGCTGCGGCGTGCTTGTAGCAGATGTTTGTATATCACTAGTTCGAACACCTTGGCAATGGCACACAAAGATGTAACACCCCGGTAGTTGAGTTGATCTGTCCTGTCGCCCTTTTTGTAAATAGGAACCATCCAATATTTCCTCCATGTTTTGGGAAAGTAGCCATTGGCTAACGATGCATTGAACATTTTTGCAAGGATAGGTGCTACTGTCGTTTGACAGCGTTTCAGCATGGTAGAAGGAATTCCGTCGGGTCTAGGAGCGAAGGAAAGCTTTAGTTGCGTTAGGGCAGATAAAACGATCTCACTGTCGATGAAAGGAGTTCTCATATTAATTGCGCCAGCCGGAGTGTTGACGAGAGCAGCATCAATGGTATCGATATCATTCATGGCCGGTGAAAAGCAATCTGCGAAGCGATCCGCGAAGAGATTGCACATTTCATTAGTGTTGGCATTTGTTGCTCCTTTGTACGTAATGGATTTCGGTGTATGCGTGGATTTTGTTTTGCTGTTGTAGAAGCGCCAAAACGAGTCATTGGCTAAACAAGTCTAGATGAAACAAAATCGTATGAACTGGAGGACGAGTTTGAATCCTTTCTGAACTTGCCGCCTTCGCTGACGCTTGTCCTGTGCCATGTACCATGTGCGTTCATCAATTCCAGCCGCCGCGAACGTTGGATCCGTCAACGTCCGTATTTTACGCTCTCGTGCAAAATATATTGAATCAACGCGGTACACTTTTTCCGTACAATAAGGAGTGTCCGAAACCGCTCACGAAACCGAAACCGTGCGTTCATCAATTCCAGACGCCGCGAACGTTGGATCCGTCAACGTCTGTATTTTACGCTCTCGTGCAAAATATATTAAATCAACGCAGTACACTTTTTCCGTACAATAAGGAGTGTCCGAAACCGCTCACGGTCTCTCGCCCTCGCCAGTCTATTATCCTGGCCTTAATAGCTGAAGCCTCGAAGTCATCTGGCCACTTAAATTTAAACCTACTACGCCCCCTCCGCAATGGCGGATTAAACGGTACGCAGACTGAGTGGCCACGGGAGGCCCCATGGATATAAAGTCCAGCATATATGTAAGTTTCTAGAAGGAGATAGGACGAAAGTAAGAGGAACGAAACGAGCGATGACAAAGGACATCAGGAGAAAGAGAAACGAAGATATGAGTGAGCGAGATAGGAGATAATAGGATAGCCATAAAAACGGGAGCACGTGCGGAGTGGTTAGTCGCGATCGGTTTGTTGTATTTAACACGTCTAAATAAAGAACTATGAACTCGTACATTCGTTTCCTCGTGTTTTCATTCCTTACATTTGGGGGCTCGTCCGGGATTTGAGATTGATTGTGGAATGAGGATTACGTTATCAGGATTGATTGTGAATCCGAGGATTGAAGTGCTGATCGCGACGCTAATGAATAGGCTTTTCTGTGTGTGAAAGCATTGACGCTGAGTGCGATGTGAAAACGCTGAGTGCGATGTGAAAACGCTGTGTGCGAGTAAAACTGCTGAGTGCGATACGCTGAGTGCGAAACATAAAACGTTGTGTCTTTCCTGTGTGTGAAAGAATTAATGCTGAGTGCGATACGCTGAGTGCGAAACATAAAACGCTGTGTGCAAAACGTTATGCTGTGAGCATCGTGGTTTGATGCACAGATAAGAAAACTGCTGTGTGCGGAAGTATATGGTGAATGCGTACAGAAAGCGTGTGTCACAATATCACAAATAATTGAGTGCGAACGCGATATTCAGGTGCAAGTGTGAATAATAGGTACACGTGTGACAATGACGGAAGAAGTGCGTATTGCGATATTGGTAGAAGAATTTACACGCTGTGGCTTAATAAAACGTTGCCAAGAAAAGGGATTACCGATCACGGGAACAAAAGAAGAAATGGCACGTTTGCTTGTGGAGAACCAAGAGGTTCAAGCCGAACTCGACGTGTCCTCGACGGAACGGTATCAGGATGCGGTGTTGGGGGAAGTTGCATCTGGACAGAGTGCAACAGCCATACCAAAACTTGAGCCGGTGGTAGAAACTTCGTCGCCCTACTTCTTCCGTGACGTTGAAGAAGGGATAGAAGCATACAGCGCAGATGGTTCTAGAGACCTTACCGCTTGGTTTGTAGAGTTTGAGGAAATCTCTAGTTTAGCGCGCTGGTCTGATGAGCATAAGTTTATTATGTGTCGGAAGAAACTGACCGGTGTGGCCAAGAGCTTTCTTGCTACATTGCGCGGAGTTACCACTTATGCTGCGCTGAAGCGAGCATTATTAGCCGAATTTGCAACAGTAGTAAGAGCGAGTGATGTCTATCGGCAATTGGCTTCGCGGAAGAAAAGGAAAGACGAATCAGCGCTTGAATTCATTTATTCGATGCAAAAACTCGCGCAGTCTATCGATATCGAAGAAGAAGAAGAAGACCTTTGCGAATTCATCGTGGACGGGTTTTCGTCCGATGAAACAACAAGGGCGATTTTGTACGAAGCAACAACAATTTCGCAACTAAAGAAAAAAATAGCGCTGCGAGAACGGGCAGACACAAAATCAGAGGATAAGAAAAAACGGCCCTTTGTTGAGCAAATGTCTAAGCAGCACAAAGACACACCAAATACACGGAAGCCCAAGTGTTACAATTGTGGTCAGCTGGGGCACGTGGCCACCAGCTGTGTCGAGCGAAAAAGGGGCGTCAAGTGTTACGGGTGCGGTGTGTACGGGCACAAAGCAAGTGAATGCGAGAAGAAACAAACAACCAACGCGGGTACACATTTGGTGACAGAGAGCAACGATACAATGGTAATTATTGAATTTGGCGATTGTGTTCTTCACGCTTTGTTTGACAGCGGCAGTGGTTATAATATAATTTCCAATAAAGCATTCCAGAGAATAGGCTCCCCGCCTTTAGAAAACACGTTCGTGACGTTCAACGGTTTTGGCGGTACACAAACAAAAGCCATCGGACGAATTTTTGTGGATGTGTGTGTGTGCCGTATCATACAAAAACGTTCCTTTTTTCGTGGTGCCGGATGGAACGATGGTTTATGACGCTTTGTTAGGAAGAGAGTCTCTACAGTTTTTTAACTTCGAAGTGACAATAGATGGTGTAAAACTAGTCCCACGGAGTGACGAAAAGGAGCAGGTAGCAGAAAGCAACGTTTTTTTGGCTGATGTGTTTTCAACCTCCACCGACCCGAGAATAATAGTGCCGAGTGTTTATGAAGAACAAATAAGTGCGTTGATCGAGAAGCATTGTGTCAACGACGAGCAACAGCCGCCCAAGGAATCGCCGATAACAATGCGGATCACCACCAACGAAGGGGCGGTGCCGTTTCGTCAATCACCGAGACGTTTCTCTCCGCCTGAGAACGAGATCGTGGAACAACAGATAGAACAATGGCTGGAGCAAGGAGTGATCCAGAAATCGTCATCCGACTTTGCGAGCAGAGTGGTGATCGTCAAGAAAAAGAACGGCAAGTACCGATTATGCGTTGATTATAGGAAACTAAATTCGATCGTATTAAAAGATGGTTTTCCAATCCCAGTAATTGATGAGGTATTAGATCTGTATATGGACGATATAGTCATTCACGGTGTAACTCCAGAGGAATGTTTCAATAAAATGGAATTAGTTTTTGATAAAATAAGGGAGTATGGACTTAAAGTAAACTGGGAGAAATGTGAATTTTTGCAACAGTCAATTGTCTTTTTGGGGCATCGGGTAGAAAAGGGAACAATTTCACCAGGTGAAGACAAGATAAGAGCCGTTAAGAATTTTAGCCTACCGAAAAATGTTAAAGCTATTCAAGCTTTTTTAGGGCTAACGGGGTTCTTTCGAAAATTTATAAAAAATTATGCTATTATTGCCCGACCATTAACAGATTTGCTAAAGAAAGATGTAGAGTTTAACATGAGGCAGACTGAAATAGAAGCTTTCCAGAAATTAAAACAGTTATTGATCAAGGAACCGATTCTTAGATTGTATGATCGGGATGCAGAAACAGAAGTACACACTGATGCATCGAAGTATGGGTTTGGTGCAGTTTTATTGCAAAAATTTGATGGAAAATTTTATCCGATTTTGTTTTGGAGTAAAAAAACAACGCCAGGAGAGTCAAATCAACATAGTTACATTTTAGAAGCAAAGGCAATTTTTCTTGCGGTCAAAAAATGGCGCCATTACCTATTGGGGATTAAATTTAAAATTATTACTGACTGTATAGCATTCAAGCAAACCATAAAAAAGGACGACACGCCAAGGGAAGTTACGCAGTGGGTAATGTTTTTGCAAGATTTTGATTACGAGGTAGAACATAGACCAGGTGAAAGGTTGCGTCACGTTGATTGTTTGAGTAGGTATCCGGAGGAAAATGTTCTGGTAATTTCTGAGGTTTCGGCAATTATCAAAAACAACAGCTCAAAGATGATTCATTAAAAGCCATTACGGAAATATTAAAAGAAAGGCCTTACGGTTCATATAAGATGAAGGAAAACATTCTTTACAAAACAGTGGAAGGAATTGATTTATTGGTTATTCCGAAAAGTATGGAGAAGCAGATAATTGTAGATGCACATAATGTAGGTCATTTTGGTAATACTAAAACTATGCATAATATAAAGCAGTTATATTGCATACCACATTTAGAATACAAGGTTAAACAGGTCATAGAAAGTTGTGTGAAATGTATTTTGCATAATAGGAAGCTGGGGAAGAAGGAAGGTCTGTTGAATCAAATCGATAAAGGAAATAGTCCTTTACAAACAATCCACTTAGACCATATAGGACCAATGGATGCTACGGCAAAACAATATAAGTATATTTTGACAGTTGTAGATGCATTTTCCAAATTTGTTTGGCTTTACCCAACAAAATCGACTGGTACCGAGGAGGTAATTTTAAAACTAAACAGTTGGTCAGAGATTTTTGGTAACCCTGAAAGGATTATTACGGATCGTGGAAGCGCGTTTACTTCGAACAATTTTATGGGTTATTTAAAAAATCGACAGATAGAGCATGTCATAAACACTACAGGTGTTCCAAGGGGAAACGGGCAAGCCGAAATAGTTAATAAAATTGTGTTGTCTACTTTGGCTAAGCTAAGTTCAGATGAACCGTCAAGATGGTACAAGTCAGTAGGATTAGTGCAACGAGCTATTAATTCAAATGTTCATGCTACCACTAAACGGACACCGTTCTTTGCGCTTTTCGGTACAACAATGCGAAATGGAGATGAAAAACAACTACAAAAGATAATTCAAGAGGAACTATACGAACGTTTCGATAACGATAGAACAGAAATAAGGGAACAGATTCAAAAAGAAATTAGAAGAGCTCAAACAATACAAAAACAGAACTTTGATAAAACGCGGAAGGAAGCTGTAGAATATAACATAGGTGATCTGGTAGCTATTAAACGAACCCAGTTTGTAGCAGGTAGAAAGCTAGCAAATGAATATCTAGGTCCTTACGAAGTAATAGAAACCAAACGAAACGATCGTTACAAAGTAAAAAGAGCTGCTAATTGTGAAGGTCCTAATATAACTAGTAGTAGCGCAGATAACATGAAATTGTGGTCTTACGCCGTGGAAAATGATCTACTAGACGAATGTGATGAAGAAATCCCTTGAGGGCAATGGATGGCCAGGAAAGGCCGAATGTAAGTTTCTAGAAGGAGATAGGACGAAAGTAAGAGGAACGAAACGAGCGATGACAAAGGACATCAGGAGAAAGAGAAACGAAGATATGAGTGAGCGAGATAGGAGATAATAGGATAGCCATAAAAACGGGAGCACGTGCGGAGTGGTTAGTCGCGATCGGTTTGTTGTATTTAACACGTCTAAATAAAGAACTATGAACTCGTACATTCGTTTCCTCGTGTTTTCATTCCTTACATATATGGTGTGTACAGTAGTCTCATCGCGGGCCTCCGTGAACGATAGAGGCTCCATGAACGAAGGGACTCAAAGGCAGGGGGCCCATATGCGAGGGATTCCGACCAATACCCCCCACTCCCCCAAGAGAAAAAAATTGTATTTAATTCAAAGCCAAGTGACGAAATCGACCCCCCCCCCCGCACATCACCTGGGTCGTTCGTTTACATGCTTTTAACATGGCCTGTCCACTGAAGCCTGGCAAACTTGATACGACAATGAGTGTGCTTCCACACATATGATGAAGATTTCGTCAGATTTGATAAAAATAAAATAGCTTTGTTAAAATTGTTATCGATGTCATTCAGTATAGATGCTATTCAAGTGTATATATTCGTTTAAATGGATGAACAAAAAAATTCATTGGGTGACACGTTTGTCACGAGGCGTGGAACTTAGCGATGTGTGTGTCAATCCGAACATTCGCGGGTTGTATCTATCCATAAGCGACCCCGAATTTTTTGGGGATAGTCCGGAAGGTACAAGTAGCAAACGATTCCGACCGGAACTCGCCGCTCCAACGGATATGAGTTGCTTACACTTTCTTGTACCTAGTGATCCTACGCGTCTTCTCAATCTCGTTGCATTTACGTGTCGGAACCGATTCTAACATGCCATAAGGCCATAACATAAGATTGGATAAAAGAGAAGGATTAGCAGAAAAGAATTTCTTTTGTTGAATTATTATTTCTTAGCTTGAACTATAAAAAATTAGATAACTGTTATGAACCTAATTTTTTTGTGCCAAAATCAGGTAAATTTATATCTTTTAAAAAATCATATTTTAACTAAGTCGAGTGATAAAACATCTCAAATAACTCAAACAGCGATAAAACATCCTTTTTGCGAGCTGTTAAACATGGTTTTAAATATTATTTATTTTTGATATTATGTGTTATTATTATTTTGAATACTATGTGTTTTGATTGTTTATAAAAAATCAGGTAAATTTATATCTTTTAAAAAATCATATTTTAACTAAGTCGAGTGATAAAATATCTCAAATAACTCAAACAGCGATGAAACATCCTTTTTGCGAGCTGTTAAACATGGTTTTAAATATTATTTATTTTTCCACTGTTAAATCAACTGGGGTGGAGCAGTAGATATGGGTAACCGAATGAAATGGTTTTTTTATATGAAGTTTTCCACAGCATATCTCACTGGTAGGGGCCGGTCTAGTGGTACAGTCGAACGACTTAACAACATGCCCGTCATGGGTTCAAGCCCCGAATAGACCGTGCTCCTATACGTAGGACTGGCTATCCTGCTATGGTAACAATAAGTCACTGAAAGCCAAGCTCACTTCACTAGTGGGTACACAGGTAGGCCTTGACCGACAACGGTTGTTGTGCCAATGAAGAAGATCCCACTGCTCGACTTTTTAACCACGTTGCTATGGCGGCAAACATCATTCCACTCCACTGCCAAACCGATCGGTTAATGAAAATTCTGATTGAGAAAACGCAATTGGATAACATTATAATTTTGCTAAACGATCGACTAAATTATCCACTCCGTTATCGACTTTCGTTCCCTATCAGGCCCAATGTATGGTTACGTTCTAATTTAATGCGTTGTAGTGGTTTCGTGGGCGTAGGGCCAGTCACCCAGTCCCATGGAACAATCGACTACGGAAAGCAACAGGAATCATCGAAACGGACTTAACGATACCGACCCAACGCAATGCCCCCGGACAACGATTAAAATGGGCTCATGGAACGTACGCACTCTTAGCAAAGCCGGAGCCTTGAAACAACTTGATGACGCCCTAGCCACACTGAGCATGGACCTCGTAGCTCTACAAGAGATTCGGTGGCTAGGGAACGGTGTACACAACAGGCGTGGTAAGCATTGCTACGACATTTACTACAGCTGCCACGACCGCCACCACGTGCTCGGAACGGGTTTCGCCGTAGGTCCCCGGCTGAAATCCGTAATCATAGATTTCAAGGCTATAAACGATAGGCTATGCACCCTGCGCATGCGAGGCAAATTCTTCAATATAAGCCTCATAAACGTTCACGCCCCTACCGAAAATAAAGAGGAAGAGGAGAAGGACCTTTTTTACGGCCGCCTCGCTAGAATCGTAGATGCGTGCCCCAGGCATGACCTCAAAATCATCCTGGGGGACTTCAACGCAAAAGTCGGTAGGGAGCCAATGTACCGCCAATACACTGGCTGTCACAGTCTGCATGAGCACAGTAACGATAATGGTAGTAGATTGGTCCAGTTCGCCGCAGCGAACAATCTGGTTGTAGGAAGTACCAAATTTGCGCGGAGGGACATCCACAAAATGACATGGGCGCACCCGGATGGCGAATCCTTCAACCAGATCGACCACGTGTTAACAAGCCGCCGACGACAGTCGAGCCTGTTAAACGTCAGAACTTATCGAGGAGCGGAAAGGCGAAACTGAAATGTAAGAAACTGCACTCATATACTAGTGTCGAGTCAAACGATTTATTTCACGATCCGACACGGAGTCTGGTGCGAGCCAGTCGGAATCGATTCCGAACTGTGGGTGTGCAACGAATCCGCCCTACTAGCAAAGAGAATGTAAAAGTTTACGTCTTTCAGGCGAGGGGCATGTAGAAGCCGGAGGAGACGGCTGGAAATACGCGGAATTGGTCGGAGGCGAGAGCGTGTTTTGCTTTTTACACAGTTTTTGCATTCACACAATCACACATGTGTGAATGTGTGCGTTCACTTTCAGGCAGCGCGCTCAGTTTGGTTTTCTCGCAGTGGCTTGTTGGTGTCGGTGACTCGCTCGCACTAGTACAGCGAGTGTTCCTCGTGCGTTCCCTTTCTTGCTACCACACAAAATCGTCAGCACAGTTTAAGCCTTTGCAGTGTGAGGCCGCGCGCGTTTTAGCCTAAGTCCCGGGCGCTCGATGTAATTTAAAGTGAAGTGTTGAAGTGTTATTTATTTAAATTCACATTATTACAACCTCGGCCGTATTTTCAACTGTTGAAGTGTTGCGCTCATTGAAATAAAACAGCGTTAATCTTTCATAATTCTACATGAATATGTAAATTACGCTGCTTTATTTCAATGATTTTTTGCAGTATTCAACATAAACAACGGGATACAGGCGAGTGCTTGAAGTGCAAAGTATGACGATTTTTTCTATTATTTTATATAAAAATATGTGTGGTTTTGTGACAAGATTATGGTTAGCTATGTGTGGAACTGTGCCTTTAGTTGAAATAAAGTGTTAGAAAGAAACCCCCTCCAAAAGAAACGAGGAGGAGGGGGTGTTCAGCGCTACGCGCACAGTGCGACAACAGCGCTGCGCAAACCGAAAAGAACGCGCGGGAGGGGGTTTCCAGCGCAGCGCGAAAAGTGCGGCAACAGCGCAGCGCAAACCGAGAGAAACGCGAGAGAGGAGAAACAGCTGATCTGCGCATCCAGCGCAGCGCAAGAGGAAAGAAACGGGAGGGAGGGGGTAGGGTAACAGCTGATCAGCTGTTTTGTATCGCGAGAGCACCCCGTGTAATTTGAAGGCAACCGAGAGAGCGCTGCACGCGCTTACTCTCAATTCGGAATAAAATCACTGCGGCACGACTATGGCGGACAATACAAATTCGACTGAACCCCTTCCCCCTGTTTCTACATGCCCCTCGCCTGTAAATTTCTCTCTATTTGCCTGTGGGGCGGGCGACTCGAATGTTCAGTGGGTGCGAGAAAAAATAAGGGACTCCGACCCGTTGGTGCAGCGAGCTCGGGCTTGGTCAAGCCAGTCCGACCCGTGTTTGTAGCGAGTTCTGGTCGATTAGAATTATTAGGTGTAAGAACGCATAAGAGACTTCGAACCTTTGGTGAAGCGAGTTCGGGTCAGGTATTGAACCTATCTACCCTATTGGCAGTAGTGCAAACAACCAGCGTATTGTATGGTTTGTAACAGAATGAATTTATTTCAGATAGAAACTTATAACCACAGTGAATCATAGGTTACTATGATTAAAGTTTTTCGTTATACAAAATATTGGCATACTATAAACTCATAACACTCCTGCTTAAGCCGATTATTTTGCTATATCCATCAATGGGCCAGATCGCCAACGAAAGTCGATAAAATTTATCCGATTGGTTAATATGCTCGAATCCACCGGTGGAATTTAGTTTCCACCGGTGGATAATTTCTACACTGGTGGATAACTCTTTCCGATTCGAGTAGCCATTGGTTTTGCCTATCTGTCAATCACAATTTTGTTTACATTAGAGGTGTTGTTTTAGAGGTGTTGCGGAATGAAAAAAATAGTAAATTTGGCTTATTTACGGACCATCTAATGAATAATCCACACTAGAAGTGGCCTTAGACAGTACCGACTGTAGGCCTGTTCAAACAATACGGGTAAAGTGTAAAACTGGTTATTATTATTATTATTATTATTATTTATTTAATCTTCAACGGGGCGTATGGCCTAATTAAGATGTAACAGTTCAATAAAAAAAAAATACATAGCAAAAACAAGATTTGCATCGCAATTCACTGCGGCCACGGCAAAAGCCGGAGACGTTCCTTGAAGCACTGAGTTGAGATGTCGAAGTCGAAGCAATCCGAGACAGTGTTGAAGACAGCCAACATGCGGAACATAGGATCAGACCGACCAGCACTGGAACGGGGTTGAGCGAGCCGTAGAGTTTTTGGGGGTCACTTTGGAGGTTATGCGAAAGCGGACTGAGAGCACGTGTGGAATTCGGATGGATGGAAACGACTTGTTCGGTCGGAGTTCAGAGTATAAGAGAGAGCATTTTTATTCCGGTTGTCCTAACGAGCTGCATAAGGACGCGCGGCGAAAGCTTTTGCCACGGTTTCTGCGGTCATATTCGCTAGTGGAATCGCCTCTGGCCACCGAGTGAATTTGTCTATCATTGTTAGACAGTAAAGATTCCCTTCTGATGGTGGAAGTGGCCCAATTAAATCGATGTGCACGTGATAAAATCGGTGGTCTGGTACGTTTATGTGATTTATCGGCGTGTAATTGTGACGAATTATTTTTGTTTTTTGGCATGCTAGGCAGTGTGTTACGAAGTGCTTGCAATCTTTCCGAATAGAAGGCCAAACGAATCTTTCGGAAACCAAATGAGTGGTAGCTCGTATTCCCGGGTGTGATGTGTTATGCAGTTTCTCTATAATTTGGTTGCTGAAGTGCAAGGGTACGAATGGCCTTATGTTTGCAGTGGAAGTGTCGCAAAAAAGTGTTGTTTTTGTTCCAGGTATTACTAGCTCTTTCAGTGCTAATGTTGAGTTTGCAGGTGCTTGTTTCATGTATTGTATAGTTTCAGTGTCAGTGCGTTGAAGCTTCGCGATGTGTTCGTAATCGATCGTATCAGTGTTAGTGCGTTGAAGCTTCGCCATGTGTTCGTAATCGATCGTATCAGTGTTAATCGCGTCAACCCGACTAAGCATGTCTGCGATTTTGTTTTGTTCACCAGAAACGTGACGAATGTCTGTGGTAAACTCGCTGATGAAACAGAGTCGGCGCTGTTGTGTAGGATTGGCTCTTTCCGGGCGTTGTTGAAACGCGGTTACTAGTGGTTTGTGGTCAGTGTACACACAAAATTCTCGTGCCTCTAGCAAATCTTGAAAGTAGCGTATGGATTCGTATATGGCATACAATTCTCTGTCGTACGTACTGGCTTTCTGTAGACAAGGAGAAAGACATTTGGAGAAAAATGCTAGAGGCTCTGGACCCTCTTTGCCAATCTGTTGTAGTACGCCGCCGATAGCATGATTCGATGCGTCTACATTTAGAGCGAGCTTAGCGTGCGGTGAAGGATGCGCAAGGATTGCGTCATTTGCCAGATCTTCTTTGCATTTCGTAAAGGCTGCGTTTGCTTCATCATTCCAGACTAGCTTTGTTGTATCGTTCTTCTTGTTTCCCTTTATCAATTTTTGCAAAACGTTTTGTTTGTGTGCGGCGTGTGCCATGAAACGGCGATAAAAGTTAATCTCGCCGAGAAATCGTTTAAGCTGTTTAGCTATCGTCGGCTTAGGGAAATCGATTATGGTTTGAACTTTTTCTTTTTTTGGACTTATGCCTTCGGCAGTTATGCAATGCCATAGGAAATTCACACAAGATTGTCCAATTTGGGATTTTTCTGCGTTGATCGCTAAGCCATTGTCACGTAAGCGTTGGAAAACAGTTCTCAGGTGAGCTTTGTGTATTTCGGCATTTTTCGATGCGATACATATGTCATCAATGTATGGGAAAACAAAGTCTTAGTCTCCAAAAATCGCATGAAGGTGGCGTTGAAGTGTTTGCCCTGCGTTCCTTAAACCAAAGGTCATGAAGATGAGTTTATCTTTATAACATGCCGAACGGGGTCGTTATGGCCGTCTTCGGTATGTCATCTCTCGCTACAGGTATTTGGTGGTACGCTCTCTGGAGATCGATACACGTAAAAATGTGAGCACCGCTGAGTATGTTACTCACGTCCTGTATATTCGGGACGGGATAGCGATCGGGAATTGTAACGGTGTTAAGACTTCGGTAGTCTCCACACGGTCTCCAAGTGCCATCTGTTTTTTTAACCATGTGCAACGGGCTTGCCCAGTTGCTTTTTGACAGTCGACAGATACCCTGCTTCACGAGGAAATGAAACTCAGCCTTAGCCTCCTTCAATTTGTCAAAAGGCAGCCTGCGCGGGCGACTGAATACTGGTGGGCCCGTTGTTAAAATCTGATGCTCGACCTTGTGGCAAGGTTTTTTCAACTGGTTTAGCTTGGTGATATCGCTGTACTCATGCAATATTGGGACGATTTTGGGTCGAGAAAGCTTTAATGGTAGGTGAATCAGCTGCATTTATGTTGAGAATCTCGCTTTTCGTTCTATTGTCTACTAATCTCTTTCTTTTCACGTCGACGAGCAAATCAAAATGGCAGAGAAAATCTGCACCGATGATTGGGCTGCCCACATCGGCGATTACAAACTCCCACGTGAACTTTCGTGCTAACCCAAGGTCAACAGTTAAACGTTTTGTGCCGAAAGTTGCTATCGTAGTGTTATTCGCGGCGAATAGTGTGCGTTTGCTTGCGTGTAACCGTTCACGCATAGTAGCGGGAATAACCGATATTTCGGCGCCTGTATCGATCAAGTATCGATTGTACGAACTATTGTCCACTAAGTGAATTCTTTGAATATGTAAGGGCGCTTCGGGGAGTGTATGATTCGGAGTGTTACCGTGAGTGTGCTTTGGAGTGTTACCGGGGGATTGGTTAGTGTGACCTTTCTTCTTAATAATAAATGTGTTACAATGATTTGTGTTGAGCGGTTTTTTCGGTTTACATAGTGTCTCGAAAGAAAATGTTACGCGTTTGCGGGTGGCACTACTTACGGTTTGTTCCTGGCTTGAACCGGTATGCCTTCTTCGAAAAAAATGCACACTCCTTCTCGCATTTCTCCGCTTTCGCTCCGTGCCGGTAGTGATACCAGCAAATCCATCTGCGGGACGAGGACGGCTTCCGATGATCACGTGATGAGTGCGTAGGTCGTTGTCCTCTCCTGTCCCTTGACCTTGATGTGTAGCGGAAACGGGATGTGTGATGAGCTGCGCGTCGATCGACCGAGAGAACTTCGTCCAGTCTCCGGGAGAGTTGCTCGATCCGTTCTTCGAGTGCTGCGATATCCGATGATGTTCTCGGTGTGTGATGCGTGTGGGAGGCCTCTCTTCGTACAGGTGCAATCTCCGTGCGTGGCGCCTCCATGATTTTGTTAGCCACGATCGCCTGCTCGTCGAGTGTAGCGGTGGGCAAGGCGGAAACGATGGACCGCACTGTGTTGGGTAGTGCACGAAGCCAGATGTTAAGAAGGACGCTGTCGGAGCATCCTTCTCCGCCCAGTCTTCGCATCTCGGAGAGCAGCATGCTGGGCTTGTGGTCGCCCAGCGAAACACCGGAAAGGAGGTTGGTTAGCCGCTGGTTTTCCGAGGGTTGAAAATACTCCAGTACGGCGTTTTTCATCGTGATGTAACGATCGTTATTCTCACTTTTGTTACACTTTGCAATGGCAGTGTAAACGTATTTGGCTCGGTTGCCGAGCGCCACGATGACCGTATTGAATTTCTGCTTGTCCGATTTTACGTCGTTGACGTTGAAAACCGCTTCCAAGCAGAGGAACCAGGTGTCCACATCATCAACATCGAAATCAGGAAAACTGATTTTTGAAACCACATGCCTTTCCTCGTGCTCCGCTTTGATGTGTGCCGGTGGCGCGTGGGGAGTCGTCTTCGGCGCGATGGGGGCACTTCCTTCGGGATTCATCTCGTACAGCGGTCGCGAGCACTTTTATTGTACAAACGTTCGCGGACAGGTTAAAAACGAGGTTTTTGCGTATCACTTTAAACTGTCGGGGTCACCACTTTGGGGGTCACTTTGGAGGTTATGCGAAAGCGGACTGAGAGCACGTGTGGAATTCGGATGGATGGAAACGACTTGTTCGGTCGGAGTTCAGATTATAAGAGAGAGCATTTTTATTCCGGTTGTGGGATTCCTTATGCGCTCCGTTTATGCCCACGAGTTGGGCTGTTCGTGCTACTGTCGAAAACTTTCCTAACTTTCTGTTTCCTGCTATCGAGCAGTTCCCTACAAGTTTCTCTAGACCTAAGCGTTCGGGATGGTGCATAGATATCGACTCGATGCAACAAAGGCGATGAGTCGATAGAGCCATTTAGCAGTTCAGCGATGAAAGAGCACTGTGCATTGCGTCTTCTAACCGAAAGAGGTTCAAGGCCTAGAAGACGGCACCGCGCAGCATACGGAGGAAGATTATTGCGATCCTGCCAGGGAAGTAGGCGTAGGGCATATTGCGTGAGCTTACGTTGAATCGCCTCAAGTCGAGCAATTGAAGAAGCGGTAGTTGGGCTCCAGACTACGCACGAATATTCCAGAACCGAACGAACGATACAGTTGTACACAGCTTTGATGCACATGGGGTTGCGGAATTCATTAGTTGTCCGGATAACTACGCCAAGTAATTGATTTCCTCTGGCTACAACGTCATCGATATGCTGTTTAAAGTTCAAACTAGAGTCAAGCAGAACGCCCAGGTCTTTGGCATGATTTTGTCGATTAACTGCAGTGCCGTTCATGAAGTAGGTCTCAGTGACTGGGATCCTGCATCGACTAAAAGACACACAGTAGCATTTCTCGATGCAGATAGTCAATCCATTACGCTTGCACCACGAACAGAAAATTTCGATGCAGTCTTGCAGGAAAGTACAATCACCTGCGTCGTCGGCAAACAGACTGATACTGTCCGGAGGTAAAGCGAGGGTAACATCGTTGATAAACAATATGAAGAGAAGCGGGCCAATATTGCTTCCTTGTGGCACACCCGAGCTGCTGACTATTTCTTTGGACATGTGCTTATCAATTTTCACGATGTATGTGCGATTAATTAGGTAAGACTTAAGCCACTGTACGAGCGAGCTGGGAACTCCTAGCTTATCGAGTTTAGCGAGAAGAATTGCGTGCGGAAGAGAGTCGAATTCTGCTTTCAGATCTGTATAAATTGCATCGACTTGAGCTCCGGCATCAATTTGACTAGTGCAATAGGTAACAAAATTAACCAGGTTCGTGGTAGTCGACTTTTTTTGGCACGAATCCATGTTGATACGGGCTTAAGTAGCTGCGGCGTGCTTGTAGCAGATGTTTGTATATCACTAGTTCGAACACCTTGGCAATGGCACACAAAGATGTAACACCCCGGTAGTTGAGTTGATCTGTCCTGTCGCCCTTTTTGTAAATAGGAACCATCCAATATTTCCTCCATGTTTTGGGAAAGTAGCCATTGGCTAACGATGCATTGAACATTTTTGCAAGGATAGGTGCTACTGTCGTTTGACAGCGTTTCAGCATGGTAGAAGGAATTCCGTCGGGTCTAGGAGCGAAGGAAAGCTTTAGTTGCGTTAGGGCAGATAAAACGATCTCACTGTCGATGAAAGGAGTTCTCATATTAATTGCGCCAGCCGGAGTGTTGACGAGAGCAGCATCAATGGTATCGATATCATTCATGGCCGGTGAAAAGCAATCTGCGAAGCGATCCGCGAAGAGATTGCACATTTCATTAGTGTTGGCATTTGTTGCTCCTTTGTACGTAATGGATTTCGGTGTATGCGTGGATTTTGTTTTGCTGTTGTAGAAGCGCCAAAACGAGTCATTGGCTAAACAAGTCTAGATGAAACAAAATCGTATGAACTGGAGGACGAGTTTGAATCCTTTCTGAACTTGCTGCCTTCGCTGACGCTTGTCCTGTGCCATGTACCATGTGCGTTCATCAATTCCAGCCGCCGCGAACGTTGGATCCGTCAACGTCCGTATTTTACGCTCTCGTGCAAAATATATTGAATCAACGCGGTACACTTTTTCCGTACAATAAGGAGTGTCCGAAACCGCTCACGAAACCGAAACCGTGCGTTCATCAATTCCAGACGCCGCGAACGTTGGATCCGTCAACGTCTGTATTTTACGCTCTCGTGCAAAATATATTAAATCAACGCAGTACACTTTTTCCGTACAATAAGGAGTGTCCGAAACCGCTCACGGTCTCTCGCCCTCGCCAGTCTATTATCCTGGCCTTAATAGCTGAAGCCTCGAAGTCATCTGGCCACTTAAATTTAAACCTACTACGCCCCCTCCGCAATGGCGGATTAAACGGTACGCAGACTGAGTGGCCACGGGAGGCCCCATGGATATAAAGTCCAGCATATATGGTGTGTACAGTAGTCTCATCGCGGGCCTCCGTGAACGATAGAGGCTCCATGAACGAAGGGACTCAAAGGCAGGGGGCCCATATGCGAGGGATTCCGACCAATACCCCCCACTCCCCCAAGAGAAAAAAATTGTATTTAATTCAAAGCCAAGTGACGAAATCGACCCCCCCCCCCGCACATCACCTGGGTCGTTCGTTTACATGCTTTTAACATGGCCTGTCCACTGAAGCCTGGCAAACTTGATACGACAATGAGTGTGCTTCCACACATATGATGAAGATTTCGTCAGATTTGATAAAAATAAAATAGCTTTGTTAAAATTGTTATCGATGTCATTCAGTATAGATGCTATTCAAGTGTATATATTCGTTTAAATGGATGAACAAAAAATTCATTGGGTGACACGTTTGTCACGAGGCGTGGAACTTAGCGATGTGTGTGTCAATCCGAACATTCGCGGGTTGTATCTATCCATAAGCGACCCCGAATTTTTTGGGGATAGTCCGGAAGGTACAAGTAGCAAACGATTCCGACCGGAACTCGCCGCTCCAACGGATATGAGTTGCTTACACTTTCTTGTACCTAGTGATCCTACGCGTCTTCTCAATCTCGTTGCATTTACGTGTCGGAACCGATTCTAACATGCCATAAGGCCATAACATAAGATTGGATAAAAGAGAAGGATTAGCAGAAAAGAATTTCTTTTGTTGAATTATTATTTCTTAGCTTGAACTATAAAAAATTAGATAACTGTTATGAACCTAATTTTTTTGTGCCAAAATCAGGTAAATTTATATCTTTTAAAAAATCATATTTTAACTAAGTCGAGTGATAAAACATCTCAAATAACTCAAACAGCGATAAAACATCCTTTTTGCGAGCTGTTAAACATGGTTTTAAATATTATTTATTTTTGATATTATGTGTTATTATTATTTTGAATACTATGTGTTTTGATTGTTTATAAAAAATCAGGTAAATTTATATCTTTTAAAAAATCATATTTTAACTAAGTCGAGTGATAAAATATCTCAAATAACTCAAACAGCGATGAAACATCCTTTTTGCGAGCTGTTAAACATGGTTTTAAATATTATTTATTTTTCCACTGTTAAATCAACTGGGGTGGAGCAGTAGATATGGGTAACCGAATGAAATGGTTTTTTTATATGAAGTTTTCCACAGCATATCTCACTGGTAGGGGCCGGTCTAGTGGTACAGTCGAACGACTTAACAACATGCCCGTCATGGGTTCAAGCCCCGAATAGACCGTGCTCCTATACGTAGGACTGGCTATCCTGCTATGGTAACAATAAGTCACTGAAAGCCAAGCTCACTTCACTAGTGGGTACACAGGTAGGCCTTGACCGACAACGGTTGTTGTGCCAATGAAGAAGATCCCACTGCTCGACTTTTTAACCACGTTGCTATGGCGGCAAACATCATTCCACTCCACTGCCAAACCGATCGGTTAATGAAAATTCTGATTGAGAAAACGCAATTGGATAACATTAGAATTTTGCTAAACGATCGACTAAATTATCCACTCCGTTATCGACTTTCGTTCCCTATCAGGCCCAATGTACGGTTACGTTCTAATTTAATGCGTTGTAGTGGTTTCGTGGGCGTAGGGCCAGTCACCCAGTCCCATGGAACAATCGACTACGGAAAGCAACAGGAATCATCGAAACGGACTTAACGATACCGACCCAACGCAATGCCCCCGGACAACGATTAAAATGGGCTCATGGAACGTACGCACTCTTAGCAAAGCCGGAGCCTTGAAACAACTTGATGACGCCCTAGCCACACTGAGCATGGACCTCGTAGCTCTACAAGAGATTCGGTGGCTAGGGAACGGTGTACACAACAGGCGTGGTAAGCATTGCTACGACATTTACTACAGCTGCCACGACCGCCACCACGTGCTCGGAACGGGTTTCGCCGTAGGTCCCCGGCTGAAATCCGTAATCATAGATTTCAAGGCTATAAACGATAGGCTATGCACCCTGCGCATGCGAGGCAAATTCTTCAATATAAGCCTCATAAACGTTCACGCCCCTACCGAAAATAAAGAGGAAGAGGAGAAGGACCTTTTTTACGGCCGCCTCGCTAGAATCGTAGATGCGTGCCCCAGGCATGACCTCAAAATCATCCTGGGGGACTTCAACGCAAAAGTCGGTAGGGAGCCAATGTACCGCCAATACACTGGCTGTCACAGTCTGCATGAGCACAGTAACGATAATGGTAGTAGATTGGTCCAGTTCGCCGCAGCGAACAATCTGGTTGTAGGAAGTACCAAATTTGCGCGGAGGGACATCCACAAAATGACATGGGCGCACCCGGATGGCGAATCCTTCAACCAGATCGACCACGTGTTAACAAGCCGCCGACGACAGTCGAGCCTGTTAAACGTCAGAACTTATCGAGGAGCCAATATCGATTCCGATCACTACTTGGTTGGCCTAGTGATAAGTTGTAGAATCGCCCGCCAACGCGACAATGGGGGCGGAGAAAACACGCAGCCTCGGCTCAACACGGACTCTCTAAGGGACATTACTGTCCAACAGGAATTCAAAGCCGCTTTAGACGAGTCTCTACTACCAGAAAACAGATATGAAACTACGAGCGAGAGGTGGAACGCTCTAAAAACAAAAATAATAAACTGTGCAAGAAATATACTCCCACCACGTCGTGGCAACACCAAATCTGGCTGGTTCGACGATGAATGCAGACAAGTGACCGAACGTAAGAATACTGCATACCGAGCAATGCAGCAACGGCATAGAACGTGGGCATGCGCAGAGGAATATTCACGGCTCAGACGCGAAGAGAAACGAGTTCACCGCTCCAAGAAGCATGCTTTGGAAGAGCAAAACATGCAGGAACTCGAGCAAACCAGAGAGGCGTACGGACCGACACGAAAGTTTTACCAAGCGATAGCAGGTCACCGAAACCACGTTGTACCTAAGGTAACCTGCTGTCGCAACAAGGATGGAGATCTGGTTAGTAACCAGCCAGAGGTCCTCTCGCGGTGGGCTCAGTACTTTGATGAATTACTCAACGACCAGCTAAACGAACAGGTAGAAGCGCCACTAGCAGATAGTGTCATGCTACTGCCACCTAGCATAGAAGAAACACGAAAGGCTATCCGTCGGCTGAAAAATAACAAGGCACCCGGAACCGACGGAATTGCAGCTGAACTGGTCAAGAATGGAGGTGCACGACTAGAAAACGAGATTCATCAAATTGTTACTGAGGTGTGGGATAGCGAATCGATGCCTTGTGATTGGAATCTCGGCATCATCTACCCCGTATACAAGAAGGGAGACAAGTTGGACTGCAACAACTACAGGGGTATTACGGTGTTGAATACCGCCTATAAAATATTCTCCCTGATCCTTCAGGATCGCCTTGTCCCGCACGTCGAAGAGATGGTTGGAAACTATCAAACAGGATTCCGAAACGGAAAATCAACCACTGATCAGATCTTCACCATGCGGTAGATCTTGGAGAAGATGGCTGAATACAGAAACGACATATACCATCTCTTCATAGACTTCAAAGCCGCATACGATAGCATAGCCAGGGAAAAACTGTACGACGCTATGAGCTCATTTGGAATCCCGGCCAAACTGATAAGGCTAGTTAGAATGACTATGACCAACGTCACATGCCAGGTGAGGGTGGATGGAAAACTCGCAGGACCTTTTGCTACCACCAAGGGTCTGCGCCAGGGGGGCGGGCTTGCCTGTCTCCTATTCAACTTGGCGCTAGAGAGGGCCATCCGCGACTCGAGGGTGGAGACTACGGGAACCATCTTCTATAAGTCAACCCAGATCCTGGCATACGCTGATGATATAGACATCATTGGTCTGCAGCTCTCCTATGTAGCAGAAGCCTACCAAGGGATCGAGCAGGCGGCAGAGAGCCTCGAATTGCAGATAAACGAGGCAAAGACCAAACTGAAGGTGGCAACATCAGCGAACCTACCAATAAATAATCCGAATCTACGTAGGCGTGATGTACAGATAGGTGAACACACGTTTGAAGTCGTCCCAGAATTCACCTATCTGGGGTCAAAGGTCAGCAACGACAATAGCATGGAAGCTGAGTTGAGCGCAAGGATGCTTGCTGCCAACCGGTCATTCTACAGCCTGAAAAATCAGTTCACCTCAAAGAACCTGTCGCGACGGACGAAGCTGGGACTATATAGTACCTATATAGTTCCGGTACTCACATACGCCTCTAGGGACATGGACACTGTCCAAATCTGACGAAACCCTCTTAGCCGCGTTCGAGAGGAAGATGCTCAGAAGGATACTTGGCCCCGTATGTGTGGAAGGACAATGGAAGAGCCGCTATAATGACGAGCTATACGAGATGTACGGCGACCTCACTGTCGTACAACGTATCAAGCTCGCCAGGCTCCGGTGGGCTGGCCATGTTGTACGCATGAAAACGGATGACCCAGCCCGTAAAGTCTTTTTAGGCCGTCCACAAGGACAGAGGAGGCGTGATATGCCCAAATTGAGGTGGCAAGATGGCGTGGAGGCATCCGCCATTAAGGCCGGGATAACGGACTGGAAGACGAAGGCGCGAGACCATGAGCGGTTTCGGACACTCCTGAGGCAGGCCAAGACCGCAAAGCGGTTGTAGCGCCGGATAAGTAAGTAAGTAAGTAAGTGGTTTCGTTAATCCATCTGCAACCTGATCTTCGGTATTCAAATAATCAATTTGCACAATTCCAACGCATCTCGTATAAAATGATGTCTAATATCAATATGTCTGGTTCTTGGTGTGCATCCACCATTTTTAGCAATACATATTGTGCTTTGATTATCACAAAATAACTTGATTGGGTCATGCTTACCAAACTGCGTTAAGAGTCCCTGCCACCAGGACGCTTCTTTTACAGCTGCAGATAATGGTGTCGATTATCTGATTCAAACGGAAAAGTATCAAACAAAACCGCGCTACACGAACTGAAACGAAATCGGTATTATACAAGCTTGTTAGAGACTTCTTTCGTTGACTTGAGACATTGCTAAAAAAAAGGATCTGAAATGGGCTTTTTTGTCAAAACAAACTGCAACGCGTAACGCAGGAAGTATCGTACCAATTAATAATTATTTCTACATGTGGCATATTATTGTTCTTTGAATGTGATTGGTAATGTCATGAAAAGTAGCGCTTGTTAAAAAATAACAAAATACACAGAAATCATACCTCATTTCTGTGTATTTTGTTATTCCCACCATTTTTACAGTGAATAATTACAAAAAAAATCTCTGTTGAATGTAATTTCATGCAATTCGTGTGGTTTCAATATATTTATTTAGTAGTTAAACCGGATAACAAAACATTTTCCGTAGCTTTAACCTAACGGAAAGCTGTTGGACAAAAACCGGTCTCCGTTTGAGTCAGGTAATGCAAATGACCTTCGTTCAGTTCGATATATAAAACCAGAGACAAATCGAGTTCTCTAACACTCATAATAGAAAATAAGCATTTTTGATACTTTTTCTAAAGCAGTTGAGTCACATAATGCAGTCATCGTCCAGAACTCGCTCTTGAACTGTTGCCGCTCGCTGATATCAACACGCCAACACGGGTTCTTCCCTCGCCGCAGTGTGACCACCAATTTGGTAGAGTTTGTATCTCACTGCTATGCTGAATTCGCTTCGGGAGCCCAGATGGATGTCATCTATACCGACCTTAAGGCTGCCTTTGATCGGGTGAATCATCGCTTGTTGTTGGCGAAGCTTGATCGTCTTGGATTCTCTACCCATTTAGTGGAGTGGTTCGAATCTTACCTCACCAATCGTCGATATCGCGTCAAAGTTGATTGTATGACATCTAGGGAATTCGTGAGTTGTTCAGGCGTGCCACAGGGTAGTAACCTTGCTGTTTTCTCTATTTTTCAATGACGTTACTACTGTAGTAAGGGAATCTGAATGTTTATTGTATGCTGACGATCTTAGACTTTTTTTTCCTGTGAGGTGTTTTGGTGATTGTATTGTCCTGCAAGCATCGATCGACTCTTTTTCCGACTGGTGTCTGAACAACGACCTACAAATTTCTGTTGATAAATGTTTGTCCATGTCGTTTCACCGTTCTAATTGTCCAATAGTGTTTAACTACTTGTGAGAAAACCTCACGAATGTTCGTATACGGTGTACAACTCGTTTTCTTTCCCGATATTAGAATAATTTGTGTCGGTTATGGAAATAATGCGACTCGTTCAAATGTCCGTTTGCTACTGTATATTCAATTGTCAAGAGTTCATTACATAATTCATTTTGAGTTCATTCTGTTATCCTTATCTATGCCTATGAGTTCATTTCCTATCCTATTTCTAAATTGAGTTCGAATTTCGAATTCAAACTAATTAATTCAAATGATCAATCTCCAACATTCCGGCCACCAAAGAAAGTATTTCTTTAAACATTCAGAAAATACAATTGAAAAAAAATAAGAAAATGAAGAAGTATCTCGATCCAACTTCGCCTCCGAGATAGCAAATGTTGTGCAAGTGTGGTGTTGTGTTGTACAAGTTGCAAGTGTCGATCTGTCACTTCGTGTATCGTGTCGTGTGTATGTGCGGTGTGGTTGTTTACATTACGCATGTGCTTCGCGCTGATCGCCTCCTAACTTGGTGTTCGAGGTTAATTGTCTTCACCTATGTTTGGATTTGGAAGGATTGCCAATCTAGCTGCTGCGCGTACTATCTCCTTTCCTGCAGCTGTACGAAGTGTTACTACTCTAACAACGCCGTCCTTTCCTGGGTGCAATCGTGTTATTCTACCCATTGGCCACAAGGTAGGTGGTATATTGTCTTCCTTTATGATTACCAATTGCCCTTCTTCTAGCGACACTGGTGGAACTATTAAACGTTTGGCCCGGGCCTGAAGCTGCTGCAAGTATTCCGGATACCAACGCGACCATATATGCTGCATATGCTTTTGCACCAAATCAAACTCCTTCAATCTATTGGCTGACATCTGACTCCTATCAACTTGTGGCAACGCCAGCATGTTCGACCCTACCAAAAAATGACCCGGAGTGAGTGGTTGCGTGTCCGAAGGCTCACTAGAAAGCGGAATCAGGGGTCTTGAATTTAAGCATTGTTCGACCTGTGCTAGCAATGTTACCATTCCCTCCTGAGTGAGGCTCGTACTTCCTATCGTGCGAATTAGGTGCTGTTTAGCGGATCGTACAGCAGCCTCCCACAGTCCTCCGAAGTGTGGCGCCCTAGGTGGAATAAACTTCCACTGAATTTCTTCATTGGCACACCAGTTGAAGATTTCGATGCGTTCGCTATTGCTGCACTTAAACATCTCGTAGAGGCGATGAAGTTCGTGTGCAGCCCCCTTAAACGTAGTGGCATTATCTGAATGCAGTTCCGCGATTTTGCCTCTGCGAGCCACGAAGCGCCTTAGTGCTGCCAAAAATGCCGCCGTAGTGAGATCATTCACCAACTCAATGTGGACCGCTCGTGTTGCAAAGCACACGAAGATGGCGATGTATGCCTTGGTGGGACTTCTATTGCGAATAGGCGACTTCAGCAATACCGGACCGCAATAGTCCACACCACTGACAGCAAACGGTCTCGTGGGTGTAACCCTTGATGTCGGAAGATCTGCAACGGATTGTTGCACCAGTGTAGGTTTGGCCTTGAAACACTTGTGACACCGATGGAAAACCGACTTGGTCAAATTACGGCCACCGATTATCCAGAAGCGTTCACGAAGGATGGATAATAAGTGTTCAGGACCGGTGTGCATATACTTCTGGTGATACGCGACTGCTAACAATGCTGCGAGCGGGTGTTTTGCAGAAAGAAGTATGGGATGCTTCGCGTATTCTGCTATTTGTGCGTTGCGAAGCCGGCCACCAACACGCAGGATTCCCGCCTCATCAATAAAGGGGGACAACCATTTCAGCTTTGAATTGCGTGGTAGATCCTTGCCGTTTTTAACCGCGGGTAAATCATCCGCAAATGAATCTTGCTGAGCTAACCGACACAACTGAAGCTCAGCTTGGATGAGTTCGTCTCGAGATGGAGGTGCAATCAATGTAATCATGTCCTGAATCGAAGCATGACCCTTGGCTGTCGGTGACATAATTGCGGGTTTCGGTGTCCTCATGCATTGCACAAAACGTAAACAATACGCCATAGTTCGACGAAGTTTGAGGTAGGTTGAAAACCGTGCAAATAGCTTATTGTTGAAATCGTCCTCCATCGACATTGCAGCTATTCGTGATTGTGTAATACGTTCTTCTTCTATTGATGCGGTTTCTTCAATTGCAGGTTCTCTTATAGGCCATTCTTCCTGTTTGCTGCTCAGCCAATGTGGCCCATGCCACCATCGTTCACAGGATTGCAATTTGTCTGGTAGTAGACCTCGCGATGCATCGTCTGCTGGGTTGTCTACACCAGGAACATGCCTCCAGCACTTGATCCGAGTTTCTCCTTGAATTTGTGCCACCCTGTTGGCAACGAAAGGCTTCCACCTCCGTGGTGCTGAATTGAGCCAATGTAGCACGGTCATGGAATCAGTCCAAGCGAAAGCATCGTATTCACCGTTGAGGGACTGACTGACCTTCCGGAACAGTTGCGTTGCCAACCGCGCTGCACAGAGCTCGAGTCTCGCTATAGAGTGTGTGTTCGACAACGATACTACTTTAGACTTAGCTGCCAACAGCTGTACCGATGTTGTCGAATCGTTTTCTGCCCTGACGTAACAGCAAGCACCATATGCCACCTGAGAAGCATCTGCGAAAATGTGTAGCTGCACGTTTGCTGCTTGCCGAATTGAAGTGTAACGCGGAATGCGCACTTCCCGAAGTGAATGCAGCTTGGAATGAAATGCCGTCCATTCCTTTTGGAGATGTGATGGTAGCTCACGATCCCAATCCCATGGCTTCCCGTTTTCCTGCAACTTCCACAGCTGTTGCATAAAGAGCTTAGCGATGATAATTGTTGGACTAAGCAAGCCAAGCGGGTCGAAGATTTTGGCGATGTAGGACAAAGCTAGCCTCTTTGTCAACATCGTCGCAGCAGTTGGTAGATCGATCCGATATCGCAGCATATCAACTGCTGGCTCCCAAACCAGACCAAGCGTCGATACAAACTGGGGATCTTGCCATTCGTGAGTAGGAAGGATGGCCAGGTCTTCAGAAGGAATGCCGATTAGTGCTTCGGGTACGTTCGACACCCACTTCTTCAACACGAATCCAGCCTGCTTGAGCATCTCAGAAATCTGCCTTTGCATTTCAATTGCGTCTGCCAACTCGTCTGTTCCCGTTAGCAGGTCATCCACATAAAAATCGTGCAATACAGGATCCACTGCTCGGGGGTATTGCATCTTGTGATCGAGAGCGATCTGCTTTAGCGTTCTTGTTGCTAGGAAGGGTGCGCAAGACGTGCCATATGTAACCGTTTGCAGTTGAAACGTCTGAATCGGCTCTGCGGTGTTTCCTCTATACCGAATGCGCAGGTATTCAGTGTCGCGAGAATCGTGGAGAATTTGGCGATACATTTTCTCAACGTCTGCTGAGAGTGCGACTGCGTGAGACCGGAAACGAACGATGATGGTGAACAGATCGTCTTGGATCACCGGCCCAACCAGGAGTTTGTCGTTCAAGGAGTAGCCAGAAGATGTCTTGCACGACGCGTCAAAGACTACCCTGACCTTGGTGGTTGTGCTCGATTCCTTAAGCACCGCGTGATGAGGGAGATAGTAGTGTTCACACGAATCGTCCACCGGCTCGGTGAGTTGTTTCATGTGCCCTAAGCGCTCATACTCCGACATGAAATTACTATACTCCTCCTTCATTGCAGGGTTAGACTTGAGCCGCCGTTCCACCGCTAGGAGACGACGATCAGCGATTGCTTTCGATTCTCCTAAAACGATATTCGAATTAGGATTTTGTGGTAAACGTACGACATACCTGCCAGATGGGTCTCTGGTTGTAGTAGAGATGAAATGACGTTCACACATGTCTTCCTCCAGAGATAGAGCGGGTTCGTCGAAGATGGTCTCGCTCTCCCAGAACCGCGTCAATATGGCTTCCAACGGACTGTCGCTCGTTGCCATATTACACACCCGATGTTGTTGAGACGAATACGTTGTATTTCCTGCTACCGCCCATCCAAACTGCGTTTCTACCAACCATGGCAGACCCGAACCGAGAGATTGCTTACGTCCGGTATGCAGCTCCCAGAACGTATCGCCACCGATGACCACATCGACCTTGCCTGGGATATGATACGTGGGGTCTGCTAGCGTTACATCCGGGATGTTCCACGAAGACACGTTGATTGGTGAGGTGGGAATGTCCGCCGAGGGTGTATCCAGGATCAGAAACTCCAATGGGGTGGTGAATTGAAGGTTCCTTGAACGAACGATCGCCGTGGTCGAACCCTTTATCTGCTGCCTTGAAGTTCCGATGCCAGACACTGATACATTAACTCTCGTTCGAGGTGTCATGAGCTTCCGAGCTAACGTATCCGAAATGAAGTTGGACATGGAGCCCGAATCCAGAAGCGCCCGTGCCTCATGCTTCTCTCCATAATCGTCTACGATAAACACAATAGCCGTCTCGAGAAACACCATATCATCATCTGATTGGGCTGACAAAGCGACTGTAGGTTGTTGTGGTGGTTGATGAAGCAGCGTATGATGCCGTTCCTTGCACGAACGGCAAGAATACTCGGATTTGCACGATCTCACTTGATGGGAACAACTGAGACAATTCCAGCACAATCCCTTTGACCGTGCGATTTCCCGCCGCTCCTGAGTATTTTTGGCTAAAAATACCGGGCAATTTCGAACCAGGTGATGATCTGCACACTGCAATGGACAGCTCACTTGTTGAATGGTCGATGAAACGGGAGTATTCCTTTGCACAGAAGCAGCGTTGGTTACCGACCGCCGTGGTGCGGTGGGCCGATATGCCCCGGCCACCTTGATCGGAACCACAATCCGATCGCACGAGATACTCTGGCTCGATTTTAGGATTTGGATTCGGTCTTGCAGGAATTCGATCAACTCGCTGTACTTATCCTTTTTCTTATGCACAGAATGCCTTTCCCACGCCAGAATGGTCTCATTGTCCAGCTTCATCAGCAACATGTTGGACAAAGGCGTGTCCCATGAGTCGACAGGTTCATGCAGCTTCTGCAACCCATTCACATATCGCACGAATTCATCTACCAACGACGTCAAGCCATCGACACTTTCTGTTGCAATCGCAGGTAGGAAATGTAGCCGTCGCCAGTACTCGCGAATGAGCATCCGTGAGTTGTCGTATCGCTTAAGCAGCGCAGCCCAGGTAACAGAATAGTTTTCCGTGGTCAGAGTAACATGTTCGAAGGGAACCGCAGCGTCACCTTTCAGGGACGAAAGTAAGTACTGCAGTTTTGCAATTGGCGGCAGCTCGGCACTTGCGTCAATCATCGCGACAAAGCGATCGCGGAATGACAACCACTTTGTCGAATCACCGTCGAACGTTGGTAATTCGATTTTGGGAAAACGTATGTTTGATGTGTTTGGCCGTCCAAACGCTAGGGTTGAGTTTGCCAATAAGGAGTCGTTGAGCGAATTGGCTTCCTTCCGCTGGTTTTCTCTAAGGAACGATTTTAGCCGCCGGCAGCGCTCTTCCATATCGATCCTGTCAGTAATACAGGCTTGAATCGCATCACTGGTGTCGTCATACTCTTCCAGCTTTGCCACCGCGGCAAAAAAGTCCTGTCTGTGTTGCTCCAAACCCTCCATAACCTCCGGGATTTCACCTACATTTTCGGGTTTGAAGTTCTGCTTAAAGCGCTCCAGCGCCTTAATATTTTCCACTGCGACGAGTTTTTTGTGCTGAGCAGATTTTATCTTCTTGTCCATCTTAGCTTCCGTCAGATTTTCTCGATAATGTCTATAACGCGATATGAACGTTCACGAAACTGTAGCAATTCGAATTTACGCGGGAAAAATAAACCACGATTCACGAAAATTCGACCGATGCCCTTGCTGCAGGGCTAATGAACTTGAACGAGCGCGAGAATTCGAAATGGCGCGAATGATGACTTGCACCGTGCTCGTGATGCGGAGCGTTCCGAATTTGCCGTTGCTCTTGATGCAGAGCGAAAGAAAAACACTTAGCACGCACGTATCCGGTTCGAAGGACCAAAAATGTGAGAAAACCTCACGAATGTTCGTATACGGTGTACAACTCGTTTTCTTTCCCGATATTAGAATAATTTGTGTCGGTTATGGAAATAATGCGACTCGTTCAAATGTCCGTTTGCTACTGTATATTCAATTGTCAAGAGTTCATTACATAATTCATTTTGAGTTCATTCTGTTATCCTTATCTATGCCTATGAGTTCATTTCCTATCCTATTTCTAAATTGAGTTCGAATTTCGAATTCGAACTAATTAATTCAAATGATCAATCTCCAACACTACTGCATCTCCGGTACACAATTACAACGACACAGTGCAGTAAAAGACTTAGGAGTTACTCTTGACCGTAAACTTGACTTTCATGTGCATCATAACGAAATTATTGAAAGAGCGAACAGAATGCTAGGATTTATACGCAGGCAGTCGAGAGAATTCTCCGACCCACATTGTCTTGTCGCACTCTACAAATCACTAGTCAGATCCATCTTAGAATACTCCTCAGTAGTTTGGTGCCCATCGTCGTCGTTATGGTCGAATAAGATTGAGTCAGTGCAGAAAAATTCACCCGTGTGGTCTTACGGTTCACACCCTGGCGTAACGTAGCAGCAAGACCTAGTTATCATGCCCGGTGTTTAATTTTTGGACTCGAGTCTCTCGCTACTCGTCGCGAAACGGCGCGAATCTTGTTCATGAAAAAAATCATCCTAGGAGAGATAGATTCACCGGATCTTTTAGCTAGAGTTAATTTCCACGTACCTGCTCGTATTTTAAGAAACTTTAGGCTACTAAGAGTTGACCAAACTAGACGTGCATATAGCGATAATGAACCTTTGACTGCGATAGCTATCCGATTTAATGCGCACTATGATTCTTTCGACTGGAATTCCTTAGGTTAACCTGTTTTTCTTGTTGTGATACTCTTTGTTATTTATTTTGTGCTGATGTTACATTGTACCGCGATGCTTTATGTTATTATACGTTTAGTTTGTAAGATCAGTGATAAGGCCAATTATGGCCAATCACTTAACATTTACAAATAAACAAATAAACAAATAAACATATAATCGGCACCAATACCATATACTCTGCCTCACATGTGGATAACGCCACAGTTGCTTGTCGTTTCCAACTCCAAGAAACCGCTCCTCCTTGGATTTTGAATATATATCCACTTGTTGATTTACGATCATCTGCGTCAGCGGCCCAATCAGCATCTGAATAGCCGATGATCTTATTATCACCAGATGAGAAATACTTCAACTTTATAGAACATGTCCCTCTGAGATTCCGCATCAAATGTTTGACGGCCTGCCAGTGACTTGATCCGGGGTTGGTGTTGTACCGACTCAGCTGGTTGTCAGTAAACAGGATGTCAGGTCTGGTACATTGAGCAAGATACATTAGGCATCCTACAGCTTCTTGATACGGTATATTCGCCATTTGTTCCAGCTCTTCTTCTGTTTGAGGCGACATTTTCGACGTTCATTGGAGTGGACGTGGCTTTCGAATCTTGCATGTTGAACCTGGCTAAGACTGTTTCAATATAGGCTTCCTGATCCAGCGCTATTCCATCTTCCGAATACGTAATGCGGATCTCTAGGCAACTTTTTGCTGGTCCAAGATCTTTTATTTTGAACGTTTTGCTCAACTGCACCTTCAATTGATTTTTAAGTCCACGTTATTTGAAAAAATCATCAAGTCATTCATATAGATTGCAACAAATAAAATATTGCCTTTGTCAATCTTGAAGTAGACACACGTGTCGTATTTCGATTGCTTCGAGCCTAGCTTTTTGAGCGCTGTGTCTAATTTCACATTCCACTCCCAGCTTGATTGTTTTAGCCCGTATAGAGTTTTGTTTAGGCGGTACACCATTGTTCGCTTATTATGCTGCTCAAAGCATGGGGGTTGCTCCATATATATCTCCTGATATAGATCACCTAGGAGAAAAGCGGTGATGGCATCCATCTGATCTACCATAAGATTGTGTCTAGCAGCGAGCGCAAAAAGGTATCTCAGTGAACTGTGACGTACCACTGCACAGTGGGCAACGGCCACACAAACGCCGGGATAAAAACCAATTCCTCGTGCTATTGCAGTTTTTCTTCATTCAATACAATTGTTCTTACTATTCATTACTATACTAAAATCGTCAAGACAGCGAATAAAACTTAATAATTATCGCTCACAACATTGCATTATTGCGTATCAGTTAACAGCATCAACAGTAAGTGTTAGGAATTAAAACGAAGGTGGAATAAGTTTCTGACTGAACATGAATTTTTAAAGGATTAAGCGCTAAAAAAGTTATGTTTTTTATGGTTTGATTGGAAAAGAGCTGATTCCTATGTTACGAGCTTTTTTAAACTGTTTTTCCTCTCTTCAGCTTTGTTTTTTGGCTGTTTGTTTCAAATGCCCGTTTATGACAGGTAGTTGGATACTGGTGGTTAATAGCTCATACAACAACACGTCAAAATCGCTTGCGCTATTTTCAAGAAAAAGTTTAATAATTTTCGGGGTCGCAGATGGTCGCAGCTAGTTTTAACGACAACATGTAGGAAAACTGTTGATCTTTATTATAATATACGACTCACGAGTGAAATCGAGTCGAATCATAAAAAAAAATCACTCTCCAAAATGAAAATATCCAAAAATTCAGCAGGGATGTTTGGTTTTCAATCATTTATGAAGTTTAAAAACAAGTTTTTGTTAAATATTCAGACATAACATCAAATTATGACAAAACACCTATTCAACGACACATTGATTATTAAAATCTAAGCATCATATACTAAAATATGATGGTTTATGTTCGGTCGAAAAATAGATCCAATTTGGGACAAAAAACACAAAGTTTGCATTTTGATGCCCTACATCTCAGTAAATTTAAGATAAAAACGTGAAATATTTTGGTTTCAACTAAGTTTAAGTATCTATTTTAAGAAAATGATTAGGGTGTTAACCTGCGATGAAGTTGGGTTTTCGAATTTTGTACAGGCGTTTGCCCAATGTGTACTGGCGAGTAGGTTTTTGTCGTAGTCCACCCCCTTTCGCTGAGAAAATCCTTTGATTACTAACCGTGCCTTGTAGCGCTCGATGTTTCCAGCAGCATCATACATGGTCTTGAACACCCATTTGCACTGAATTGCTTTTCTTCCTTCTGGCAGCGCTGATAAACTCCACGTGTTGTTTTCCATCAGCGCTTGGTACTCTTCTTCCATCACCACCTTCCATCGTTCGGAGTCGTTACGCGACAAAGCATCCTGATGGCTAACAGGATCGTCATCTGTAACTTCCCTCCTCGCAAGACGACAAATCCGTTTTTATCAGCTTGTGGAGCAGTCCGACACTTCTAGTCAGACCAGAATCTTCAAAAGCTCTCTCCAACTAAGCCCAAAATTTCTTGCTGTCGTTGCTTCCTTGACGTGCACATAATTCAACGGATCAAGAAGAAGGATGATTTTTGCTCTTGCCTTGCGATCCTTGCCTACATCCACGGCTACGTAGCTCCCGTCGTCATTCTTTGTCGGCTTTACCACGCACCAGAGATCTTCGAGCTCAAGCAAGGTTTGTACCGCAAACTTTCACGTGTCACAATTTTCTCTACCGGTAAGACGTTCGATGCCAGGAAGATTCGACGAAACTATGCTACTACCTGCATCGCCTGAGGATCCATTGGAACTTGAATTCATCTTCGGTTTCTTGTCACTTGATTGAAAAATACACTGCTTCAAATATCGTACTATTCTGGGTTCTGGGCCCATAACCTATTGGCAGTAGTGCAAACAACCAGCGTATTGTATGGTTTGGAACAGAATGAATTTATTTCAGATAGAAACTTATAACCACAGTGAATCATAGGTTACTATGATTAAAGTTTTTCGTTATACAAAATATCGGCATACTATAAACTCATAACATACCCGACCCGACTAGAACTCGCTGTATCAACGGGTCGGAGTCGCTTATTCTTTCTTGAACCTTATAGAATCGTTGCACCTACATAACCGACTTGTACCTTGTGGGTCCACCCGAACGACTCCGGGTCGCTTTTGGAAGGTTCTGACCCGATAGGTTCAGGTCTACCCGTGCATCACTATTATATACAGTGGAACCGCTCATAACGAGTACCCCGTATAATTTTTCGCATTACGCAAATCTAAATGCTATTCGCAAATTCGCAAATCGTGAAATATCAAGCTATTTTCAAAAAAGACAGGTAGGTAGGTCGGAGGAAAAGTGTAAGGGAGGTGACACATTAACAACCACTACCAGTCCAACATTTATGAAGTCATAAAAAACGGAACAAATCGTGGGCGCGTTCACTCCACGTCCAGATAACCTCATATAGTGAGATAGTGGAGCTGAGTGTTTTGCTGCGCTTATCGACAAGTGGAGTGAGCGAAGTAGTGTCTTCAGTTTAATTGTTACATTTATTTCCTTCTTGATTAGCAATGTGGCAGGCTCGCTTCGGCTTCGGCCGTTGAAGTGAACAGGACGTGGTTGGATTTTAGTGTGTAGTGTACCTCCCTAAGTAGCGTGTATTTCACAAGTGTGAGATGTATTGCTAGGTGTATTGAATGCATTCTTGATCTACTTGCTCGAAAAATGAATTCGATACTAAGAATTGATCAATGGATTACTGTTGTCACTTGGAGGTGTTATGTATGGTTGTGATGCATATAACCCTATATACCTGCACTTTTCTTGGCCTGGATCTCATTATTTAACTTTTCATACAAATAACAATAACGAGTGAGTCATTCGAATGAATTTGTAGGGCTTGCGCGATACAATTTAACTTTATTTTACGTGATAATTGCGATGAGTGAAAACACGTGATCTATATTGGTCGGCGGTCGAAAGATAAGAGAGCGACGATCAGCGCATCCGATCGCTCGCAAGCTCGAGGACCACGATCGGCGCATCCGATCGCTCCTATTCGTGTCCTATTCTTGGTGTCCTATCCTTCGTATCCTATACTTCGTGTCCTATACTATCCTATTACGTCGCTACCTACCTACACTAACTTAATCTTACCACAGTGTGACGCTGGAAAGTGGTGAATTCGGAAACGTCGCCAGGAGCGCAATACCGCCAGTGGAGCCGAACACCACACGATCTCCCTCCAGTGACGTAGTCACGCTTTTATATCTGCCGTCAAACGCTTATTGCGGACTAGGCGGTCTTATTCTTAGCGAAAACGAACCTGTCTTTTCGTTACGGGGGACCTTTCCAGCGGCTTGGTTGCCTTAGTATGAGCTTCACACTCAAAGGCGGGTTTGAGCCGATCAATAGAAATTGATTCATTCCTATCCTTCATTTGAATGACAAAAAATTTTCTGAATCTTCGAACAACGGTATATGGACCGTCATAGGGAGCTTGAAGTCCTGTTTTGACCTTGTCAACCCTGACAAATACTTGTCTACTATTTTCTAGGGCTTTAGGTACAGTATCGGACAGAAAGATAGGACCCTGGTTTTTTCAACGCAGCATGCACCCGTTGGGCCAGGTTTATGTGTGGTTTGTATGTGTTTGTGTGTGTGTGTGTGTGTGTGTGTGTGTGTGTGTGTGTGTGTGTGTGTGTGTGTCTGTGTGTGTGTGTGTGTGCATGTGTGTGTGTACATGTATTTGTGTGTGTGCATGTGTGTGTATGTATGTTTGAATGTGTATTGGTGTGTGTGTTTGTCTCACAAGTATGTCGTTTCGGATAGATTTGTTAGTGTTAGTAGTATTTTTTGTGTTTTGGGTTCGGTTTTTGATGTAATAAGCAGGACCACCGCCCTCGCGATCAGTGTTTTTTCGATATATGAACAATTTTACGGTCTTCTTTCGCCGTGGTCTTCTGAGGACGTCCGGTTGACTTGCGCGTTTCGGTTGTCCAAGCGCGTTTCGGTTGTCTAAGCACGTTTCGGTTGTCCGAAGCGTGGTTGCCACAAAAGTGCGCGATCGTTCCATTATGAAATCGATCGTTTTGCGCTTAATGCCAGCAGCAGCCATTCGCTTTATCCTATGGTGCTGATAATCGGTACAATGTTTACCTCGACCCATTGTTACTTACATTGCTTGCTTGGACCGTCAAGAACGCGCTGGTTAAAAAGTTGGACACGGCTGATCCCGTCCTCAGCCTGCGTTCTGCTTCTACACGTGATGAACCTGTAGAACATCCTGAAACAGTGTATAGATAAAAACTATCTATGAGTAAGCGAGTGAGCGTTTACCCATTTAAATCGAGAACAGAATACTGCCGCGCTCATGAAACAAAACCGTCCTCTTCTGCTACTGGGATCATATGATATGCTCGTACTATGTCAAGCTTTGAAAAAAAAAATTGCAACCCTGCAGTTGCATGGTAAAATCCTGGATGTGAGGGATAGGATACCGATCTGGTGTCGTAATGGCATTAAGCCTTCGATAATCCCCACATGGTCTCCAGTCGTTGTCACCCTTCGGCACCATATGCAAAGGTGATGACCCTGGTGATGATGATGGGCGGCAAATTCCTAAGTCTACCATTTGCTGAAATTCCACATGCGCGATTGTGGACTTTTGCGGGTCAAGGCGACGTGGCTTCGCAAAACGCAAAGGGCCTTTGGTTTCAATATAATAAAACACATTATGACATACTGGCTTTCTGTAGTCCGGTGGTTCTAAAAAAGATGGAAACTGGTATAGAACTCGTCCGAAGTCTCCTGCTTCAAGTACATAATGTTTAGGGGAAGGAGTATCCATAAGTGCCAACGATCCTATGATCGCTAAATTAGTGGTCGAATCAATTAGCTTACGCCCTTTGATATCTACTAGTATTCCGGTTTTGTATAAAAAATCCGCTCCTATTATAGGACGATTTACGGATGCTATGATGAAAATATGGGTAAAAACTCTTTTGAAACCTAAACTTACTTGAATCAGCTTCGTGCCATACGTCACTATGGTACTTCCGTTGGCTGCTTGCAAAACTAAGTCTGTAGGTTTATAAGCTTTACCAGCTAAATGAAATGGAATGACGGATACATCAGCCCCCGTGTCCACTAAAAAGGTAAATGATGTCATCATATCATTTACGAACAAACGAGGAGAAGTGCTGTATGCTCTAGGGAGATCCGCCAACTCCCGTGAGCTTCTTAGTTTTTTTCTTCCTCTAAGTGTTTGACTCATGTTGTGGAAAAATTACAGGGCTTAACACACTTGGTTGCACCGTTACCGTATCTATAATGATACCAAAAAAATGGTTTCCTATCACGAGATGGACTTTGGAAATTTCTCCGTTCTCTAGAGTAACTGCGTCTATGATTATGTTTAATTTGTTTATTACTCGTTCAATGGATAACAATGGATCCGTGTGAATGTTCTTAAGTCTAATATTAGATTAAAATAATTAGTAAGATCATCTTAATAATTCGCTTATAAGGCAGTTTTTAAAGGATTACACTGAGGTTCCAAAATCAAACAAATGACGAACTTCGTTAAACACCCTAACCATGGAGTTGAGGGGGTCTCTAGATCCATATCCAGTTCGACTACGGTTCAGGGCAAGTAACGGACGAGAGCGAAGCTGAACAGCAGGCGCGTAAAAGTTTAACTGCTGGAGTAGGGAAGGACAGTCGATGTTACTTTGCAGTAAACCAGCCACAAATAGTTGTTGTGCGGTACGGCGTCGGATGTGGAGCGGTTGCAGTCCAAGGAGCAGAAGTCGCGTTTCATAAGGTGGTAACTGACTGCCAGGTGGCCAAGGTAACAAGCGTGTTGCGTATCGGGATAAGCGACGCTGTATCGATTCCATTCTCTCAGAAATGGAATGATCACGATGTTGTCGTTGGGAAAGATTTGACATCTTCTTGATCATGTCGCGTAGTTCGCTTATTTCACGCCGGATTTCATCAGACGCTGAATCGCATGTAACTCTAGCACGAGTATTCACTTCGGATAATCCACTAGATTGTGTGCATTCCCACAGCCTGTCTGCTATCCGCATTTGCTCACCGTGATCTTTTGTATCAACTGCGACTAAGGCTACCTCAATCGATTTAGGCAGTCTTGACTTCCACAATTTCCTCACAAGTGTTACGGAAAGATCGGTAGAAACACCAGCTATCTGTAGCATGTGTCGAGAGAAATCTGATGGAGTTCTATCTCCTATCTCAACATGATATAACAATTTTGACAATCGTGTTTCCTCAGTACTTGTCAACCGTTTTAAAATTTCTCCCTTTAAGTGAGAGTATGGTTTTACCGGGTCAGGACTTTTCACAATGTCCGGCACCTTAGCTAATACTTCCTTGGACAGTGCAGCGATCAAATATGTGTATTGCGTGCGCTCCCGCGAAATTTTTGAAAGCTCAAATTCCGCTTCTGCTTGAGCGAACCAAACCTCTGGAACGTCCTCCCAAAACGTTGGTAACTTAGTAGATATACGCTCTACCCTCAGGGGAGGATCGCACGGCGCTGACACCTATGTCGTTCCGGCCGAACTTGAACCCTCCTCACCCTTTCCTTCAGCACCAGCTTTCAAAGGCATCACTCTGTGGTTTACAAAACCAATACAAAGAAATCTAACCTGTTTTATAATTCACTACACGCACTTAATTTTTTAAACGTACCAAGGATAAAAATGACCTATAATACTGATCGCAAAATTCAGTTAAATAAATACAAGGTTTTTATAAAAAGCAAGGAAAAATTCAAAACGCGTAGTATTCCAGTGTAATTTATAACGAAGAAAATGTGAAAAAAATATTGCGCTAAATTGTATATGATAAAAATGCAATAACGAAATTACACGTATTTTCTCGTAAAACTCGTAAAACAACGTTGCACTTAGGGAAATATTTACAGGCGTTCCCCGAGTTAGGACCCCCTCGAGTTACGACGATTCGCAGATACGACGATTTTGATTTTGACAGTTAAAAGTTGTCATTGACAAGAAATTGATGTATTTTTTTGAATTTCTGGGCTGATAATCGTTATACACACATTTCCAAAGATACCACAATTACCCTATCTTGAATATCTATATTGTGTACGGCTTTTAAAATATAATTATTACATTATCGAACATTATTTTAAATAAAATACACGATATTATAAATTCCAACTCTTCAAATTCGGTTATAAACTTAGTATTCATAGATATTCGACATACGACTTTTTCGACTTACGCCTTGCTTTGGGACATTTTTTCGGTCCCAAACACAGTCGTATCTCGGGGGACACCTGTACTTATAAACGCACCGAAAAAAACACTCGTTGCATAAAACATATAAACGCAAACTGAGTTTCTGGCACAAGTATTACCGAATGAAAAATAATTATGATAATAATAATAAGGAACGGGCTCACCGGTTGTCGATCGATGATCACTGGATACGTGGCCGCTTTCCACACCGCGTGGCTCCGAAAACGCGATGGCGCTACTACTTCCAAAACGCGATGGCGTTACTGCTTCCAAAATACGATGGCGCTACTGCTTCCAAAATGCGATGGCGCTACTGCTTCCAACACCGCGTGGCTCCGAACACGCGATGGCGTTACTGCTTCCAAAACCGCGTGGCTCCAAATACACGATGGCACTACTACTTCCACGGTGGTGTTTCTGGTCACAAACAGCGACAGTGATGCTCCTTACGGGAAATCGGGTGGCTTCCACTCTACCCCTAGGTCGGGTTTCCGTGCTTACACGGACACGTTATCGAACTTGTAGCTCTTGCAGATGAAAAACACGATGACAATGGGCTCTCCGTGATCACAATATCAAACGTGATATATGTGATCGTTCTGCTTAATCTCGTGACCGCAACACACGGTGGTGGCACTTTGTATCTACTGATGTCAAATGCTGTACGGCTCCGGGAACGATGATGCTGGCCGTAACCCCAGGGTACTCCTTCAACACAGCGATGGCGTGGGCCCGAGAAAAAAAGTACTCTTACAGGACGTCGTGGCTCCGAAAACGGAGGGGCTCCAGCAGGGCAATCACGGTGAATAGTAGTCGATCGACCGAACACCCGTGGTTGTGTAATATTATCCTACTGGATACGGCGAAACCACAAATCGCGTCAATGATAGATTTCTCCTTCACTCCAAAATGCGCTTCAAGCACACGGAATAGCAATGTACCGGGATAATGGATTACGTCGGCGGCAAATACTTAACCGATGACGGCGACGGAGAATGTTCTCCTCGGCGATTGATCACGTCAGCAATTTTTCACGTCCGGTGATTTTTATCACGTCGGGGTCACCAATGTAGGGCTTGCGCGATACAATTCAACTTTATTTTACGTGATAATTGCGATGAGTGAAAACACGTGATCTGTATTGGTCGGCGGTCGAAAGATAATAGAGCGACGATCGGCGCATCCGATCGCTCGCAAGCTCGAGGACCACGATCGGCGCATCCGATCGCTCCTATTCGTGTCCTATTCTTGGTGTCCTATCCTTCGTATCCTATACTTCGTGTCCTAGACTATCCTATTACGTCGCCACCTACCTACACTAACTTAATCTTACCACAGTGTGACGCTCGAAAGTGGTGAATTCGGAAACGTCGCCAGGAGCGCAACACCGCCAGTGGTGCCGAACACCACAGATTAAACTCGTTATGAGGGGCTCCACTGTGCATACATTTATCATCCAATGCACTTGCCTGATATTATTATTCATTCTTTAATTTCAGCTAAGCCGTTCTCATCATACTCTCGTTTCAACTGGAGGCATGTTTGTCTAGGCGGCTACAACATGTTGATAATGGTAATGTATTGCATTCTCAACGCTTTATTTATATGAAACCTAAATAACTTTCTTTACTTATTTTATGTTTTATGATTTAATTTAATTACAAGTGAATGCTGGAAATCTCCGTGATAACCGTTTTCGTGCACTGAATTAGGTTTGTATGAAAAAATGTGTATTTTTAGAATATTTAATTTTTCAATAAAGTTACGGTCCATTTGAAATACACTATGTTGATATACAACCTGAATGAAAGAAATACACGGATAAACGAATGTAAACAATACACGAAAGAACAGGAGGTCCGTTTCATGCGAACCCCCCCACGCCCTATCATGTCTTCGGTTGGGCGCCTAAGCCATGCACGGTTGGGCGCCCGTTTCTTCTCCTCCGGCGCCTTCAATTTAGCTGTCAATTCCTTACCGGGTATACCCACACAACCAACCCCCTGTGCAAAGCGACGGAAGAAATCATTCCCTTTCGCGCATTTTCTCATGCCTTCTTTTTCCCTCCAACGGCAAATTTGTCAAGCAGCGTTTCGAGCTACCCGTCCCTGACTCTGCCTCATACCCCTCGCCTGAGCGCGCTGTTGAAGGTTTAGTTGTGTTGGTGCGCCAGACGGCCAATCACTGTCAGCCGTCGTCCGTGCTTTTTCCCTCCATAGCGCCATCTCTTTCTGGCGTGTGGACAACGCTCACGAGTTGCAGTGGCGCTTAAAAAAGCCGTTAACAAACATAGCGGCGATGAAGTTGCATTTTCACAAATCAAACCAAAAAAGCGCAATAAGTTCAAACGCTGCAATGTAAAAATGACTACGAATCGATAGCTCGATAGATAGAGGGTTTGCTGTGCAACGCACAGAACCTTAATTCGCATTAACACGTTTAGTCCGGCGCTTGTTTTCCTCAACATTCCGTTCAGCCGGCATCCAGAACGCATGCTGATTGTGAAACCAGCATACTGGAAAGTCCACTGGCAGTCCTTGGGACCTGCCACCGAACTTTGTTACACTAAGCTTTTGCTTTCGTATGATGTGGATTACACAGATATGCTGAGCCGCTTGCGCATGGGTGTGAGTGTGCGTATGTGTGCAAAACTGTCGCCAAATGTGTGTTCTTCCGGAATGTCATGATCGATCGGTCAAAGAAAGGAAATTGTTCATGGCAGTGGCGGATTAGGGGAATCGGGGGACCTAGGCGGAAAGACGAGTTGAGGCCCCTGTAAAGGGTAAATGGTGACCGGGAGGAGGGGGTAGTGGCACACAGCTGTTGGGAGATTGAACAGTATATCTAAATTGCCAGCGGGAAGGGGGGTGGCCATGGAGCCCCAACGATCCATCTTTCCGGGGGTCCTTTTCGCTAATACTCTGTCCACTTGTAGACATACGGCATACTACAGACTAGAGATCTTCGGCGACCGCTTAATCCGCCTACCGTTAGATCCGCCGCTGGTTCATGACTTTTTTTTTATTGTGAAGGTGCCTCCTCCCCCTGCATGCAGCGTATGCATCGGGCAGGAGACAGTGTGGCAGTTTGCAAGTTGCCCGCTGGATAGGAGCGGTCCCGCGGCACCGCCATCATTCCGCACATCTCAACAGCATGCCCGTCATGGGTGCTAACCGCGTATGAACCGTCCGCCGTAGCAAGGACTGACTATTCCGCTACGTGGTACTCAAGTCCTGAAAAGGCCGGCATGATCGCGCAGGCTATTACGCCAATAATAATAATAATAATAATAATAAGAAGAACTTATCATAACAGTCCACACCCGGGGAAGAGTTTGTTATGACTTTGTTGCTGCCGGGCTACCGCTACGGCGCGACAAATCAACGGAATGAAATCGACCAAAACATGAACGTACCGATCCGAACCCATTCCAAGGCATTGCCGGTCAATCGGCGTCATGATAACTACTCCAAGCCAACAAGCCACCAGATTCTGGACGGACTGGTGCAGCTCCATACGCGCACCATAATAAACAAATCCAGAATGCTTTTTTGTATGAATTCAATTCAAAATGTTGTTTCCACTTGCATCCGCTAGCTGAATTGGAAAGAAATGTTCAACATATCACACGCACGTTTGCTTCGATCGTGTGTCTTTTTAATACCCTCAACAGCAGAGCCGGTCGCAAAGATGGTGGTGCAAATCCAATGGTTGTGTTGTCTCTCAGGTAGCGAGATCGAAAATGCAAGGACTTTATAGCCGTAGCGAATGAAAATGTACGCATCAGATTCAAACAGTTTTGGTTTCCACACGCGCACGCGAGAACGCCCCCACAAACGCGTGTACGAGCGAGTACGGCGTCTTTATCGGAAGAAAGGCTGGTTCAGCTATCTTATAGCGCATCCTCATCCAAAACGCCGGGCGGGGAAGGGGGTCACGGCATGGTAGGTTGGACGGTCACTTTCCCCGTGCTGTGTGTGTGTGTGTGTGTGTGTGTGTGTGTGTGTGTGTGTGTGTGTGTGTGTGTGTTTCGGCGCCCGAAAACTCGGGCACATTAAAAAAAAATATTTTATTGCCACTATACATTGTGCTACATGATGCTTAGAAGGTCGCTGAAGCATCAAACATGTTCAAATTAAAAAATATTAGATTAGTGTTAGACGTTATCCTACGCTTGTTTTAAATAGGCTTCGTCTCCCTCGATTGGCACGGGCATCGAATGGTCTCATCAGCAGCGGCACGAAATAAAATAAAACATCAATACACCGATAACACTTTAAATCCCAATCCAGCTTCTCCCGCATCGTCTCAAGGTCACACACAAATTAATAAATGCTAACACCCACCAATAACAATACACAACCGCTATTACCGTTATTATGTTATTTGCTGCTGTTATGTTATTTGTAACCGTGCCGACGAACCGCGTGATTATACGAGTAAGGCGGCGCTCTAGCAGCAATCGAACACGACATCCGACACGACCAAACCCATATAATCATATGGAGGTGCACTGTCAGACACAAACAAACAAACAAGACAAACATCGAGTCGAACATGTCAGTTGATTCTGTCTTTGATGTTCGATACCCACCTGTGCTTTGAATACCTTGGCTGTCAAACGCTTCTCAGCTACAGTAGATATAATTCAATTCGGGACAATTTCAAGTTTGTTTTCGTATTTTGTCTCGTTTTCTTCTTAAAATTCGCTTGCAAAATATTTTAAATATCTATCAATAATATTTGCAATGCTTCACAATCAATTTTAACATCAAATATACAGGTTTGAAACGTATTGAACTATTGCGTGTACATAATGCATGTGTATGCACTGTATGTGTTTCGCATGGACGTTTGTTTACATTTTTCAATATTAAATTTGAATGATTTTTATGTTATTATTGATGTGAATAACTAGTAAATTATTTGTTGAATCTTCCCCCTGCGGATGGATATTCATTTTAACTTTGAAAATGCTTCATTTTCGAGATAAAAAGATAGGCGTATTACAGTGCATCATGACAGGTCTGTAAGACGTCGAACAGCTGACAGAGCACCTATCGAACAGAGTCGTGTTTGTTTGTTTCGTTCGATTGGTCCCAGAGCGCCGCCTAAGGTAAATAAACAGCTGTCATACCAGTTAGGTAAACAAACGGCTGTCAGGGTTGTGCTACGGTTAGGATCTTGTGCGTTAGGCCGCGGGGCCATGGGGATTCTCAACACTCATTTTCTCAAGCACTCATGAGTGCTTTTGAGAAATCCTCGTTCTCAGCGTTCGGAACAAAATCGGTTTTGAGAATCTTTGAGAATCTTTGAGAAAGTTGACGATGCAGCGATCGGCTACCTGAAATATAAGCAATTGTGCTATTTCTTTTTCGATAATCACTTTGGAAAATGTATTCAATATTTATAATTGAAAAAGTTTTAAAAAACATGTGATCAAAACATATTTTCTATTTAAAGCTACAAATAAAACTTGAGTGGCTTTATCAGTTTCTCAGAGTGAGAAAAATTGACGACGGCCACGAGCTCGCGTCTGAGAACAAGTTTTGAGTGCTTGAGAAACTTAAATGAGTGGTTGAGAATGTTTTCTCAGCTTGAGAAAGCCTCGTGGCCCCGCGGCCTTAAAGTGACAGTCGACGTTCTCGAAGATCGGCGAAAAAGGGCAATGATCGCGATGTAGCGATGGCCCGACGGCCATCGCGGGAAAAAAGTTATAAGAGGAACGCGCGTAGGTCACGTTAGCTCTCTACGTTTTATACCGTGCATGGAATACCGCGTTTTTTAAAAGCTTGTGAAGATTTGCGAAATAAACGAATTGTAAACCAACACAAGTAAAATCGCTTCGTTATTGAAACGGTATTTACGGTTGTCGAGGAGCCGACAAGTTGCGTTCGCAATAACCGCAATGCCCATATATGAATCAACGCATACATCACAACAGCCAATCAGCTGGCGTCGTAAGGCACGGGCAGAAGCTCAAGTAAGGCAAGGCAAGGTTAGGGAGGGAGAATAAGCGGATAAAAAATGGGCGCCAATAATTTTTAATTATTTGACCGTTGTTTTTGCCTGCGCAGGAATCGCTGAAGTCCCGCGAGGGGAACGGGCCAAAATCTGCGTTGGCTAGCGCAGATTGTGGTACATTTCTTGCGAAAGTAACTTCTCGAATTTACGCAGCTGGTTTGCACAGCGGGTCGCCACGATCCTTCCGAGAACTGTTTACGACTTACTATTAGCGCCACCTGTCGTAGTCTAGCCGTTCTAGTTACGGTGACCCAGCTAGCCACCGATGCGTTTGTCGCAACAGTTCTTGTTGATTGGTGTTTCATTAATGAGAAAAAAAGAGATAAAAGAATTAAGAAACGATGAGCAAAAGCTGGAGAATAAGTGATGTTGTAGAAAGTGCGAAATCGGAGAATGATGTACCGAATAGAACCAAAAAAGGATCTAATGAGTGGCTGTCAGGCTCATGGTCTGTCGCTGACGACAATTTAGGCTTAAAAAACAAAGCGTTGCTAGGTCAATAAATGCTGACTAGCTACGTTATGCAACGCGCCAGCGATGCGCGCTGGTTTAACGATTAAATGGAAAATAGGCTAAGAAGAATAGACTAAGAAAAATATGCTGATCGACGACGGTCAGCATTTTTAGAGTATAAAATCAATTGAATAAACTAATGAATCGATTATTTGCCAAGAACCAGTTGGTGCGTTATTATTGTGCTTAAGTCGGCGTGTACTGTGCCTGTCTTAAGCTGCTGCTCCGAAAGACACTTTCGTGTGCGCGACAAATGGTGGCTCCAGAGAGGACGCATCAACCAACGGTTCGGCAAGTAGTCAAATAAATCCGGAAATAAAAACCCGAAGTAGTAACAAGCCCGTAGAGGCGTGAATAGACCCCACAGCAACCCAAGCAGGGTTGTGATAGTGAAACAACGGCGACGGACGACGATCCGGCGTAGCCGATATACGACAGCCAGCCCAGGAAGAAGGGCCACGCACCAGTTGCCGACGAAGCAAAACCCGAGAAGCGCCTCGGCGGTGAGTGAGTGCAAAATAACTGTAAGTGCAACGACACAACAGTGAATAGAACGCGGTCATTACCGCTAGTGAAGTGACGCAATCGAAAGTGAACTCGATACTGCCAACGTATGAGGCAAATGCTGAACTAGTGAAAAGGTGACCAATACGTGTACGCCGCGAGCTTCGAAAGGTGCATCCGTTCTCGCAACACAACATGACACCGTCAGTTTAGCGCCAGTTGAAAAAAAAAAAAAAAAAACAGTTATCGTAAAACGCGTGCGTCGCAAGTATCGGACGTTAACTCCGACGAAACGTGATTATAAAAGTCTGCATAACGAAACACGTGTGCCGCGAGCTAAATATTGCATAAGGCATCCGACGCAGTGCAACGTAGGAAGAGCAAATTGATGAAATTAATTGTGACGAGTGTATCCATCGTGTGTATGACCGTCGTGTGTATGACCGCCGACCCACCGCTAAGAAAACATCGTTCCGGTTGAGTCAACCATCGTTCTCGGTTTGAGGGCAACCGGCACGTAATACAGAAGACGTCGTATTTGATCCTGAGAAGACCAACAAGCAGCAGTGAAGACATCACTCCCGATCCAGCCGTCCCTGACCAGCCGAATAGGAGTTGACTCTGCTGAAGCGGATCTGAACCAGGGTGAGTTCAAGATGGAATATGATTTTAAAAAGAATCCGAATGGGCACTGCAAATTATGCACGAACCCAGATGAGATAGGGAAACTGATAACTTGTATTGATTGCGACAGGTGGTTTCATTTGTCATGCTTAGATATAAAATCACCTGTTAAAGATTTTTTATGCAAAAAGTGTAAAGATAGGGAAGTTGAACGGCAGGAATATAGGTCAGCACTAATGCAAACGCAAAAACTGCTGAAAGAAAAAATGACAAATGAAGAAGAAAAAGAAAAAGAAAAAGTAAGAATAGAAGAAGAGCTAAAACGGCTACAAGAAGAGATACAAAACAAAAAATCAGAAGAGGTCAATGAAAAACCAATGACAAGTTTAGACGTAAAACTGTTAACTCAGAGTTTAGACAAAATGGTTCAATCGTTGTGTTCTAAGGACTCGAAAGTAACACTTTCAAAGCTTCCAGATTTCGATGGAAGCTATAAATGCTGGCCTCAATTTAAACAAGCCTACGAAGAAACTTCCCGAGCCTGTAAGTTTTCAAATTTAGAAAACATGAATAGGCTGCAAAGGCATCTGAAAGGCGAAGCACTTCGTGCGGTTAGCGGGTTAATGCTTAACCCAGAAAACGTTCCGCTTGTATTAAACAGGCTCGACAAAATGTTTGGAAATGCTGAAAGCATTTACAAGTCTTTACTGTTAGAATTACTAGCAGTAAAGCACATAACGACAGATAATCCCTCAGCATTTTTAGAATTTTCCAACGCTTTGCGCAATCTCATTGATAACATGGTGTTGTTGAAACAAGAAGGTTTTTTGAATGATCAGAGGCTGCTAAACGATTTGACATCAAGGTTTTCAACCGAACTTCGGAACGAATGGTTGAAACACACAATAAGTAGGAAACAAGATAATAAGAATCTTACGCTAGAAGACCTAGCAGAATGGCTGAAACCCTCTGAAGAACTGGCCATTATACTGGCCGCGAACGAAGGAGTAACCAAACAAGAAAGGTCGAACCGTCAAAACATGCAGCATCGTCATAAAGGGCCAGAAAAGGAAACGATATGTCTAATTTGTGGATTTCTTCATGAAACCACTCGTTGCCGACAATTGAACGGTAAGACGCCCGATGAAAAATTATCTCTTTTCATTCGGCATAGAATTTGCACCAATTGCTGCAAGTACAGCAACCATAACGCCCAAAACTGTCGCCTACCACCACAATGTAATGTATACGGTTGCGGCAAAAGGCATCATAGTATGTTTCATAAAAGAAATCTGGTAGAAGGGCAACCTACAAACAAAATAAATTGCCATCAGGAAAAGAATAATCTGTTCTATCAGATCGTGCCCATCACTTTGCACCACAATGAAAGAAAATTCGAAACTTATGCATTCATGGATCCTGGCTCTTCAACTAGCCTCATTTTGGAAAGTGTCCGAAAAGAACTAAACGTTCACGGACCAAAAAGACCGCTAACTCTCTCCTGGACGGACGGAAGCATTCAAAAAGAGACAGAAAGTAGGATAGTTCCCATAACAGTAGAGGGAGCTAACAAAAGAAAATTCCAAGTTAAAGGTCTCAGAAGTGTAAGGGAACTTAACCTTCCCGTTCAAAGCATAGATGCTCCGTTTTTGCAAAGAAAATTTAAACATTTGAAAGGCATTAGTATCTCTAGCTATGCAGATGCGAGGCCTACCGTGCTACTAGGCCTTCCACATTCGTATCTTTGCCATGGTGCAAAATATCGAGAAGGTAGACCAAACGAACCAATTGCCCATGAAACGAGGCTTGGTTGGGTCATTTTTGGGGGAACGAATACGCCAAATGTCACAGAGAACTCATTTGTGATGACAGAGACGTACGAAGAAGAAAACAAGAACATGATGCAAATCTTGCGTGGTTTCTTTTCTACAGAGGAATTTGGAGTTAAACCTACTCCAACCCGTGCCTCTGAAGAAGACAAAAGAGCGTTAAAGATTATGAAAGAAACGCTTAAAAATACTGGCGACGGATACGAAATTGGTTTAGTATGGAAAACCGACAATCCTAAATTGCCAGATAGTTACGGACAAGCGCTTACGCGCTTAAAAAGTCAAGAGAAGGCAATGGAAAGGGATCCAAACTTAAAATCATGGTATCATAAAGAAATAAACGCATACATTGAAAAGGGATATGCACGTAAGGCGACACCAATGGAACTGCTGCAATTGAACGGGAAAATAAACTATATTCCCCACTTTTCCGTGATAAACCATAATAAACCCATTCCCAAACCACGTTTAGTATTCGACGCGGCTGCAAAAAATCAAAATATATCCCTTAATTCTCAACTTCTTTCCGGCCCAGATCTTACTGCGTCCCTGTTCGGAGTGCTAGTCCGCTTCAGGGAACACAAAATAGGCTGTTCAGGAGATATCAAGGAAATGTATCACCAGGTAAAGGTGAGACGGGAAGATCAAGACGCTCAAAGATTTCTATTTCGAGAATCGCCTTCTGACGTTCCTCAAGTTTACGTTATGCAAGTGATGACATTTGGGGCAACTTGTTCACCAACTTGTGCTCAGTTTGTGAAGAACGAGAACGCACTGCGTTACAAAAATATTTATCCCCAGGCAGTAAAAGCGATTATTGAAAATCACTACGTAGATGACTACCTAGATAGTTATCCAGATATTGATACAGCCGTGAATACTATCTCGGAGGTGTGTAAAATACATGATGATGCTAAATTCTTTATGAGAAACTTCTTTTCCAACTCAAAAGAAGTAGAGAAAAGCATTCCAACCAACAGGTTATCTGAGAAAAGTGTACTTGGCATAGAGGAGAAAAATCAAAACTTCGATAAAGTGTTGGGATTGATTTGGGACAAAGAGTCTGACGTCTTTGCCTACAAGTTTAAAAAGGCAGATATTAAAAAATTAACGAAACGTCAGATGTTCTCATATATAATGAAAATCTACGATCCTCTAGGTCATCTTGCCAACATTACTGTTGAAGGTAAAATTTTGATGCAAGATCTTTGGAAAACTAAACTAGACTGGGATGACGAAATCACACAGTCCATAAAGGAAAAATGGGAAAACTGGATAAACCGAATCGAAAACTCGATCAACATATCTATACCTAGATGTTTTTCGATTGGAAATAACGTAAAGATCAGGGAGCTCCATACTTTCGTAGACGCGTCAGAAAAAGCCTTTGCCGCGGTTACGTATCTTAGGACAGTCCACGACTTAGGCATCGACATAAGTATCGTGGCCGCAAAATCAAGAGTCGCTCCTACCAAACCACTGTCGATCCCTAGGCTTGAATTGCAAGGGGCAGTGCTAGGCACTCGCCTAAACGAATCAATCAAGAGGGAATTGCGGTTAAAGGTTCAAACAGAATTCTTTTGGACCGATTCAAAAACAGTTCTAGCTTGGCTTAACTCAGAGCCTAGAACATATAATCAGTTCGTAGCCCTGAGAATCGGAGAAATTTTGGAGTTCAACTCTCCGAAGCAGTGGAACTGGGTAGCATCTGCAGAAAACCCTGCTGACGAAGCTACAAAAACTTGTAAGAAAAAGTCAATATGGTTAAATGGTCCCGACTTTCTCAAAAATTTAGAAATAAAAACACTAACACCAGACATTCCGGACACATTTGAAGACCGGAAAAGGGTAAACACTTCGAGAACAGTGGAAAGAATAGATTATGACGCCATTTCCGTCGAATGGTGTTCCAACTGGCACCGTCTAAAACGATCGGTAGCGTACGCACTAAAGTACTTGGATTGGTTAAAAAGTAAGGCTAAATCCCTGTCATTTTCGACAGCAATCGATAAAGCTACCCTTGACTTAGCTGAGCGCCACTTAATAAAAAAGGCTCAATGGGAAAGCTTTCAAACGGAGATGATACAACTCTCATTGAAGAACCCGATTAATGGCAGCAGTAAAGTTAGGTGCCTGTGCCCTATGTTGGACCAAGATGGGATCATGCGTTCTAGAGGAAGACTTGAACACGTTAAATTTCTTCAATTTAACGCACGTAGCCCTATTGTCCTACCAAAAGGGCATCACATTACAAACCTTATCCTACAACATTATCATGAGAGGTACTACCACCAGAAGAGCGAATCAGTGATGGTTGCAGTTCGTCAAAAATTCTGGGTGATAGATCTCAGAAGCAGTCTTAAGCACGTAATAAACAAATGTCAATACTGCAAAAACGCACGAGCTAAACCAATCCCACCAATAATGGCACCACTGCCAACATGTAGAACAGCAGTGTTTAAAAAACCATTTACGCATTGTGGAGTAGATTACTTCGGCCCCCTATTCGTTACGATAGGCAGACGGTCAGAAAAAAGGTGGGGTGTTATATTTACGTGTTTAACCACAAGAGCAATCCATATAGAAATAGCCATTGATCTAACGGCAAGCACCTTTATTGTTTGCTTAAAAAATTTGCAATACAGAAGAGGAAAGGTATCTTTCCTATACAGCGATAATGGGACCAACTTTGTCGGAGCCGACAATGAGATGAAACAAATAAGATATCGATGTGCCTCAGAAGGCATAGAATGGATCTTTAACCCACCAGGCGCCCCTCATTTTGGAGGTGCGTGGGAGCGAATGGTTGGAGAAATCAAGAGTCTGCTTCCCATGGCTGAGAGTTATAAAGAACACGTTCTCAGATCAATACTAACTGAGATAGAGTTCCTAACAAATAATCGACCATTGACTCACTTAACACTAGAACGAGAAGATGACGAGCCCCTAACTCCAGCTCATTTCTTGCTAGGTTGTTCCGGCGAGGCAGAGCCGAATATCTCAGATATCACCAAAACAGAATTGGTACGGTCCGATTGGAAAAGGGCCCAGGCAATCACACAACAATATTGGCGACGGTGGATAGCTGAGTATCTCCCAAAGCTTTCTAAACGAGAGAAGTGGACTCAACCGGCCAAACCATTACAAATAGGCGATATTGTCACGTTTCCCGATGAACAAAGGAAAGGAAAATGGTTTAAAGGCCGAATCTGCGAGCTGGTAACTGGCGTAGACGGACAGACTCGTTCAGCACGAATCAAAGTAGGTAATAATTTAGTTAACAGGCCAACTGTAAAACTAGCAGTACTCGAGGTAAAACGAGATCAAACATTTTCAAATTGGGGAAAAAGGAAAGAAACAAATCTTAACGTTATAAAAGCTAAAGCAGAAGAACTAGCAAGTCAAATACCAAAAAGGAAAAAGCTCAAAATTAGGCCCGTATCATGGAGCTCATCCTTAAAATAACAATATACATAGCCGCACTGTTTAGAGTCGAATGCTTATCGATCGTACCTATCCCTGAACCAGGAATATATTTTGATCATATTGGGACACTCCTATTAAAAAAAGGAGCATGGGAAACGACATTCCATACGGGGACACGTCCGGAAAATGATACGGATACGTTACAAACGTTGAAAAAACACTTAACCATAGTATTGAACTCCGTTAATAGTACGGACTCTGAACTCTCGGATCTAAAAGTTACACTTCAGCACGAATGCAACCATGCAATTCAACTAATCCAAGGAATAAGTCACAAAAGGACAAAACGCTCCCGGGGAATATTTGGTATACTAAAAGATTTCATGTTCGGGGGAGACGACATAGACGAGCAATTAGCAGCCTTCAGAGCAGCAGAGGATACAAAAATTACACATGTGTCCGAACGTTTGACCCAAACAAATAAAAAACACAATGAGTTAACAGAAAATTTACGTCACCGAATAGACAAACTCTATGATGGTATAGATGTTCTCAGCAAGGAATTTAAGCATAACAAAAATGAAGTTCTAACAAAGTATATACAAGAAACGATCATGCTTACAACCGCTCTAGTACAAGACATGATAAATAAGTATCACGAAATAGATTCAACCCAATTATATTTAGAGGACGAAGAGATGTTAAAACAAACTATAAGAAGAAAGATGGCAAGTCATTATAACGTTTTAGAATACTCGGAAATAACCAATAGGAGAATAGAAGAGGGTGAAATAGTCTTTTCTATCAAAAACATAATTGTATCGATAGAAAATTACGAGATGTTTAAAGTCATAGCCGTTCCAAACTTTGCCAATCATACGATTTTAGACATACATGAAAAAACAATAGCCATCAACGAAACTAGTTACTTATACCCGAAGGAAATTTTTAAACTGAACGAATCGCACTACATATCTTCTGAGAAAATAATACAACGAGAACCAGACTGCATAGCATCAGCATTACTACACACAGAAAGTGGTACCAGATGTAGTTCAAAGGAAATAGGGCCAGAAGTCACTGAATTTATACAACTTACAAATCCAAACAGTATTCTGTTCTTCTCTACCAACCCTGATAAGATATTACTAAAATGTAACAAAACACTCACTACCCCAAGCTGCTCAATCGGAATCATAACCTTGTCACTAGACTGTAGCATTTTGACGAGCAAGTTCGAAATACAACCGACGATGCTAATAAAATCTGAGCAAGTTAGAGCATATTTTAAACCCATGTTAAATTTAAGCATATCAAAAGAAGATAAGTCTAACGAAGTAGAATCGGTAACTAGTAACTATGTACTTTTCTCAATAACCATACTAAGTGTTTCTATTACGGTCATCTTGGTTTCCGCGATGTTAATCAAGAAATATCTAAAACAAAATATTGGTCCTCCTCCATGCAGGCCACCCACTTTAAACCTAGAATTGTAACTCCCCTACGAGGACTTACGGGGGGAGGGATGTCGCTGACGACAATTTAGGCTTAAAAAACAAAGCGTTGCTAAGTCAATAAATGCTGACTAGCTACGTTATGCAACGCGCCAGCGATGCGCGCTGGTTTAACGATTAAATGGAAAATAGGCTAAGAAGAATAGACTAAGAAAAATATGCTGATCGACGACGGTCAGCATTTTTAGAGTATAAAATCAATTGAATAAACTAATGAATCGATTATTTGCCAAGAACCAGTTGGTGCGTTATTATTGTGCTTAAGTCGGCGTGTACTGTGCCTGTCTTAAGCTGCTGCTCCGAAAGACACTTTCGTGTGCGCGACATGGTCATTGCGCCAGTTCGACGAGACAATTCCCACTAATAAGCGTAAGGCCGAGTGGATTCGTTTTCGCGACCAAATCGAGAGAATAGAGGCATGTAAAACACCAGTGGACGCGGAAACTAGAGTTGTGGGCTTTAAAATTTTTGCGGGAAGCTACCTGCTCAGTATAGTTGAAATGCAGCAACGAAGCTTGACTCCTAAAACGCAGGATGTTTTCAAGGACACAAATATGGCTCTAAATGAATATTTCAATGACTTATGCGATGCATCAAACGAACGTCCGAAGTTTCAAGAAATGAAAAGGAAATCCAAGAAACCATTTGCGGACTAGGTGCTCCTTTTAGAAAGGCAGGTAGCTTTGTGTGTGTTTGTTGGAGTGCAGCACGAGAAAGAAATAATGCAGGCAGTGACAAGGCGTTTGATTCTGGATATAGCGGATAAATTATACGAAATAGCTAGTGTTGTGGACAGACCGCTGCCTCATCCTGAGGGCTCACTGTTGACAGCAGGGCTGTCATCCTGTGACGTCCTCAGTGAGGATCACGGCGCGAGCAGGACCAGTCATCCTCTCCCCGCATTGCGTGTGTGTGTGTGCGTTTCTATTTATATACGTGTTTATCTATTACTATACCAAAGATAGGAATAAAACACATATTCTGTTTGTGCCGTACACCACCGTCAAATATGTATCATTTGTGCGGACACAACAGTGGCGACGAGGATGGGATGCTCCTCGCGTAGGGGGGGATCCTACAACGTACCGACGCAGCACGGAGGCCACCATTGCGGTTCCACCATTGCGCAACCGCCATCGCGCAGGATGGGCACGCTTGGGCTTGCGCGAAGCCCCGAAGGGATCCTCACTCCGCTGCAGCGTATTCCGGCCAAGGCGAGGGGATATTCCGCCTTGGAGCGACGACACACGGCATCACCGCCGCCCGCTGCAGCGTCATCGGACACACTGGTGCAGTATTGTCGTGCGCGGCATCAGGGCCGCCCTTGCTGCACCAGCATCATCGTCGAGCCCGGTGAGCAGGCACAGTGCTGAGGCATATCGGCTGCCCCCTGTCCATCTTCATCGCCGGCGCTCCAGCTGCACAGGTGCATCTCGACGGCGGCACCACTGTCGCCCCTGTGCAGCAACATCGTATGTGTCCCGGGTCACAGTCGTCGTGCGCGGCATCACGGTCGCCCCCTGTGTACCCTCATCATCATCGTCAACGTCATCATCATCCTGCGCGCCCTGCACAGCAGTTCACCGGCAGCGACATCACGGTCGCCCCTGTGCAGCGGTTCCGGCTGAGCGGTCGAAGCGCGCGCGGCACCACGGCCGCCCCCTGCTCAGCCGCACAGTGACGCCCCATCGGCAGCAGCATTCGGGAGAGCTGCCTCATCATCATCGGCGTCAGGTGCAACAGCCATCGACAGCGGCAGGATTATCCGCTACTGTTGCACCATCAACAACAACACCAGCAACAACGCAACAACACCAACAACAACAACAACCCCACAGCGGCTGCAACGGAACGAGCGAGTGCAGCACATCGGCTGCCCCCTGTTGCAGCCCGCAACGCTCATCCCGTTCGAGCGTTAGACACGGAGGCCGGTCAGCACTCTCCCCCGTTTTACACAGCGCCACTTGAGCCGTACGCTTGCCACGCCGGTTTTAATTACATTAAAACCGCTGCGTCGGCTTAAGCCGTACCTGCCTAATTAAAACGGGGAGATGTTGTGGACAGACCGCTGCCTCATCCTGAGGGCTCACTGTTGACAGCAGGGCTGTCATCCTGTGACGTCCTCAGTGAGGATCACGGCGCGAGCAGGACCAGTCATCCTCTCCCCGCATTGCGTGTGTATGTGTGCGTTTCTATTTATACACGTGTTTATCTATTACTATACCAAAGATAGGAATAAAACACATATTCTGTTTGTGCCGTACACCACCGTCAACTATGTATCATTTGTGCGGACACAACAGCTAGTGTGTTTGGAAATACTTTTTAGCAAATTATTAGCCATGGCAAGCATTTGGATTTTATTCGAAAAGAGGCTGAGGAGGTGAAACTAGGCGAAATGGAAGCGTCGCCGAAAAACGCTGATTTGGACCAGCCACCATTTTGGAAACCTGTAAACGCTATACGCTCAGTGAAAGGGTCCATTCGTCGAAATAAGCCGTATGAGACGAAATGGAGCAATGGTAGAGGAAATGGATCCCAACGTAACCGAATGGCCGGGAAAGAAGAGCATCAAAGCTGCTCAAAATGTGGTCATGTTCACGCTTGGGGCCGCTGCAAGGCGTTCCTGGCAAAATGCTATGCTTGTGAAAAAACGGCCATTTTGCGGAGTTTTGTTTTTCTACAAAATGGAAGACAGGAATGAAGGAAATGAAACGCGAGGCTGAACGACTAAAACAGGTAGAAGTCGATGGTTAAGGTTGATTTTTTGTGCTCGTTTGAAAAAAATAAAACATACAGTGGAGCGCCGTTAATTCGGGTACCTTTTATCCGGTTGTCCGTTTATCCGTGCTGTTGAAAAATGACAGTTCAATACATATATGACATTATGTGCTGAGGAGGAAATTTGAAATAACGGTTAACAGAGCATTGTGTCATATTAAAATATGCTATAATTCATGGCACATTTCAAATATTCACATTGGAAAAACATTAGGTTTATAAAACTGGCAAGGTTTTACCTAAACATAATATTAATTTCAAAAACAAACCAGGATTTTGTGATAAAATAAAAACATTGACTCATTATTTGTGTTATTCGACTATCCGTGCGAGGAGAAATAAATAAATAAATAAATAAATAAAAGGGAATATAATAAAGGAATTCATATAGCTGTACTCATGGTATATCATCCGGTTTTTTTTTCTTTTTGTTCTAATATATCTTTCCTTCTTCTCTTTTTTTGTCTCTCTCTAAATTTTAGTTTTTAACTGGTGATGAAACATTTTTGCTTGATCCTCGAGCTATGGAATTTATCGGTTGCATGCATTATCGGCTCAATTAATTTCAACTTTCTGGTAGATTCTGAAGCAACGGTAAATACACTTAGTAAGGAAGAATGGGAGAAAATTAAAAAAGAGTGCCGTTCGGTGATTCAAGAAGTGGTACTCCATCCAAAAAAAAATTGAATGGATATGCTAGTAACAGGCCGTTAGATGTAATTTGATCGTTCAAGGCATTTATCGGTGTACAGAAAAGTAAGCTATGACAATTAGCAACGTTTTTTTGTAGTAAATGGAACAGAGGTGTCTCTACTCGGATTTCATACTTCTTTGCAGTTGAAATTGCTTAGAATAGGTCTGGAAGATAATCTAGAAAGAAATAGATATAGATGAGAGGAAGTATATTGGGCTGGAATTGAGACTACAGAGAAAAGTATAGGAAAAGTAATCAAGACTGGAATATGAGTACAGTGGATGATGGTTACACCAATTGTTCCGATCAGTTTCCGAAAGTTCAAGGAGAGCCAGTCAAGTTCAAGGTAGATAGCTCGGTGATTCCATAACAAATTATTAGATACAATGTGCCACTAGCATTTGGAAAAGCGCTTAATGAGAGGCTTGCGGAGATGGAGAGTAAGAAGATCATTGAAAGGGCTGATGGTGTAAAAGATAAAATAGCATTTGTATCACCGATGGTGTTAGGACCGAAAGGACCGAAAGATTTTCGAATGGTGATAGATTATCGGGAGGTAAACAAAGCAATTGTCCGAGATCCTTATCCAATGCCATCGCTCGAAAAAGTATGGGGAGAATTTCCTTACAACGGAGGCAAATTATTTTTTACTAAACTCGACATAAAAGATGCATTTTTCAACTTCATGAAGACGTCCGCCATTTGACTACGTTTATGACGGCAAATGGATTGATGAGATTTGTCAGATTGCCTTTTGGATTGCCCTGTGCTCCTGAGATATTTCAAAGCGTCATGGAAAGATTGTTTTCCAAATGTAAAATTATTATAGTATGCATGGATGATATACGTTTTTGTCCTAGCATACATTGGAAGAATTAAAAGGATATGTAGAGCAAGTGGAAAAAGTTGTTATGATGAATGGTTTAACCATTTATGAAAAGAAATCATTGTACAACCAAGAAAAGGTGGATTTTATAGGGTTCACCATTGATGGGAGGGGTATATTGCCCACAAAACAGAAAATATCTCAAATATTAAGTTTCGAGGGACCGCGGGATATATCGGAATTGCGAAGTTTCTTAGGTATGATTACTTTCATCAGCCCATTCATAAGGGGATTTTCGCATAAAACGAAACCGCTAAGGGACTTACTCTCAAGAAAGAATAAGTTCGAATCGAACCAAATGCAGCAGGAAGCGTTCGAAGAATTAAAATTGGCAGCGGAAAATGATCTGATTAAAAGAGGTTATTTTTCCGAAAAGGACAATACGATACTTTATACAGACGCATCGCCTTGGGTATTAGGAGCTGTTTTAACTCAAGAGAAATGTCCAAATGGTGAAAGAAGAATCATAGCTTGCGCGTCCAAAAGCCTCACTGCGGTAGAAAGCAGTGTTCAGACAAGCCCTGTCACTTCATATCGTGCCTAACGAAACACGAACATTCTTCGTTCAATTTCGAGAATTTCGTCGCGAATAAAAACTCTTTTTCAATTTTGCTGCTCAACGAATAACGGCTGGTAAATATAAAGGTTTGCAAGTTACACCGAAACGCGGAAAATAAATTATCCGAAATAGTGAGATTAAACATTGGTGCCGTGACCAGGATTAAGACGAATCTGGTTTTATAAATCCTTATTATTCTCGCGATAATCTATGTTTGCGCGCGTGTAACTGTGCTTTAGTCGCCTCACAATCGACCAAGTTCACTATGTCGGCGAAATTTAGCGTTTTTAGACAAACCGCACTATGACTGCTCCGATAAACGTTTTGTCGTCCAGAAGGACAGTTTTATTAGCAGTATTGGCTAAGCATGAAAAGTTTTTGGCAGAATTTGACCCGGAACGGGATGCAATCGAAATCAACATTCGCATTGCAAGGGTCCAGAAGCTTTCCGTTGATTTGGAAGCAATTCAGGCCAGATTGGAAGATGCAGCGGCCACCGAGGAAGTGATAAGTCACAATGCCGCGTTACGAGACGATTTTGGATTGCGTTTGATACGCCTTGATGTCCATTTGAAAGCTAAACGGGTGCACGTTCCGCGATCCGCAAGCACAACGCCTAACACTAACCCGTTGGCAGGTATAAAGCTTCCCACCATCTCACTTCCTGAGTTCGATGGTGATTACATGCAATGGCTCACGTTTAGGGACACTTTTGAGGGATTAATTCACGAAAACATGGAACTACCACCGATACAAAAGTTTCATTATTTACGAGCTTCCGTGAAAGGCGAGGCCGCAACGGTGATCGAAGCAATCACGATTAGCGCAGCCAATTACGAGCTAGCATGGCACATGATCACCAAACGATACTCGAATGAGTATTTATTAAAGAAACGGCATCTTCAAGCACTTTTTGGTATAGCCACCGTTAAGAAGGAGAGTGCATCAACTCTTCACCATCTTGTGGACGAGTTCGAGCGTCACAAGAAAACGCTCAATCATCTTGGCGAAAAAACGGAGGCATGGAGCTGCTTGTTAGAACACTTAATGTGCACAAAATTTCCTACCTCCACATTAAGAGATTGGGAGGAAAATGCCTCAACTAATCAAAATCCTAGTCACGAAGGATTAATCGCATTTGTACAGCGCCGTATGCGAGTGTTGGAAACCCTACAGGTAAACATTACCGAAGCTCCCTCTGCCGTGAACCAAACGCACTACGCACATAAACATGCACCGCCTATGCGCTTAGCAAGCTTTCCGTCAACATCACACGACACACGCACATGCCCTTTATGCCACTCCGATCACAATTTAACGAAACGCCCCCGTTTCATGCAAATGTCCCCGGAGGAACGGTACCGACTCACAATGACACTGAAATTGTGCTTGAATTGCTTGCGCAACAATCACCGTGTGCGTGATTGCTCATCGCAATACACGTGTAGACACTGCAATTCAACACACCACTCGATTTTACACTCTTCACAAAATTACGGCACATTTTCTACTGCGAACACGTCAGCTTCGCAAAATGCTTCTGTACGCAACACACACAACACAGACGATCACACGGCAAACACGCAACGCACTTATGCAGCAGCATTGAGGCAAACTACGGAACAAGTTCTGCTTCAAACTGCACTGGTAAACATTGCTGATGCGCATGGCATAATGCATCCTGCACGCGCACTTTTAGATAGTGCCTGCCAGCCAGATTTGATGAGTAGCCGTTTTGCTAACCGGCTAGGTATCAAATCGGTCACGGTCGACATCACGCTGATTGGTGCTGGTCAATCGTCCACCCCGGTGCGGAAATCGATGCGCACCACGGTATCATCCAGAACGAGCCCTTATGCTATTAATGTTGAGTTTCTGATAGTCAAAAAGCTTATTGCTGACCTGCCCGCACATGATGTGCCCACCAGCGGCTGGAAATTACCGCCACATATTATGTTCGCCGACCCCCATTTCGAGAAGTCGGCATCGATCGACATTATTCTCGGTGCCCGGCACTGTGGTAGTAACGGATGTACAGCTAATCATCATAAAATGATTCGTTCTACAGAATCAACTCCAGCAGTTGAAAGAGAAGTAGCAAATAACCATCACGAGGTACAAAGCGCATCTTCCACGCATTACCAAGTGTTACCAGTAACACTAATAAATAAAGAAAAAACCGTGGAAACGTATGCCTTTTTAGATCCAGGTTCATCTCTAACCCTACTAGATGCCAAAATTGCTAAGAAGCTCTCACTAACGGGAGAAGAAATTCCGCTTCAACTGATCTGGACCCAAGGGACCAAGGCCAGTCAAGAAGGGAGTCAAAGCGTAAATTTAAAAATAAGAGGAGCTACAAAAAAGACTTTTGTCCTGAAGGACGTTAGGACAATCGATAATATGATGTTACCCATACAAACATTGAATTATAACGAATTGTTTCTTAAGTACCCTTATTTGAAAAATTTACCTATTAAAGAATTTGACAAAGTGCAACCTACAATCGTTATTGGTGTAAAACATGATCAATTATTAATGGGATTAAAGCATCGATACGGAAAACAGGGAGAGCCTATAGCGATGAAAACCAAATTAACGAAAGAACAAATTTTTCTATGGTTATCCAAGAACAGCAAGATATTCAAAAAATGATATCTAGCTATTTCTCTGTTGAGGACTTTGGTGTAAAACCAATAAAACAGCTTCCCGAGTCAGAAGACAATTCAAGAGCGAATCAAATCCTGAAAAATACTCTAAAGTTCAAAAAAGGATGTTACGAGGTAGGATTGCTATGGAAAAAGGATAACCATAAATTTCCCGGTAGCCTGGACAACGCAATGTCAAGGCTCATTGGCTTAGAAAGAAAGTTGAAAAAGGAACCAGAACTAAAGGAATGGGCGTTAACAACTTTCAAAGGCTGTGTAGAAAAAGGTTACGCTAGGAAACTAGAACCATGGGAAATAGAAATGCATCCATCAAATACATTTTATCTTCCACACTTCGTGGTAATAAACAAAAACAAGGATCCGCCGAAACCCCGATTGGTGTTCGATGCAGCAGCAAAGGTAAGAGGACAATCTCTTAACTCCGCCTTACTATCGGGTCCTGACAGCACCACTTCACTATTTGGAATCCTAATTAGGTTCCGTGAAGGAAAATACGCAATCTGTGGTGACATTAAAGAAATGTTTCATCAAGTAAGAATTCGTAAAGAAGATCAACATGCCCAAAGATTTCTTTGGCGCGATTGCGAAGACCGTAAGCCAGATACTTACGTTATGCAAGTAATGACCTTCGGGTCAACATGTTCACCTTCTTGCGCGCAGGCCGCAAAAAATCCAATGCAGAGAGGCTGAAGGACAAATACCCTTTAGCGTTAACTCCAATCGTACAACAGCATTATGTTGACGATTATAATGACAGCTTTAATTCAATGAACACTGTCATAGAGACAGTACAACAGGTAATAAAGGCTCATGATGAAGGAGGATTCTTTATTACCAAGTTTTGCTCAAATAATAAAGAATTGCTCAGTACCATATCAGAAGATAGGATTGACGCAGACAATATAAAGGTAATAGATAGTAGAAACGAAGAATCGAAAATACTCGGAATTTATTGGAACACAACTAAAGATAACATTGGCTTTCATGCAAAACTGGACAAAATACCTTCCGACGTTCGCCAAAAAATCAGACACCCAAAAAAACGGGAAGTATTATCATTTGTCATGAGTTTCTTCGATCCATTGGGTCTCTTGTCCAACATAACTATAAGAGGAAAAGTTCTTATGCAAGAAGTGACAAAGGAAACAAATGAATGGGACGTACCAATTTCAAACAATTTGTTTGAAATATTGACAACGTGGCTAAAATATGTTGACTTAACCAAACATGTTCGTATTTCTAGATGGATTATGAAAACGCCAACATCGGAAATAGAGCTACATACATTTGTAGACGCCTCCGACAAGCCGCAAAGGCTCGAGTTGCGCCAATTAAAATATTATCAATACCTCGTTTAGAATTACAAGCTGCATTATTGGGAGTTAGGCTATTGGATACAATCAAGAGTGAACTGAGAATCAAAATATCCGAAACAACATTTTGGACTGATTCAAAAACGGTGTTAGCATGGATAAATTCCTCTCACCGTAAATACAAACCATTTGTCGCCCATCGTATCGGAGAAATCCTCGATACAACGACAATGAACCAATGGAGATGGGTACCATCAGAGTTGAACCCGGTGGACGAAGCAACAAAGGTCATAATCAAAAATTCCATATAGTTACAAGGACCACCATTCCTAACGCAAAACAAAAGAGAATGGCCCAAGAATGTAGCGGTGGAGACAGACGAAGAAAAACATTTCATCAACATTCATGTAGATGAAAAGGACTACATTCAAGAACAATAATTCTCTAATTGGTGAAAACTCATATTTAGAATTTCGACCATCATGAAAATAGTCGATTATGGATTGAACAAAAGTTCATTTTCCAAGGTATACACGATGAAAGATCGAATTCGTGCCGAGAATATTTTGTACAGAAAGGCTCAACAAGATATCTATCCAGACGAAATAAAGGATATAAAGAAAAACGGAAAATTGACAATTGGACTTCTCTCAAAGCTAACGCCCTATTTGGACGAAAACGGCGTAATGCGTTTCAAGAGCCGACTGGAATACACCGAGCATCTCCCGAAATCGACGAGAATGCCAATTATATTACCAAAAGATCATCATATCACTCGTCTAATAATACAATGGTACCATGAAGTATACAACCACCAGTCAGATAAAATAGTTTTATCGGCAATTTAACAAAAATATTTCATACCCAGTTTGAATACAGCATTTCGTTACGTAAAGGCTAGATACCAATACTGTAAAAATGCTAACGCTAAACCAATAGCACCGCTAATGGCTCCGTTGCCTACCTGTAGAACGGAAGCGTATGTCTATCCATTTACACATACGGGTATAGACTACTTCGGACCATTCGAAGTAGCAGTAAAAAGATCAATAGAAAAACGCTGGGGTGTAATCTTCACATGCATGACCACAAGAGCAAGCCATATCGAGTTGGCTGAAAAGTTAGATACCGATTCCTTTATCATGTGCTTCCTAAACTTTCAAGGGAGACGAGGAATGGTGACTCATGTCTATAGCGACAATGGAACAAACTTTGTGGGAGCGGACAACGAACTACGATCGTTGGTAAAACAAATTAACGCTCGTATGGAACAAGGAGAGGCAATGAAACTAGAAATAATGTGGCACTTTAATCCACCAAGCGCCCCACACTTTGGAGGGTCTTGGGAACGATTAATCCGCATAATCAAATCCAATTTAAAGGATATGACACATTGTAGAAAAAATCGCGCACCGACCATTGAAGTCTTAAGAAATGCCTTAATACAAGCCGAAATTATTCTAAATTCTTGCCCCTTAACGAATATTCCTCTAAATGAAGAAAACGATGAACCGTTAACACCGTTTCATATTCTTATCGGTAGAGCGGGAAATTACTCTATTCCGATAGAAACCCCAACACATAACCTAGAACGTAAACATTATCGGTTAGCGCTCTACTATGGAATGGTTTTTTGGGACAAATGGGTAAAACAATATTTACCACTTATTGCCCAAAGACCGAAATGGAATAAATTGACAGAACCGATTAAAATCGATGATATCGTTGTAATTACAGATACCAGTTCGATGAAACCGGGTACTTGGCTAAAGGGACGAGTAATAGAACTACAGCCAGGAAAAGATGGACAAATTAGGTCTGTAAAAGTTAAAACACTTCAAGGCACGTATTGTCGTCCAGTTACAGGAGTAGCCATACTCGACGTGCACAAAAGGGCAGATCCGAAAGGGGATAAAGAGGAAACCCAAATACCCGAGTACGTAGGCGCAATATTTGAAGAACAAAATAACACCTTCGGTCAAAATCGCGCTCACCAAGGTGGCAAGAACAACAAAACGATTAGACCACGTTATTGGTATAATAAAAAATTGATGGCGAACACGAAACATGCGTCGGCCTCTAAACGAGGGCCAGAATTGATTAAAGTAAAGGAAATACCGACCAAGACAACATTTTGTAAATTAAATACCCTTTCCATTATCATACTAATGTTTTTGTTTCTTTCAGCACAAGCATGGGGAGAATCATCAAGGGGTTTAATAGCATATGACTGCGCTAACAATGATATAAATATCACTAGCTAGTCCCTTATGGACGTAGCGTCATGCGTTCCGCCGGCCAAAAACGTAACAACAAAAGAAATACGTATTCAAGTACTGCAAAGAAGTCCAAAAACTATAGTTCATGTTAATCAATGTAAAGTAATAATCAAACGCTCAATTCGACATTGCGGCGCCTTTTCTCACACTTCTGATTATGAACATGGGTACGCGTGCATCATAAAAGAATTTACACCAGTAGAATGTAAATTAGCTCAAACGTTAGGAGAAGTTTCTATATCCATTAACGCTAAGGTTAGGGAACTGCATCGTAATCACACCACCAGAGGGAAAGCACTCATCGTCGGCAGCGTCAGTGGAACCAAGTGCAGCGGTGGGACTTATCGGACATCGAGCTACACCTGGGAAAGTGCGTTGGTATATTACGAATATGAAATCGAAATGTACGATTACGTAGCCACGGCGGACATCGAAAACGACCAGGTAACGCTGCGTAACGGGATCATCTGTAAATACACAACGGGTTGGTGTTTGGATGCGGAACACGGCTACCTTAAGTGGAGTGTCGACTTGTCGAGACAATGCGAGCGCAACGACTTTGAAATCATCTTCGAAGGTACGGTAAACAAAACCTTTGACAACAGTAATAATTCCAAATCACGAGCTAATGCGGTATACACACTAATTTCAAAAGAAAACATGTTTTAGATAAGAGCTCTGGATGCTACACAAATATGCGGTTTCAACAGCTACGTAACCGACCACCCAAAGATTTTTATCCTCGAACTGAATGGGTATCAATCACCATTCAAACGCAGAGCTGTCGATGGAAGAAATCTCGACTTGTTTACATATTTCAACTCGAAAATCACGCTAGTAGAAAACTATCTCGGCCAAAAGTTGAACGACGTGTACACTACAGTAATGACCGAAATGCGCAAACTAGATAAAGCGCTTTTGGAGACCAAATTAACACTTGCTCGTTTGAAACCAAGCGAATTTGTCACGAACCTCGTCAAACGTCCTGGTTACACAGCAGTAGTAGCAGCAGAAGTACTATACATTCTGGAATGCAAACCGGTCTACGTCACATACGAAAGCAAGGAAGATTGCTATCAAGAAATTCCAGTAAAGTACAACAATCGCTCTATGTTTATGGCCCCAGTTACACGAATGCTACAACTAAGAGGCACGCAAATAAATTGCACGCCATTGCTACCAGCAAAATTTAACCTAGGTGGAAGATGGTATACAACTGATCATCGCCTGCGAGAAACTACCGCACCACAACAGCTTACAACCGATATAGTAACTAGTTGGACGTACACACCGTGGACGTGTCTACGATGCGGAAGGACTACAAAACATGAAAAACATGGTATATGAACAAGGTGATAAAAGAATAGCATGTTCGGTTCTACATAAAATGATCGCGGGTCAGCATCCTAACCTACAAGGGTTTACTTTCGACGGGCTCGTATCAGAAAAGATAATTCACAACGCGTTTCAGAAATACTGGTCAAAGCTAATATCTTGGTCAACCTGGCTCGGCAACGTAACGTCAACAGCTATCGGTATCTATGTATTTAAAAGAGCAACAAAATGAAGAACTTCCTACGATTCAGGTAATGCCGTGCCGAGGTAAGCCAAATTTTCGATATCCGACTCTTAACACCGTCGCACGTCCAGCAAACAACGAAATGACGACAACTCCAACTTAATCATCCCAAACACAGTGCTCTTCGCGTAACAACGATTGCGGACGTCAATAATATACACACTTAATTAGATAACTAACGAATTGTAAGATTATACCCATCATTTTAATTTTAATTTTTCCTTTTAATTGCTAAACGTTGCGTATTTCGGTAAAACTTACAGTTTTACAAGGGCCGGGATGTTGCGAACGAAAATGGTTCATTCTTATATATATATATATATATATATATATATATATATATATATATATATATATATATATATATATATATATATATATATATATATATATATATATATATATATATATATATATATATATATGTATATATATATATATATATATATATATATATATATATATATATATATATATATATATATATATTTATATGTATATTATATAAAACCATGTTCATTAACAAACCTCATAAGTTCACATTTTAAACTTAAACGGGTATTTAAACGGGTAAAAATCAACTAAAAGCAAGGCGCAGTTTCAAAATAAATAGAAGATCGCATAGAACAAAAAAAGGCAAAAGGATTGCGGTAAAAAAAAACTTCATGCGAAACAAAGAATAGGGCGGGCGAACAATTACATCCTCGGTCCTCGCGGAAAAGAAAGGAGACAAGCGATCCAGGCAAAGATAGCAAAAAGCGTACCCCGGAAAATCGGGTTAACCTAGAAAGTAAAATAGAATACAAGACATTTTTTTTCATTGTTAATAAAGGACTTACAAACTAGAACTGAACCAGAGCAGTCGCGTCCGCGTTTCTTTTCCTTCACTAGATCAAACACGTCTTTGTTAAAAAACATGTCTTCGTGTAGAATTTACTCCTGTGAATTATACCACTACTCAGAGGATCGGGATCGCCGCTCGATTCTGATACACTAGACACCATCCCACACACTGATACGCGAATGTGGCTATTCTTTACGCGTTTTTCCCCATGGGTTACCACTGAGCAGATTTCTCTCATGGTGCAAGTACGTCTAGCACTCGATACGCGGGATGTGTTTGTACACCGTCTGACGAAGCTTTGTGCCGACACTAGTACACTCTCATTTATCTCATTTAAGGTGGGCATACCAGCTGCTCTACGTAACAAGGCTCTCTCACCTGAGACATGGCCCTCTACTCTTACCTACCGAGAGTTCCGTGACTATCGGACCAATAATTATAACACTAATACCTGTGCAACAACTGATACAAATTCGATGCTCGATCAAAACGTTACTCTCGCTACCGACACTTATCATAATCCTCTCTCACATTCTGGAGGGAGTGCCCCGATACCAACCACTACAACAGATACGCTCGCACAGCCTGTTACGATTTCCTTACCTGCCATGACCACTACAGATACAGCTTTGTTTACAAACGAACCACATCTTGACCTTAATGAGCGAATGCTTGTTACCACCACACCTACCAGGTCACCTCCCGAATGCTTAGCCCCTCCTAAAAAAAGACCGAAGCGCGGAAACGCTAAACGGACCGATGAATCTGCTGACGCAGGCCCGTCGGACGAATAGCAATCTAGCACTACATCCGGCGATGCACCTCGCTCAGCTCATCCTAGTCTCTCTATCTACTACCAAAATGTACGTGGTCTACGAACGAAAACTACAAATCTTTGCCTGGCGCTATCAGAATCTGAATATGATTTTATCATCCTCACTGAGACTTGGCTTACTCAGTCCATACCTTCTTCGCTCCTCACTGACGATCATTATCATATCTACAGGTGCGATAGGAATCTTTCCAACAGTGCCCTCTCACGCGGTGGGGGTATTTTCACTGCATGTTCCTCTTCAATACCGGCATGTGAAATCGCATCGCTTAATACCATACTGGAACAACTTTGGATCAAAACATTGCTGCCAGGTGTCTCTGTTTACATCGGCGTTGTTTACATTCCGCCTAGTCATGCGAATGACCCCGCAGTGATGAACGCTTTACATGATAGTGCACGTGAAATTTCAAACCGCATTAAAGAGAGCGATTTATTATACGTCTTCGGAGATTTCAATAAACCTGACATCAGATGGGAGCTGACTGAGACATCAGAAGCCACCGATTGCTCTCCATGTTATTCTGTCATGCATTATGCACCTTTATGTAATTCCGTGGCTAATACCGATTTCGTTTTAGGTTGCATAGTAGCGGTTTATTTCAGTTGAGTGGTATTGCAAATCAATCTGGGCGTCAATTGGATCTGGTCTTCGCAAACCTAGCTGCAACCAATATTTTGTGCGACTCAATCTCACCTCTGTACTCTGTGAATGGTACTTCGGCTCTAGTGAACTCCCTTCCATACGTAACACACTGTAGTATTCCACTTCTCAGTGAGGACTTTCATCATCCTTCATTGGATATGATGATTTATTCTTCTTCTTCTTTGGCTCAACAACCGATGCCGGTCAAGGCCTACCAACCCACTTGTGGGATTGGCTTTCAGTGACTTATTGATTTCCCCCCATAGCAGGATAGTCAGTCCTACGTATGGCGGCACGGTCTATTTGGGGCTTGAACCCATGACGGGCATGTTGTTAAGTCGTACGAGTTGACGACTGTACCATGAGACCGGCTTATGATGATTTATTATCCCGCACAATTATCCCACACCACCAACAGTCGCACTCGCAGTACAGTCAATAGAAATTTCTTCTAAACGAATATGAAACGTATGAATTTTCTTATTGTGTCGTTTGACCGCAATTTTTACTGCTCCAACTTTGCCACTATCGACGAAGCCACCGATTTCTTTAGCGTTTTTATGCGCTCAGCGATTAACTCCTACGTTCCTGTTGCTCGACGAAAGTCTGGCCCCAATTGGTCCAATGCATCTTTAAGACGGTTGAAAAAAATAAAATCAAAAGCCTACGCGGATTATAGTAGAACGAGATCATCGCTGCATAGGAGAATTTTTTTCGATGCACTGAACAATTATCGTCGACAAAATCGTGTGCTCTACCGCTCTTTCATTCGCCGTACTGAAAGGCAGCTGTTTTCTAAGCCGACACGGTTCTGGAGCTTCTGGAACAAACGACGCAATATAAGTAGTATCCCTCCGTCAATGAGCTACAATGGCGAAACTAGTATCGATACATTCGCTATTTGCAACACTTTCGCCAATCGTTTCGTTGATGCATTCACCTTTCCTGTTCACAATCCTAACACATTAGCTGAGGCCACTCGCAATATTCCATCGGATGCTATCGATTTTATTTTACCCACAATTGACAAAGCATTAGTTGTGCGCACACTCAGCGATATAAAACCATCTACATCATCTGGACCTGACAATATTCCCGCATACATTTTGAAGCACTGTCGTCAATCACTCGCACCCATTCTTGCCAAAAATATTTAACGATTCCCTTATGCGTGGCACGTATCCTGCGTCCTGGAAACACGCGCGAATGGTTCCTATTCATAAGAAGGGCAGTCGACTTCATGCTTGCAATTATCGTGGCATTGTTTCCCTATGCGCTTGTGCAAAGGTGTTTGAGCTCATTCTATACAATCCGCTTCTCACAGCAACTCAAAACTATATGAGCCCTAGTCAGCATGGATTTCTCCCAAGGAGATCTTCCACCACAAATCTTGCTGAATTTGTTGGTTTCAGCTTCGACCACATGGATCGTGGTACTCAAGTTGATGCAGTATATATCGACTTCAGAGCTGCGTTCGATAGTATCTCTCATGATATTCTACTCTCGAAGCTAAAAAAAACTCGGTTTCCTGGACTGGCACATCACCTGGCTGCGTTGATACTTAACTGGTCGTTCGTACTATATAAGCATAGGATCTCATCGCTCTCACTCCTTCACCAGCTCCTCCGGAGTGCCTCAAGGGAGTAACTTGGGACCGCTACTCTTCCTCATCTATATAAATGATCTATCTTTTGTTTTACCGCCAGGCCAACACCTAATGTACGCCGACGACGTAAAAATATTCGCTCCAATTAGAAACGACAGTGACTGTGTACGCCTTCAAATGATCCTTGAGAATCTCGACAGCTGGTGCAGCAGAAACGACCTCCAAGTGTGTGCTGATAAATGTCAGTGTATATCATTCAGCAGAGCCCGTTACCCTATCTCGTTTACATACACTATGCTCAACACGGCTTTGGTTCGCACGATATCTATCCGTGATCTGGGGGTGCTACTCGACCAGAAGATGTCATTTCGCCCTCACATTGATAGCGTTGTTGCGAAAGGAAATCAGCTACTTGGTTTAATTACGCGGACCTGTAGCGAGTTTACCGATCCCATGTGCGTCAAGTCGATCTTCTGTGCCATCGTAAGGTCGTGCCTGGAGTACTGCTGCCCGATCTGGTGCCCGCTTGGCGTTGGTGACATCAATCGCCTCGAAGCCATTCAACGGAGAATCACCAGGTCCGCGGTTCGACTCCTTCCATGGCAATCCCACCATGCTCGGCCCTCCTACCATCAGCGGTGTCTGTTTCTCGGACTTGAACCACTCTGCTCTCGATGCAAAAACGCCCAATGCCTTTTCATATTCCGGCTCCTTAACGGAGAGATCGATTCCCCGGCATTACTAGCCAGCATCAATTTGTTCGCTCCCTGTCGGATTCTTAGATCCAATTTCCTTCTCCGTGTACCGCGTACCCGCAACAACCATAGCCAGGGACACCCGTTATACGTATGTCCCTCGAGTTCAGTGAAGTGTTAGATTTGTTCGATTTTAGTATGTCTACTTCCACGTTCAAGGAGAAATTGCGTCTACGTCACATTTAATGTTTGCTTATAACTAGGAGTGTTTTTGCAAGAAGCCGTAATTTCTTTCGACGAAAGAACCCGTACACGAAGCACTTACACACGGGTAAAGATAATCACATTTTATTTGCAATTAAAGTATACTTGCGGTGATCTCCGTTCGCGTTGAGATCAATATGATGAGAGAGCGATCGATCCGCTGATCGATCGCTTTATAGATGCTTCTCGCAGGAAGCAGGATAGCGCACTCTCTCGTTGCCACGTGCCGAACGATAACATGTCGGCCCGTAATTGGTCGAGCTGGTGCGTGGGAGAAACGCATTCTCCTAGACGCATGCAGGAGAAACGCATGCGAGAATTCGCATGCCGACGTGTCGGAGTCGACATCAGGATTAAAATTCGATTTGACCGTTTATTGCGACAACCAAGAAGTTTATTTATATGCTCCTTAATTTAAATATAAGGTTGCCGATTAGACACGATGGTCCGTCGGTTATATATATATATATATATATATATATATATATATATATATATATATATGAAATAAATAAATACAATTGATATTGTTAACATTTCGTATTGTTTTCACAAAAATAAGCAACAGAAATGAGTTTCCTGTAAGCAATTTACCAAAAAAGTCCAATATTAGCATATCCAACTGAGTGAAAAATGGTATTCGATTCAAGCATACTCTTCCCGGCTTTTGAAGACTACAGTTATAAAGTTTTTTAGTCAATATTTTTATCACTAATCACACTTTATAAATTTTGAATTTAAATATTTTAAATTTAATCAAATTTTGTAAGAAATCAGTACTTTGGATGTGATTCTTACTATTCATATGAAAACAGCTTCAAACTAAGTTCCATGTGTATTATACACAGTTTTTTAGGTATCTTTGTTTGCCAACACAATACGACGACTATAGGAATCAAACCATCATTACTGGTACAACGAAGTCGAATAAAAATATACTTTTTTCGTAAATTTGTTGTGCTTGATGGTAAAAATGCTTGTGATTGCGAAGATAAAACATATTCCCATTGCTATGTTTTAAAATATTCATAAATTAACCTTCCTGACACTTTAAATCTATTAAAGTACATCTGTACCCCTACATTGATACATTTACCCTTCCGGTACTGAAATTGTATATATACGGGTATAACGGCTCCAAAAACCGTACCCGCCTTGTAATTGATCCCGAACCAATAACAGAACCTACACTGAACCCATAACGATCCTAGAACTGATCCTGACTCCATGCAGATCTTGCAACATATACCTTTCAGTACTGGAACTGATCCTTGAAATGATTAAGATTCCATGTTAATCATGGAACAGATCCGTATTCCGAGCCCTGACACTGCTCCCTTTTATGTTTCGGGACCTGAATAGTACCTGAATCTGACTCACTAATGGAACCATCCAGCTCAGTTTTCCTATTTTTATTTCTTGTTGCATCGAGGGATCCCGCGGTACTATCGTCAACTCGGACATCTTAACATGCCCATCTCATGGCCCTAAGCAAGGATTGACTTTCCGGCTAAGTGGTACTAAGTATCGAAAGCCTGTATAGGCCGGCATGACCCGTTACTCCTAAAAGAAGGTTATTTGTTTCAGCTACTTTTTCGAATGAATGTTTTCGCAACGTTTTCATACATCCGGATCCAGTTCTTTGGACCACTCATTGGAAAACTTAACTTACACGTCGTAGAAGACAATCTTTAGCTATGCTTCGACCAAAAATTAAGCCCATGTATAGCACAATCTCAAAAGACCACGGAAAAATGTTCAATTATTAAATTCAGACTGTAATTTGTATCATTCTTCTTCATACCTTTAAAAACACTAAAAACTAAGTCGGCGTTGCGTTTTCTACAGTGGATGTGGTTACCATTGTATGAATGTAAACTAACCAAAAAACATCCAAGCTACCGCTGGAAAGTAACGCTGATCAGCCTTTACTAGAGTTTTATAATAGAGATAGCTTGGTTGTCCGTAAGTAAGGTGAATGTGCGCCCGTAAAGGTATTGGAAAAATTTCCTAACACCAAAAACGATGGCATAGGCCTCCTTGTCAACTTGCATGTATTTCTGCTGTACTTGATTTAATGTTTGTGAAGCAAACTGTATGGGACGCTTGGAACCATCGAGGTAAATGTGACTCAGTACTGCTCCGACCCCGTAGGGAGAAGCATCAGTGGCCAGTAGCAGCGGTAGCTCTGTAGAGTAGTGTTCTAAGAAATTATTTGACTGCATTTGTTCCTTTATCTTCTTGAAAGAATCTTCACATTGTTTATTCCATTGAAAAGGCACGTCGGTTTTGAGTAGATTGTTCAATGGATAAAGTATGGTACTTAGATTCTACAAGAATTTACCGTAATAATTTACTAAACCGACAAACGAGCGTACCTCGTCCTTGTTCCATGGATTTGGCATTTCTTGTATGGCGTCGACTTTTTTCTGAATTTTATGTGCACCCTTCGCATCTATTACGTAGCCACAGTACTCTATTTGATCAACGAAGAATTCGCACTTTTCTTTGTTCACGCGTATTTCGTTCATTGAGTCGACGTAGCACTTCTTCGAGTCTAAAGAGGTGTATTTCATCGGTTTCCCTGTGATTTTAATGTCGTCTAGAAAGACACTGACTCCTTCAATACCTCGTAAAATTGATTCGATTTGTCTTTGCCAGATTGCCGGAGCTGATGCAATGCCATACATCAATCTATTATGTCGATATAGACCACGATGTGTAGAGAGTGTCAGTATCTCCAGATCTTCCGCTGCCACTTTCAGCTGTAAGTATGCTTGGACCAGATCAATCTTGCTAAATTTTATTTCTCCTGCAAGTGATGCAAAAATTTCATCTACTGATGGTAGGGGGTGTTTGTCTACAACCAGATTCGGATTAACAGTCGGTTTATAATCGCAACAAATTCTTACCCGATTTTGTGATTACTTTATCGGTTCGATTGGTGTTGCCCAATCACTTGAATCTACCTTTACCAGTACACCTTCCTGAACCAACTTGTCGAATTCATTTTCTACCACTTTTATCGTGTCAAATGGTAGTTTCCATGCCTTGATGAAAACTAGTCGTGCACTTTCCTTTAGTCGTAAGATAGCCTGCACATTTGAAATGAGACCGACTGAAGCTTCAAAAACTCTTGGATATCGCTCAAGCAATGCGTTGCAATCTGCAACACTGCACATAGAATCCGATTCAATCTTGTTAACCGATTTCGAATCCGCCACAACCTTGTTCCAGTCTAGTGGTATTTCTGACCACCATTCACGGCCTACCAAGGGATGTTTCGTAGTTTTCGCTACATACAGCGGTAGCTTTACTGTACGTCTTGCCAGCTGTACATCTACGTCGAGTATGCCACAGACGTCGATCAGATTGTTACAATAACATACAAGGTTGGTTGTACACGCACGTAGTTGTGCGTCAGGAAAAAGCCTTTTTTGATCTTCTTCACTAATGATCGTAGCTGGTGAACCTGTATCTGTTTCGAATTTAATTTTCTTTTTGTTCACCTTCATATTTAACCACAGTTTCTTGCAATGTGAAGATGAACAAACTGTACAAACATCTCGTATGTTTGTGCTATCTATTGTTGCGTCATTGCCTTGCTGTTCAACGTAATTTGTTTGAGCAGCCTCTCTGCATGTCGAGTGTGCTTCATTTTTCTTCATTTTAAGACACACTTTCGTCAAGTGTCCCTATTGGCACCACTGCCAACATTCAAAAAATGTTTGACGGACTCGGGAGTGATGGCACCACTGCTCTCATATAGGATGGCAGGGGGTGAGGCATGATCAAGGTGTGTTTATTTAGAAGGTGAATTATTAGCGCGTTTGCCGGGCGCCATCATTGAGTATTGTTATGTCAAATCGCATACAATTTTCTATACCCCCCTCCAGCCCTTCCCGATTTCAAAACCGGAGCACCCAGTATTGTTATGTCAAGTCGTGAAATATCAATTTGCTCTGAAGCACCTCCTAATAACCATACACCTTGGGCATGATGGCATCACTGCCGAGGTATTGAGAACGAGAAACATGCGCGGCGGCAAGAAAATAAGAGGGGAAAGCGCGAAAAAACTAACGCGTGATCGGGGAGTTGAATGGAAAAAAGGGTATATGAAGCACGCTTTTTTTGAGCGCTTCGTTTTGGTTAGCTAAACTTGGTCTTGAAAATGAAATAAGTGAATTACCAAAAAAGCAGCTGCGAAAACGTGCTTGTGTGAAAACCTTTTTTTCTGTGATTCTACTCTGTGATTTGGCGACGAGGATGGTTGATCAGGCAAGTAACGCGGGCAACGTGCCATCTACCATCTCTTCAATTGAACCGAACGCAGCTGCTGCTGCTGGTACAGTTCCACCACCGAATTTTGCTATGGATCCATTTGACAAACGCAAATCATAATCGAAGCGGTGGGTGGATCGACTGGAAACTGCCTTCGACATCTACAGAGTGACCGAGGAGCGGGATAAGAAGAACTACTTCCTACATTACATGGGAACCGAAACTTACGACGTCATTTGCGACAAGGTTGCCCCTGCCGCGCCTCGTGATTGTACCTTTCAGCAAATTGTGGATACGCTGAAAGATTATTTCAGCCCACAACCCTTAGAAATTGCAGAAAACTACAAGTTTAACAGTCCGGCGACAGGGTGACAAGGATGCAGTTACAGCCGATGAGTCGGTAGATGAATATTTGGTGGCGCTACGCAGGTTGATCGCATCTTGTAACTTTGGTGATTACTTAGAGAAGGCGTTGTGTATCCAGCTAGTTTTCGGGATAAAAAGAGGAGACATTCGCGATCGACTTCTAGAGAAGCGAACGTTGACGTTGCAGGAGGCTCGGGACATTGCAGTCAGCATGGAATTGTCCCGGAAAGGTAGAACCGAGATCGAAGGTTGCTAATCGAAACAAGAAATGCATGCGGTGTACCAGGCTAAAGGTAAAGGTTGGAAGCCAAATAAGGGTGCAGACAAGCCTTGCACGAGTACGGAGAAATCTAATTGCTACTGTTGCGAAGACAAATCACATTTGGCAAAAGCATGTAAGTACAAAAACATAATTTGTTCGTTTTGTAAAACAAAGGGTTATATGTTTATAAATAAGAAACAGTTGCTTTGTCGTAGTTCACTGTGTTTATTTCTGTCTCGTGATTTGCTTCCTTACTCGCTGGCTTCCCTTGTGTTGTCTCTGACAGTTCTTCTTCCCTGCCCTTGAACTGTCACATTCTTGTCCCCATTGTACATAACAGTATGCGTTCCCAAGGTGCGTTAGGGATTTCCCAATGGGGTTTGTTGGATTTTGGTGGACTTGTGGCTTGTCGTGCACATTCTGTGCAGGATTTAGCTGTTTGCTCGATTTCGGAATCAATTACTGGCCTATCAACATATAATCGTGTCAACCCTTTCATTTTGACGATTCCAATGTGAGCTGTATGTCAATCGTTTGTAGCGACCAGAGTTCCATCTGGTGCGCACACCTAGAACTACCGACCAAAATGTTTAACGGGCTAGTTAGGCAGGGACCGCACACAAAGCTAGAACAGCACAAAGAGTGGTAGCATGCTTCACCGCAGCTACAGTCAGTCCAAAAAGTATTCGTCTAGCTGAATATTTTACAGAAAAAGGCGAATTATGGCCGCAATACGTATGGGGCGGTAAAAGTAATGATGAGGTTTGATAAAGGGACCATCAATACACACGTTTTGCTAAAAAATAAGCATTTAAATAGTGCAATAGCAACCAAAATACATAAAAAACTAAAAAAAAAGTTGTTTAATGGCTGCGCAAAAAGTATTCGTCCATTGAGCTTTATAGTTATTTACGATGGACAAAAACTACGTAGACGTGAATTAAATTTATTATTATCAATCTACTGGTAAATTCCTTCTAAATTAATACATTTATGTTGTTTCAATTGCGCTTCAAGCGGTCAGAGAGGCACTAAAGGCGGGGGAGTTAAATGATTGAAGCATGATGCCGAAAATCGTATCTTTAACTTATGCATAACCTATCCTACCCATTTTTGAAGGTTACAAAATGTATGGGAGACCTCGTTCCTTCATTTGATCAGCGTTTGGCCATTTTTTTGACACTAATTGTGTGACAAACTGCCATGTAAGCAGTCATTCTTGACGGTTAATCTAACGAAAGAAGCGGTTCAATGTCCAAAAATCTAATTTTACCAAGGAATCAGTGCATTTTCTGATGGCCAATAAGATCAGGAAAAGAGATGGGTCACCTTTGGTTGATGGGTCATGCGGCATTTCATCGTAGCTGGTCATGTAATAGCTTGAATGAGTGAGTTGTTACAAACATGTTTTGTTTGAATAATACGATACACAGAAAGTGGCCAAATTTGTTAAGGTGCATCAAATAATTCAGGAATTCATTTCAAATTAGGCTCTACTAGCATACTAAAACATGTTTAAATCGCCAAAGTCATACGGCCGACGTCTACCGTAGCGAAAACAGTCTACTAAGATGCAACATCAAAATCTCGTGTAACGGTAGCATCATGGAGTCATGATACTAGGGCTCAGTGAGGTTAGGTAAGCTAGAAAAATATTCAAAATGATAGGAGACGAGATGAGGAAACATATTAATTTAGTTTTTAAGTACTTTGAGTCCCAGTTCTGAGAAATTGTACTTAAAATGTATCACATGTTTCAAGAACAGTCGAGCTGGAGAACATACAGGGCATTGTCATTTGTCCGGAACGCCAAACCAGCTGAAATCAAACTAATGAAAATGATTTAGTAGACTCTCAATATGATATCAGTTGCCTTTTTCCAATGGAACTTGGCCACGTAGTCCGGAAATGCAATATTTCTACCAGAGAATAATTGGAACAAGTCTTGTAGGATGAGTGAATCAAAACTACGCCTTTTTAAAGATTCAAATGAGTTCTTGCGTTGTGCAAGTAGTCACCAATAGTCATAAATGCAATAAGAAACAAGATTAGGACATTTTTTGATTCCATAACCTTTGTTTTCATACGCATATTACGCCAAAAATCTGATGGACGAATACTTTTTGCGCGCCCATCAAACGACTTTTTTGAGTTTTTTATGTATTTTGGTTGCTTTTGAACTATTTAAGTGCTTAATTTTTCGCAAAACGTGTGTATTGATGGTCCCTTTATCAAACCTCATCATTACTTTTACCGCCCCATGCCTATTGCGGCCATAATTCGCCTTTTTCTGCACAATATTCAGCTAGACGAATACTTTTTGGACTGACTGTATAAAAACGGTGTCTTGCTCCATACACTTTCCCTCTTGTCCTAAAAGTTTCAATACCGACACGCGCATATCCGTCCGGCTTAACCGATACACACACTTCTTCTCCGGCAACTCTCCACCGAGCAATAGCAAATTTCGCGTCTCTCCCGAACTCACCGTTCCACGGCTTAGTGCTAGTAAAATTACGAATAAACCGAATTCTTGTAAAACGTAAAACGTAGTTCGCAAAGCGTATTGCGTATCCTTTCTTTCAAAAAATTAGTGACCACATTTGTGGCGCCCCTAAACGTTTATTACGTCTTTGCGCAGGGAAATCGGAATTACGACGCGATGCTCGAACATCAGGTAGTTTGCTGTTAGAGTATATTTTACCTCGGGTGCCCATTCTCACGAGGTCTACCGTGTTCAAGATCTTGGATTATTTTGCCTAGTAGGATGTGTGGCGACCACGGTGTGGCCCTACCACTGTTCGGAGCTGACCTCCGGTTATATACACCGCACACGGATTAACCAGGAAACGTCAGCCTGACATTCACCGCGCACGGATGAACCAAATATGTCAACTTGAAGTAAGCCACGAGGTCGCGCAAGACACTTCCGTCTCAGCGTTTATAAAAACCCTGCGAACACTACACGCGATCTCTTTCCCTTTATTCTCTTCTCAAAGACGTATCACATTTTGTAAACCATCGACAAAGTTAAAATCAATCTCGGTAATCTCAAATAAAAAATGGTCTACCGTTCATTCTGGTAGCCAAAACTGGTGACCCCGACGTGATTGGCAAGAAAAAAATTCCTTTTGTTATCGCGAGTGCTAGTATTTCGACGCGAGTGCGTGTGTTTTATTGTGAGTGTGTGCGTAGTGCGTGTATTCCGTGAGCGCGTGTGTGCGTCGCCTGACCGAACATTTTTACCGCCGCGAGTGAAAATTGTGCCAGTGAAGTGTCTACAGGATCCATGACCTGGTACCAGCAGTTCACGCCGACGATCCGGTTTGTGCAACCTGCACACTCCGCCGATGTTCCGGCCCGTGTAACCTGCGAACACCGCCGACGATCCGGCTTGTGCAACCTGCACACTCCGCCGATGTTCCGGCCCGTGTAACCCGCGAAACACGCCGACGATCCGGCTTGTGCAACCTGCTCACTCCGTCGATGTTCCGACCCGTGTAACCTGCGAACACCGCCGACGATCCGGCTTGTGCAACCAGTATACTCCGCCGATGTTCCGGCCCGTGTAACCCGCGAAACACGCCGACGATCCAGACTGTGCAACTAGCACGCTACGCCGATGTTCTGGCCCGTGTAACCATCGAAACATCGCCGACGATCCGGTTCGTGCAACCAGCACACTACGCCGATGTTACGGCCCTTGTTACCTACGAAGCACACTGATGTTACGGCCCGTGTTGTTAGCAGCTTTTGCCGACGATCTGGCCCGCGTCACCAGCAGCCTTCGTCATCGATCCGGCACGTGCCCTCAGCCGGAAACAACCCGACAGTACACCGTCAAGGTATGTGACGCGTCGTCATCCGTAGCTGACCTTCTAAATGAGTTCCCCGATCTCATTACGAACTCACCCCTAACGAGAACTCCGTCTGAAGTAGTACACGGTGCGTAAAGCGGATGGTACCTGGCGTCCCTGCGGCGATTACCGTGCTCTCAACGCACGCACCAACCCCGAACGGTATCCGTTGCCATATCTGCACGATTTCACCATGAGCTGGAAGGGAAGACCATCTTCTCAAAGGGCGACTTACAAAACGCGAACACCGCTGGACATAAAAATAGGGAAAAAAATTTTGTGTGTTTTTTTTGCGTGCACTAAGTGTGTCATCGCCAACAGTTCGAGGCGTACTGAATCTGCAATCGCCGATTTTTGCCTTTTATACTCTCATTTTTGGTGCGCTACTTATCTGAGTTTTGAGTGCCGGCAGCGTTTTGCGGTAGTATGAAAGGAGAGCCAAACCGTGTTGCGCTTCATTCTTCCATCAGTAAGAGGCGAATGAGCTAGACCTCAAAGTCTCTATAAAAATAAGTAAAAGTAAGTAAAGTCCATCAGTGGTCAAGGTGAAAGGTTGCTATTTGAAAATTCCACAAAATCATCATGGGTCGCGGAAAGCACTGCACACCAGAAGAGCGAAAACACATTCAGGGGCTATATCGTGAGAACGTGCCAATCAAGACAACCTGCAAGGCGTTCGGCCGTTCCCGGACTTTTGTGGACAACGCCATTCGTAGCGAGACTACGGGTAAATCGACAGGTCGTCCCCGAAAAACAACGGCCGACGTTGACGCGCAGATTGTTGAGATAATCAAGGCGGATCCTTTCAAAACTTGCGCTCGCATCAAGCAGGAGCTTTTATTGCAAGTTTCGGCGAAAACGGTGTCTCACCGTTTACGAAAGGCTGGGTTCTGTGCCCAGAGACCGCGGAAGGTTCGTAAGCTGCTGCCGCACCACGTAGAAGCGCGCATTCGGTTTGCCGAAGAACATTTAGCTGCATCCATCTTTTGGTGGAGCAAAATCATTTTTTCGGATGAGTCCAAAATCAATCTGGATGGTTCGGACGGCATTAAATACGTCTGGCGCCTTCCTAATCAGGCGTATCATCCGAAAAATACGATAAAAACCCTTAGTCACGGAGGCGGCCACGTAATGGTGTGGGGTTGCTTCTCCTGGCACGGCACGGGTCCTTTGTTCCGTATCAACGGGACACTGAACTCGGAAGGGTATAGAAAAATACTTAGTCGTATGATGTTGCCATACGCCCGACAAAAATTCGGAGACGAAGAGCATTACACCTTTCCGCATGATAACGACTCTAAGCACACATCGCGAACTTATTACTTACTTATTTATCCGGCCGGTTTCATGGTACAGTCGTCAACTCGTACGACTTAACAACATGCCCGTCATGGGTTCAAGCCCCAAATAGACCGTGCCGCCATATGTAGGACTGACTATCCTGCTATGGGGGGGGGAATCAATAAGTCACTGAAAGCCAACCCCACAAGTGTGTTGGCAGGCCTTGACCGGCATCGGTTATTGAGCCAAAGAAGAAGATTTATCCGGCACTACAACCGCTTTGCGGTCTTGGCCTGCCTCAGGAGTGTCCAAAACCGCTCACGGTCTCGCGCCTTCGTCTGCCGGTCCGTTATCCCGGCCTAAATGGCGGACGCCTCCACGCCATCTTGCCACCTCAATTTGGGCCTACCACGCCTCCTCTGTCCTTGTGGACGGCCTAAAAAGACTTTACGGGCTGGGTCGTCCGTTTCCATGCGTACAACATGGCCAGCCCACCGGAGCCTGGCGAGCTTGATACGTTGTACGACAGTGAGGTCGCCGTACATCTCGTATAGCTCGTCATTATAGAGGCTCCTCCATTGTCCTTCCACACATACGGGATCAATTATCCTTCTGAGCATCTTCCTCTCGAACGCGGCTAAGAGGGTTTCGTCAGATTTGGACAGTGTCCATGTCTCAGAGGCGTATGTGAGTACCGGAACTATATAGGTACTATATAGTCCCAGCTTCGTCCGTCGCGACAGGTTCTTTGAGGTGAACTGATTTTTCAGGCTGTAGAATGACCGGTCATTGTACAGTCGTCAACTCGTACGACTTAACAACATGCCCGTCATGGGTTCAAGCCCCAACTATACCGTGCCGCCATACGTGGGACTGACTATCCTGCTATGGGGGGGTGATCCAAAAGTCACTGAAAGCCAACCCCACAAGTGGTACAGGCAGGCCTTGACCGACAACGGTTGTTGAGCCAAAAAAGAAGAAGAAGAAGAAGAATGACCGGTTGGCAGCCAGCATCCTTGCGTGCAACTCAGCTTCCATACTGTTGTCGTTGCTGACCTTTGACCCCAGATAGGTGAATTCTGGGACGACTTCAAAAGTGCGTTCACCTGTCTGTACATCAAGCCTACGTAGATTCGGATTATTTATTGGTAGGTTCGCTGATGTTGCCACCATCAGTTTGGTTTTTGCCTCGTTTATCTGCAATCCGAGGCTCTCTGCCGCCTGCTCAATCCCTTTGTAGAACACATCGCGAACAGTTAAATGTTATTTGGCAAACCAGGATGTGCAAGTTCTACCGTGGCCTGCGTTGAGTCCTGACCTCAACCCGATTGAAAATCTGTGGTCAATTCTCAAGCATCAGCTTAAGAACCAGCCTGCACCTTCAGCCGATGATCTATGGACACGCTGCGAGGTTATGTGGAAACGCATACCCAGAAGCGAATGCCGAAACCTCATCGGCGATATGGCCAAATGCTGATAGGAAGTGATAGCGAATAACGGTCAACACATTAACCGTTAGAATGTGTTTTCGCTCTGTGGAACACCACAACACCACCTCCCAACAACCACTTAAACAATCCTTTTCAGGGCTACTAAATATTTCTGACAAGAACTATGTCTTTCGGTCATAGAAAGTTCCTATTTTTATGTCCACCAGTGTACCACCAAATCGCCATCCATCTAGACGATATCCACAAGACGACGATCATTGCTCGCTTTGGACCCTTCGAATAAACCACTATGCCTTTCGGGTATCGAAACGCGGCCCAAACTTTCCAGAGACTGATCCACAAAGTCCTACGCGGTCTCGACTTCGTATTCCCGTACATCGATGACATCTTAATCGCCTCAAGGACACCGGAGGAACACCGAGACCATCTGCGGCAGCTTTTCAATCCGGCAACACGCAACATGGGCTAACCATTAACCTGGCAATGTGTGAGTTCGCCCAGCTAGAAATCCCTTTTTTGGACACCATGTCACCGCCGAAGGCATCCTGCCGCTAGAAGATAAGGTGGAGCTATACGTCACTACCCGAAACCGACCACCGTTATGGAGCTGAAGAGGTTTTTGCCCATGACGAACTTCTACTGACGCTTCATCCCTCAGGCCCGCCGAGCACAAGCGCCACTATTGGATATTGTTATGGGCCAACCTGATGGTCCCGTAGATCGCCACCGAGGACACTCATCGGGCGTAGATCGAAGTGTGTGTGCGATCTAACGGGAGGTCAGCGAACGCGCGCTCGGCACGATCCGTGAGTGCCGATCGGGAGGGAAGAAAGATATGGCGCGCGCTTGAGAAAGGTCGTGGTAACAAAGTGGTAACAAAGTGGTAGCAAAATCGTTTACGAGTTATTAATAATAAACAAGGACTTTCCTATCCCATCGTTTTGAAGGAAGTAACGCGTTAACGTTTCTTAGCGTTCTTCGAAAGAAAATGAAAATATAACAGTGGCGACGAGTTGCAGTGCAGTTTAGTAAGAAAGGCATTGTTAAAGTGTTCGCGTGTGAAGTGCATCTTTATCCGGAAAAGAGAGACAATTCCATCGAAGCGGCATTAAAATGTTTAATCCCGAAGGCGATGCCGAGATGGATGAGCAGCGACGTTTGTCTCTGAACGGTGCAAGGGCTCTGAACCCGGGCTTTGTTCAGCCAACGCAAAGTGCACCGATGCAACCAGCACAACCGCCATCGCAAAATCCCGTTGCTTCATCGGCACAAGCAGGACTGGTCATAAACGGTTCTGAAACGGGAATGTTTTTGCAAATGCTGAATCTTATGCAGCAGCAAATGCAGCAGCAGCAGCAACAGCTATCTCAGCAGCAACAATGATGGCACACATGATGCAGCAAACACCACACACGACAGCGCAGCCCCAACAACAAGCCCAGCAGGCTCAACAGTACGCACAGCAGCCCGCAGCACCAAGGAATCCAGAGTTGATTATGGATGCTTTGGCAGGAAGCATCAACGAGTTTCGGTTCGAGGCAGAATTCGGCGTGACGTTCCCTGCATGGTATGCACGTTACGAGGATTTGTTCGTGCAAGACGCCTCCCGATTAGAGGATTCAGCGAAAGTGCGGCTGCTCATTCGCAAATTGGGCACAGCGGAACACACGCGGTACTGCAACTTCATCCTTCCCCGTGTTCCCCGCGACCTCACGTTCGACGATACAGTTAGCAAACTGAAGGCCCTATTTGGAAGTGCGGAGTCCCTACTTAGCAAGCGGTACAAGTGTTTGCAAATTGTAAAAGCGAATAACGAAGACCTGATGACATTCGCATGTCGGGTTAATCGCGCTTGTGTTGATTTCCAATTCAGCGCTATGACCGAGGAGCAGTTCAAATGCTTAATGCTTGTTTGTGGGTTGAGAGAGGAAGGCGATGCTGAAATCCGCACACGGCTTCTTGCTCGCATCGAGGACAAGGCAGACCTCACGTTGGAGCAGCTTTCTGCCGAAGCTCAGCGCATCACAAGCTTGAAGGTGGCCAGCGCGATGATAGCCACCGAGGGAAACGAGCGAGTTTTCGCTATGCGCGGTGACTACAAGCAGCGGTACGCGCAGCAGACACAACGCAGCTTCAGCAACCAGCAGCATCCTCAGCAAGCAGACCGAAGCGCACCAGCAGCGAAACCACCGGGTCCATGCTGGTTATGCGGCGATCATCATTGGATACGAGATTGTTCGTACCGGTCGCATAAGTGCGAGGATTGTGGCAAGTATGGGCACCGCGAAGGGCATTGTAACACTGCAGGGCGGAAGAAAAGAAAAAATAATTTCTACAAGCGCTCTTCAGTAGCGACAAGGGTAGTTTCCGTTAATATTTTTAGCGTACAACAAAACCGGAAATATGTGACCATCCACATTGGGCAGAAATCGGCCAGGTTACAGCTCGACACTGGCTCGGACATTACGATCATAGGACGAAAGACCTGGAAACAGCTCGGCATGCCAACTCTATCTCCAGCGCAAGTGCACGCGAAAACGGCAACTGGTGCACACATTCAGCTGGATGGCGAATTTGAAGCAAATATTACGATTAACGGAAGGACTGAAACGGCTATAATAAGAGTTATTCCGTCAGATTTGCAGCTATTAGGAGCCGATCTAATCGATATTTTTTCGCTTGCAGCCATGCCGATGAACCAGTTTTGCAACAGAATAGAGAGCGATTCTGCAAAATGGGAGAAGCGATTTCCAGCTGTTTTCCACGGTACAGGTTTATGCACAAAGGCCAACATAAAGCTGCAATTGAAGGAAAATGTCCGTCCTATTTTCTGTCCGAAGCGTCCCGTAGCTTACGCCATGCAGGCAACAGTCGAGAAGGAGCTAGATAGGCTACAAGCACTCAAAGTCATTACGCCAGTTGACTATTCCGAGTGGGCCGCGCCGATTGTCGTCGTTAGAAAGGGGAACGGTAGTATTCGCATTTGTGGGGACTACTCCACCGGACTGAATTCGGCTCTTCGGTCATATGAATACCCATTACCGCTCCCAGACGATATTTTCGCTAAGCTAGCCCAATGCAGATTCTTTAGCAAAAACGACCTTTCAGACGCCTTTTTACAGGTCGAAATTGATGCCAGATATCGACCCTTGCTAACCATAAATACACATCGCGGCTTATATTATTACAATCGCCTGCCGCCCGGCATCAAAATAGCTCCTGCAGCATTCCAGCAGCTAATAGACACCATGCTTGCAGGACTAAAAGGAACATCCGGATATATGGATGACGTAATCGTTGGTGGCAAAACGGAACGCGAGCACGATGAAAATCTGCTGAATCTATTCCGCCGTATACAGGAATTCGGATTCACTATCCGTGCAGACAAATGTGCGTTCAAAATGCAACAGATAGAGTATCTGGGTTTCATTGTCGATAGTCGTGGCCTTAGACCAAACCCAGCAAAAATCGACATAATTCAGAAGCTGCCAACACCAACAAATATTAGCGAGGTACGTTCATTCCTAGGCGCGATCAACTACTATGGAAAGTTCGTTTCGAAAATGCGCGACCTACGATACCCGCTAGATATGCTATTGAAAGACGAGAGCAAATTTTTATGGACTCGGGAATGTGATCGAGCCTTCAGCAAATTCAAGGAAATACTCTCGTCCGATTTACTGCTGACACATTATGACCCGAACGCCGAAATTGTGGTATCTGCAGATGCATCAGCAGTGGGACTTGGTGCAACAATTAGCCATAAATACGCCGATGGCTCGATAAAGGTTGTACAACACGCATCAAGGGCGCTAACGCAAGCCGAAACAAGGTACAGCCAAATAGACCGTGAAGGTCTTGCCATTATTTTTGCGGTCACTAAGTTCCACAAGATGCTGTATGGTCGTCATTTTTGCCTGCAGACAGACCACCGTCCACTAGTAAGAATTTTCGGCAGTAAAAAAGGTATTCCGGTTTACACGGCAAACAGACTGCAACGATTCGCACTGACCTTGCAGCTGTATGACTTCAGCATCGAGTATGTTCCCACTACTAAGTTCGGTAACGCCGACATACTATCAAGACTGATAAGGGAACATGCCAAACCAGAACCGGAGTACATCATAGCCAGCGCCGAACTCGAGGAGGATGTAAGTTTTGTAGCAACAAATTCTATTAATGCATTTCCTCTTAATTTTAGAGACGTTGCGAGAGCTACAAATACTGACGCAGTCTTGAAGAAGGTTCACCAGTATGTCATGGAAGGTTGGCCTCGAAACCTGAGCTACGGTGCAGACCTGGCACGCTTTTTCAATCGAAGCGAAGCCCTTTCTTCGGTTCGAGGATGCATTTTGCTCGGGGAGAGGGTAGTGATTCCTAGTGAATTCAACATCGACCGCTGGAACAATTGCTATTTTGAGAGGCGTATTTGCTCGTTTTGGTTTCCCCATTACACTCGTGAGCGATAACGGGCCGCAGATTTCGAGTACTGCATTTACCGATTACTGTTGTAGCAAAGGCATACAACATGTTACAAGCCCACCGTTTCATCCACAGTCGAATGGGCAAGCAGAACGTTTCGTCGACACCTTTAAACGGTCGGTCAAAAAGATAGAAGAAGGTGGAGCGTCCCACGGAGAAGCTCTCGATATTTTCCTCCAAGCGTACCGATCAACGCCCAACGCCGCTCTCAAAAACCATCGCTCGCCTGCAGAGGCAATGTTTAATCGAAAAATAAGAACAGCGATGGAACTGCTAAAGCCTGCGCCGACCACTGAAACGCTGCCTGAGGAACATGGTCGGGGCTTCAAGAGTGGTGATTGCGTTTACGCGAAGTGGTATTCGCGCAACTCTTGGAAATGGGTTTCCGCGCAGGTTGTTCGCATGATAGGGAATGTGATATATGAGGTTAAGACGGATGACGGCCGTATGCATCGCCGTCACGTAAACCAGCTGCGGAAACGGGACACCGGCAGTTCAGAGCAGTCAACCAGTCTCGCGGCTCGTACGCAATTGCCGCTAGATCTGCTCATCGAAGGGCCAAGAGATGTCGTGCCAGTTGAGGACCCTACAGTGATATCCTCACCGCTCCTACCATCATCATCCGACGGGGTCTGTGGTATGACCTCCTCACCGCCGTTGCCATCTCCACGACCACTACCTGTCCAACGAAGAAGACGTCAGCAGCCGGTACAATCGCCACGCCGGTCCAACAGGTCCAGACGATTCCCGCGTAGGCTTGATGGGTACCTGCTGCAATAAAAAGGGGGAGATGTTATGGGCCAACCTGATGGTCCCGTAGATCGCCACCGAGGACACTCATCGGGCGTAGATCGAAGTGTGTGTGCGATCTATCGGGAGGTCAGCGAACGCGCGCTCGGCACGATCCGTGAGTGCCGATCGGGAGGGAAGAAAGATATGGCGCGCGCTTGAGAAAGGTCGTGGTAACAAAGTGGTAGCAAAATCGTTTACGAGTTATTAATAATAAACAAGGACTTTCCTATCCCATCGTTTTGAAGGAAGTAACGCGTTAACGTTTTTTAGCGTTCTTCGAAAGAAAACGAAAATATAACAGATATGATACCCGGCAATAAGCGGCGCGACAAAACACCGCTTTCCTGTACGCCCGCTACCAACGCAGCCTTCGAAGACAGCAAACAGCAACTTGCCCAAGCCGCCTTGCTTGCGCACCCTGTACGATCGGCGGAGCTATCTCTCTGGTGTGACGCTTCTGATTTTGCCGCCGGCTCTGCACTACACCAGGTCGTCGATGGGCAGATGTAACCACTTGGATTCTTCTCCAAGAAATTGGACAACGCGCAACGTAGTTACTTAACTTACGACCGCGAGTTGACAGTAGTGTATCTCGCAGTCCGACACTTTCGTCACCACCTGGAAGGACGCTCGTTCCACATCTATACGGATCATAAACCACTGGTTTATGCGTTCCAACATCATCCGCCCGTACGTCACGAGACCTTTCCGACAACAACTACTTCGTGCCGTCCACAGCATGAGCCATCCCGGCGCGAGAACCACCATTCGACTGATGACCGAGAGATTCATCTGGTTGAACTTTCGCCAAGACACCAGAGAATTCGTCCGCAGCTGCTTAGCCTGCCAAACAACGAAGGTCCATCGTCACACACACAGCCCACTCGTACGATGCCGTCACCAGATACCAGATTCGCCCACATCAATCTGGACATCGATGGGCCATTCCCGTTAAGCGATGGTTACCGCTATTGCCTTACCATCATCGATCGTTTCACCCGCTGGCCGGAGGCCATTCCCATCACCGACATCGCAGCGCCAACGATAGCGTCAGCCCTGCTTAGCGGCTGGATAGCCCGCTTCGGCGTCCCTTTCATCACTACCGACCAAGGGAGGCAGAATGAGTCGACCCTCTTCGCCGAACTCACCAGAGCGCTGGGCACCAAACACCTGCGAACGACAGCTTACCATCCTCAGGCCAATGGTCTGATCGAACGCTGGCATCGCATCCTGAAAGCAGCCATCTGTAGCAGAGATTCTACTCATTGGGCCAATCACCTGCCTATCATCCTGCTTGGATTGCGGACGGCATTCAAAGAAGATATCAAAGCTTCCCCACCAGAACTCGTTTACGGTAGCACGCTGAGAATTCCGGCCGAGTTTTTCTGCAGCAGCCCACATATGAATCTTCCCGACACGACCGAGTTCACGCAAACGCTGAGAAAGGCTATTGACAACATTCCACCAACGCAGACCGCATGGCACGATAAACGAGCTTGCTTTGTCCACGCGGATCTGAGGACATTTCGTCTGCAACGACACCGTACGCCTCGCCCTTACGCCACCATATCAAGGGCCCTACGAGGTGTTACAGCGTTCCGGTAAGTCGCTCCAGATCCAAATCAACGGTAGATCGACCAACATTACCATCGGCTGCCTGAAGCCCTGCTATTCGCTACAAGAGCCGAGACATGTGTCACAGCCAACGCCGCCACCACCTGCCCCACCACCACCAAATACATCATCATCTCCGAACGACTTCTCGACCGGTGTCACTCGATCACACCGTCACGTCATCATCTCGATTTCATGGCTGTTACAGCTAGCGCGGATTTTGCGTTTCTCACGGATTTTGCGTTTCACGCGGATTTTGCGCGTTTGTACTCTTCATGGGCGCGGATTTTGCGGAAATAAAAAAAAATTATGTGCAAAATCGTCATTATTTGGTAAAGACTCGAAAAGGTTTCCAAGCCGGAGGTATTCTCGAAAAAGAGGTTATTTGGACCATACACGCAGTTATGAAGAATGAATCGTTCAACTCCGCTGAAAAGGACACCAAGGTGTTACCGGCGATAGCGCCAAATGATTTGAAGGGGTTCAGTTTGTATCGGTAGAAAATGACCGTTATGGTCAATTACACTATCGGACCATTCTTCAGGGACCTTTTCTTGAAGGATGTACGGTGAGAGTATTATTCGCTGTTGTTCGATGAGACCGAAGGAAACAACAGACTCAAGGAAATGGAAGTGACGGTGAAATATTTTTCGAGCCACCTGACGAAGCTGATGTTCTTCCATCTGAATTCCGCTTTTCTCTGTAAAGCTGATATTCTTCTGGGCAAAATTCTCGAAGGACTGGAAGCTGCTAAACTCCCTTTAGACCACCATGTCATGATAAGCAGGGATGGCTCAAAAGTCAACCAATGCCTTGAGCGCAAATGAACAGCAAGCTGGTTCGTGAAAGAGGATTCCAGCTAGTTGACACAGGATCATGCCCAGCTCATATCATACACAATGCTGTTAAGTATGCCTTGAAAGACTTTGGGATTGAGGTGTCTGAGTTGACGAAGGTAGTTTACTACTATTTTGATATATCATCCAAGTGGGAAGTATTTGAAAAAAGTTGCAAGGAAAAACCAAAAAAGTTCGTAAAATTTGTTGAAACACGTTGGATAATGTTAGGCAATGCACGCTGGTCCTACTAGCGAACATATACAAACTTTTTGCATTGAAAGCCAAATTTACTCACTCGGAAAGGAATGAAATGAGTTATTATGAAGAGATTATTGTTAGGATACTGTCTATAAAAGGTATCAAGCCCGTAATTCGGTTTGTTATTGAGGTGTGTAGTGATGCCGAAAAGTTAATTAAACTTCTGAAAACCAATGATTTTGTACTTTTTCAAATTTACGAATATATAAAATCTTTTATGTAGTGTTGGTTAGCAAAAATTTATGATGTCGAAAAGCTAGAGACTGTTTTTGAAACTAAACATTTGGACTTAGACAGTGGGTTAAAAAAAGTTGATGAGATAATTTTACCCAGTTGTTTATGTAAGTATGAGACAAATGAACGGGTCATAACCACTGTTAAAAAAGGTATGAAAAAGTATGTGGTAAAATTAATAGCATATTTGCTTGAGAATAACATTGCCCACGAATTTTATTACCATCTCGTTTCATACATGAAACCTACAAAGGTTTTTTCCATTAAAGCAGAGGAAAAAATGTTGAAACTAGCGGAAAAGGTCGACAAAATTCGTGTTTTTGAATTGTGGTACTAAAAAATTTGAAGCATCCCCTTCAAACCTTATAATGATGTTTTGGAGTTTTATGCTGTTCTTTTCCGCCAGCATAATTTCATTGAACTCAAAAACTGTTTCAAATTGACATCGCCATTTCCCACTCCAATGCTGAGGCTGAACGACTCTTCTCGTCTTCCAAATTGGTGATGACAGAAAAAACTCATGTATATCAGAAGAACTTGTAGCGACCAGAGCGCCATCTGGTGCGCACACCTAGAACTACCGACCAAAATGTTTAACGGGCTAGTTAGGCAGGGACTGCACAGAAAGCTAGAGCAGGACAAACAGTGGTAGCATGCTGCACCGCAGCTATAAAAACGGTGGCTTGCTCCATACACGCTCTCTCTCGTCCTAAACGTTTTAACACCGACACGCGCGTATCCGTCCGGCTTAACCGATACATTCTCTTCTCCGGCAACTCTCGAACGAACAACACTAATTTTCGCGTCTCTCCCGAACTCACCGTTCCGCGGCTTAAAAGAAAAAGGAATAAATCGAATTCTACCAAAACGTAGTTCGCAAAGCGTGTTGCGTATCTTTTTAAAAAATTAGGGACCACATTTGTGGCGCCCCTAAAACTGGTGACCCTGACGTGATCCGCAACCGACGCCACGAATTCGTACGTGAGTGTGTGTGTGTACTGCGCATCGCAAACTTGTACCGCGTTGAACGTGTTAAAACGTGCCACCGGCAGCGGAGATCGACGCAGAGAAGACAACGTGTGTGTGTGTGCCTACGACCGGGAGTGCTACCAGCGTTGGAGGTACCGGCAACGCAGCTGGCCTCCTCCCCCCTTTCCCTGTAAAGTTTGCAACGAGCGCCCTTTCATCATTCACAGGACGTTGAGTGCGGGCCGACGAAAAAACGCAGCAACGCCGTGTTAGTGCGCCCGTAGCTACACGGAGCGTTCCTGCATTGAGCGAACAAAAGAACCACCCGCACACATGCGCGCCGCCTCGAAGCGCGACAAGCGCACACACACACCATCATCGGCGCAGCAGAAAAATTACTTCCTTCTCTCGACGGCTGACGCAATCGACGCAATTCCAGGAAGCGGAGCGACGACAATCTCCGCTGGTGGTCTCCTCGACGCCGATCACCGCCTCGCAAGCTGTTTCTACACCTCGTGCTACTGGGATTTTTTCCGTTTGTGTGCGCTTCCATCTACGGGTGCGATCAAGAAGGAAGACACCAACGTCGAGTTGCGCACGCAAATTATCCAGCCGTAGCAGGGGTGACACATCGCCGCCATCACGATTTTTTCGCTCGAAGGCGAACCCGCTTGGATCCAGCTGACAAGAAGAACGACGCCGCCATTTTCTGTGCACCATTTCATCGCAAGTGAGGAAACGCCATTTTCTCCACCCGAGAAGGAAGACGACGCACGCTGCTTCTGAAGTGTTTTTCCTACCGATCGACCGCTACGACGACACCCTGGTTACGTGAACAATTAAGGTAAGATCCACCCTTTTTATTCACTACTAACCCCGACGCGGAAAGATGCAGCGTAGCCCGCAACAAGGTGCAGCGCCGGTTGCCAGTCCTGCAGTTGCCATCGGCCCTGCAGTGGCCGACAGTCCTGCGGTGGTCGCCAGCCCCGCAGCTGGACTCCCCACATCGAGTCCATACTTAATCGATATAACCCCTCTCGCTCGTGACGCCTCTACCGACCTTCCGGAGTTCCAAGTCGAGACCGTGAACGCCATGCGTCTCAAGCCGCCCGAATTGGATACTGCTGACATCCATACGTTCTTCTACGCCTTGGAGAACTGGTTCGACGCCTGGAATATTCATCCGCATCATCATGTTAGACGTTTTAACATCCTGAAGACATAGATCCCTACGCGAATTCTTCCCGAGTTGCGTCCAATTCTCGACAGCGTACCAAATACCGACCGCTAAGAATCCGCGAAGAAAGCCATCATACAACATTTCGAAGAGTCTCAGCGAAGCCGCCTACACCGTTTGCTATCCGAAATGAGCCTCGGCGACCGTAAGCCTTCTCAACTGCTAGCCGAGATGCGGCGAACAGCAAACGGTGCAATGACCGACTCCATGTTGATCGATCTTTGGACCGGTCGGCTGCCGCCCTACGTTCAGTCCGCCGTGATCGCGTCCTCTCAAAACGCCGACGAGAAGGTTAAGGTTGCCGATTCAGTGGTCGACTCTTTCGCCTTGTACAATCGCTCCGGTCCGTACCAAACCATCGCCGAGGTACGGAATGAGGAGGTCAACCGCCTATCACGACAAGTAGCCGAGCTGACTCAACGCTTAGAAACTCTAATGAACCAGAACCAAGCTCGTGAACGCTCACGGGCCCGCTCACGCTCTCGCAATCGCAACACGAACCAGGCTACTAATCCTAACACTAACGGCTATTGTTTCTACCACGACCGATACGGACAGCAAGCACGTAACTGCCGCGCCCCGTGCTCGTTTAACAGCCGTCCTCAAAATAACGGTACTCCTACTACTTCCGCATGACGGAACGCGGGAGACGTCCAGCTTCTAGTCGATTCGATATCATCGGCCAGTCATCGCCTTATTATCAAAGACTATAAAACTAACCAACCCTTTCTTATCGACACCGGCGCCGACGTCTCCGTAATACCTCGACAGCACAGCTCCGTTCCTTGCAAACCATCGACTATGAAACTATTTGCTGCTAACAGTACGCCTATCCAAGTGTATGGAGAGTCACTCTATACATTGGATCTTGGTCTTCGACGCGCCTTTCTGTGGAACTTCGTGATCGCAGACGTGGGTACCGCAATAATAGGAGCCGATTTCCTCCAGCATTTTCACCTTTTAGTGGACCTGCGCGACAAATGCCTCGTAGACGCCTTAACCATCTTACGAACGCCGGGTGTTCCTGATCCACATCCTGGAGAGCCAACCGTAAAAGTGTGCGATTCGACCTCGCCAATCGCCACCTTGTTGAGGAACTTCCCTGGGTTGACTGCACGGACCGCGCCCGGAACGCTCCTGCAATCCGACGTCACGCACCGCATAGAGACTACTGGACAACCGACCTTCGCCCGTCCGCGTAGGTTATCCCCCGAAAAATATGCTGCAGCTCGCGCCGAGTTCGAGTCTCTCGTACAGCTAGGAGTGTGCCGACCATCTAACAGCAGCTGGGCCAGTCCTCTGCACATGACGAAAAAAGCAGACGGGACGTGGCGACCCTGTGGCGACTACAGGGCCCTCAACGCGAAAACAATTCCCGACCGTTACCCACTACCCTTCTTGCAGGATTTTACTATGCATTTGCAGGGAAAAACCATCTTTTCTAAGGTTGACCTGCACAAGGCATATCACCAAATCCCGATACATCCCGAAGATATACCGAAGACGGCGATCACAACTCCCTTCGGATTGTTCGAGTTCACCACGATGCCCTTCGGCCTACGAAACGCTGCGCAGACTTTTCAGCGACTCATTCACGATGTCCTCCGAGGTCTCGACTTCGTGTTCCCATACATAGACGATATGATTGTCGCCTCGTCGACAGAAGAAGAACACCACGAACACCTGCGCCAGCTATTTCAGCGTCTCGAACAACACCACCTGGCCATCAATCCGGTCAAATGCGAATTCAACCGAAGCGAAATTGCCTTTCTTGGCCACTTGGTCAACGCAGAAGGGATACGTCCTCTCCCAGAACGGGTACGAGCAATCAGCGAGTTGAGTAAACCAGCGACGATAATGGAGCTGAAGAAATTCCTCGCGATGATCAATTATTATCGACGCTTCTTGCCACATGCCCTGACGACACAAAGCATCCTACTTGAGATGACACCGGGGAACAAGAAGAAGGACAAGACACCGCTAAAGTGGACGCCCGAATCTAGCGAAGCATTCGACCGATGTAAAGAGCAGCTACAACAAGCCGCGCTTTTAGCTCACCCTGCCTTAAACGCAGAGTTGTCACTCTGGACAGACGCTTCCGACTTCGCCGCTGGAGCTGTTCTCCACCAACGTATCGACGGCCAACTCCAGCCCTTGGGATTTTTCTCCAAAAAGTTTGAGAAGGCACAGCTCAACTACTCAACATACGACCGCGAGTTGACCGCTATTTATCTGGCTGTACGACACTTTCGGTATCAGTTAGAGGGTCGTGAATTCTGCATCTACACGGACCACAAACCTTTAACTTTCGCTTTTCGCCAGACTCTTGACAGCTCCTCGCCGCGTCGAGCCAGACAACTCGACTTCATTGGGCAATTCTCCACCGACATTCGCCACGTATCGGGAGAAGAAAACATCACCGCCGACCTACTCTCACGAGTTGAAATTGAAAACGCGTCACCTGCAATCGATTTTGAACGTCTCGCCGAAGAGCAAACAAAAGACCCTGAGCTCGCCGACTTACTCAGCGGGAAAACACGAACCGACCTTTTCCTTCAAAAAACACCGATACCAGGAAGCACCCAATCGCTATACGCCGACTGCCCTGGTGGAATAATTCGACCGTACATCACAAAATCATTCCGGAATCAGCTTCTACACGCCGTACACGACCTTAGCCATCCTGGAGCGAGAGCCACTGCCAAATTAATGACAGAGCGATTTGTTTGGTTGGACATCAAAAGGGACGCTCAGGAATTCGCGAGAAACTGCTTGACATGCCAACGCGCTAAGGTAGGCAGACACACGAAAAGCCCGCTCGTACCGTACCCGGCAACGCAACACAGGTTCAGCCATATAAACATCGACATCATCGGTCCATTTCCCATTAGCAACGGCAACCGCTACTGCCTCACGATCATAGACCGATATACCCGCTGGCCTGAAGCTATACCGATTCCAGACATCACCGCGACTACGGTTGTATTAGCACTGCTGTACCATTGGATTGCACGATTCGGAGTTCCATCTCACGTGACAACCGATCAGGGACGACAATTCGAGTCCGCCCTGTTCAAGGAGTTGACGCGAGCTCTTGGAACAAAACACATTCGAACGACCGCGTATCACCCGCAGGCAAACGGGTTGATCGAGAGATGGCATCGCACTCTCAAAGCTGCAATTTGCTGTAAAGATACATCGAAGTGGAGCGAACATCTCCCACTCATACTGCTCGGATTACGCACTACATTCAAGAACGACATTAATGCGTCGCCTGCTGAACTCGTGTACGGAACGACCCTCACCATTCCCGCCGAATTCCTCATCGAAAAACCGCAACCGGCCCTGGTGAACCAGTCCGACTTTGCCAAGACACTCCGGGAAGCGATGAGCAAAATTCGACCTTCTAACACCGCCTGGCACACCAACCGAACATCGTTTGTGCACTCCGACTTGAACAAATGCTCGCATGTGTTTGTGCGCAATGACACCGTCCGTCCCGCGTTAACCACACCTTATCAAGGCCCATACCAAGTACTTACTCGAAATTCAAAGTCTTTTCAGATCCTACTAAACGGACACCCCTCGCTTGTGTCCGTCGACCGCCTAAAGCCAGCGTATACAACCGAAGGAATAATCTCGTCAGCCCCGCAACAACCGTCACCCGACCAACTGCTGACGAGCCAACGACACGCTACCCCGGTGGCCCAACCACCGTCGACGCAACAATCGACGATGAGCCAGCGTCTCACAACTCCGATGCCCGGACCGTCGTCGCTCGACCAGCTGCCATCGTCCAACCAGTCGTCGCTGCCAGATCAGCAGCCAACGGCCACACAGTCGCCTTCAACCATACAGCTGCCGTCAACAAACCAACCGCCGATAGCCCGGAACCGCGCCACACGAACATCACCCATGCCGTCGCTACAACCAACCAGAGCAACCACCAGCTACGCCCCACCACCGCCTATCTTACGCAAGGATCAAAACGTATCGACCGGTGTTACCAGATCTCAACAAAGAGTAGTAATTCCTCTGCGATACCGATAACACCGATCTAGGAGGGGAATCCTGTAGCGACCAGAGCGCCATCTGGTGCGCACACCTAGAACTACCGACCAAAATGTTTAACGGGATAGTTAGGCAGGGACTGTACACAAAGCTAGAGCAGGACAAACAGTGGTAGCATGCTGCACCGCAGCTATAAAAACGGTGGCTTGCTCCATACACGCTCTCTCTCGTCCTAAACGTTTTAACACCGACACGCGCGTATCCGTCCGGCTTAACCGATACATTCTCTTCTCCGGCAACTCTCGAACGAACAACACTAATTTTCGCGTCTCTCCCGAACTCACCGTTCCGCGGCTTAAAAGAAAAAGGAATAAATCGAATTCTACCAAAACGTAGTTCGCAAAGCGTGTTGCGTATCTTTTTAAAAAATTAGGGACCACATTTGTGACGCCCCTAAAAACTCTTCAACCATCGAAAAAAACATAATCAATGGAATGCAATTTTTCCACAATGATGTAGAAAACTTTATTCCACTAAAGGAATTATGATTAAAAGCAAAACTGGCTAGGCAGACACACAAAAAAAAATTGAAAAAGAAAAACAAAAAAAGAAGAATGCAGATTGAGGATTGAGCAGCAAGAAAAAGCAAGTTGAAGAACAGAAAAATGTAGTTCCCTGATTCAAAAAAAAAATCCCTGATTCAACAATTATCTGTGCTGTTTTCGTATAAGCGCGGAGTTTAAGTTTTGGCGCGGATTTTGAATTTTGGCGCGGATTTCAAAAGCCTGGCGCGGATTTCGCGGTTTTAAATTGAAGCTTCTGTAACAGCCCTGCGATTTGTTTCCAGCAACACCAGTCTGATGGTGGAGTACTGTGGCGACCACGGTGTGGCCCTACCACTGTTCGGAGCTGACCTCCGGTTGTATACACCGCACACGGATTAACCAGGAAACGTCAGCCTGACATTCACCGCGCACGGATGAATCAAATATGTCAACTTGAAGTAAGCCACGAGGTCGCGCAAGACACTTCGGTCTCAGCGTTTATAAAAACCATGCGAACACTACACGCGATCTCTTTCCCTTTATTCTCTTCTCAAAGACGTATCACATTTTGTAAACCATCGACAAAGTTAAAATCAATCTCGGTAATCTCAAATAAAAAATGGTCTACCGTTCATTCTGGTCGCCAAAGATGTCTTTACGCGTTTCACGTGCAATGTTTTCTACTCTGATTTGGAGTTGATGAATCTATTTGAGCGTTAGTATTCTGATTTGTGGGCCTGTAGACAATATCAAAATTGAAATGTGCCAGGTAGTCGGCGTAGTTGGCCATCCAACTAATGCACAAAGTAGCCAAATACTTTTCTCGGTGCAGTATTTGAGTAAGGGGCTTATGATCAGTGATTAGAGTGAATTTAAGCGCATAGAGGTAATGGAAAAACTTTTTCACTTCCCACACTATCACAAGAGCATCCTTATCAATGATAGGGAATCATTCCCCCAGGGCAATCGCATGGCAATCGGATTGAACGCGCAACATTTTCCATACAATCCACAGTGTTGCGTTTTCTTCGCGCCAACTTTGCCTGTATTTTCAATGAGCCAAGCGATTTTACCCCCTCCTACACGCATTGTATCCTAAAGCACGCTTGTCGCGTCAACGTTCACCACATACACACACACACATCTCCACACTCAGGGTACGACATCTTCCCTGTTGCTGTTCTGGACTCAGACAAAATTTGTGTCTCTACAGTTATTGTTTAAAAAAGTAGTAGCTCTTAGGATCTGAATTTACAAACAAATATCAAAATGTTATGTTCTGCTAATGATATTGCACTAAATTTAATTGAACTACATTATGTTTTTACATATCTTTCGTAAAAGTTCGGCAGAGTATTAAAATGTCGATACAATTTGTCATGAATAACTTAAATTATAAGATCTTCGCGCATAAAATTATGACGCGCGCTGTGTGTGCGGCGGCGTAATTCGCTACTCGTATAGCCGTTTCGTTTCTTCTTGTGTGTGCTTTACCGTTGCTCACCGCATCAAGAACATTGCTGCTCACACACACGTCAGTCTGTGGCAAACAATTGGAGGGGGAGGATGTGTCGGTTTGCTCCAGAAATCGTGTGTGATTTTGGTGTTCTGGATTTGGTTCCATCGCTGTTTGTTTTAGTGAATTTGAAAAGGTAAGAATCGTCAACCGATGTAAAAGTGTGAGAGTAAGATGATGCTGATGGTGACTGATGCTTTTCTTTGTTTCTTTTCCTGCTTTCATCCACTGATGGCGTCGAGCATCGCCGAGGATGTGATCGAATGCGGAATATTCTAAACGAGGAGCTTCATTCCGGATTTTGTTTACGAAAGCATACAAAAAAAGAGTGAGTAATCTTATTCTCAACTTTCATTTCTTCAACAGCGCTGAACTCATCCTCCAGCTTACAACGAACGGTCAACGGATGAGGAAGGAGAGGAGGGACGGCAAAGGTACACGCACAAACGTGCACACATTCGCCTTGTCGGAGAATGAGAACATGGGAGGGGGAGTCCGGCAACGTATAGAGCATCTTCATTTACGCTCCCTCGTGCGTTTGTGCGTGCGTGCGCTCGCGCGTCTATGTGTGTGTATGTGTGTTCATGCCTGCGTGCGTGGCTGTGTGTGTTTTTGCCGCCTCGCATAACCAGATCCTACGGGATCACCTTGCGAAAAACACCAAGAGAGGGGGTAGGTGTGTGTGTGTGTGTGTGTGTGTGTGTGTGTGTGTGTGTGTGTGTGTGTGTGTGTGTGTGTGTGTGTGTGTGTGTGTGCTTGCATGCGTGCGTGATTGTGTGTGTGGTTTTTGCTGTTTCGCGATCTCCTACGGAATCACCTTGCGAAAACACACGAGGAGGAGGGGTTGGGTGTGAGTGTGTGCTTGCCTGGGTGCGTGCGTGGCTGTCCCGGCAGGCAATTGACGTTTCATACTATGGCGAGGGGTGTTGAAACGCATGGAAGAGCAGGAAGAAACACGGACGAGCGGTGATGAACTGCAACTGTGTGCGTGCAACAGCACCAAACGGCATGTGACGACGTACAGTGTGTGTAATTTTAGGCAGCGAAGATGGATCGAGGTTATGTTTACAAAGTGAAAGAGTTTGATGCAGAAGCGTCTTTGTGATAAAATGTATTTTAGTTGCATATTTTCAGTGTTAAAGTTTGTAATGTGAACTTAAAAGTAATGAACAATGGTGCTATTCTCTTGTGTGCTGTTGGCGAATATTGAAGTGTTGAAATATTGAAGCTTCATATGTTAGTTTGTTGTGCTTAATGTGAAGCAAAAATATGTGCTTAAGTGTTATAAATTAGAAATATTTAAACGTATCTGTCTAATGTTCGGTTGTACCCATCTAATTTTCAATATTTTTGGGTGTCCTTATCGTTTACCAGGAGAAAAAGATTGGAGGTTAGATACGTGCAGCTGTTTCGCCAACATTGAAGGAATGAATGTTAATTAAAGTTGTTGTATTTGTAATTTTTCATTACGCTGACATTAAATAACTAATCGGATAAAATTTGCCGTTTAACATTAAGAATAAACGATGTTATCAGTGTTCTTCAGTTGTGTTTCAAGCTGTCCGAAGGCACACAAATCCGATTCACCTCGTATGCACCCAGCGGATTTCATGCGAAGGATATTGGAAAGCCATCAAAGAAGTGGGCATGATGGTAAGGAAACTTTGATTCTTTTTACTTTTAGATTTCTTATCCTTATTTTTGTTTACAACAACCTTGGATCGTCGGCGCCGGCCTTATGGAAACTGCGCGGTCTGAGCAACAACCGGAAGCATTTCGTTCCAGGTGGAAATTATCTCAAGTTTGGGAATTGAAGAGAGTTACGGCACACTGTGAACATCGTTGTAAACAATTGATGGTAACATTTATATAGGTAACATTTATATTTATATATTTATATATATATATATATATGAATGCATGTGTTTATTGAATTATTCATTGATTCGTTTATTTATTAATTAGAGCATTAGTTCCAACGGAACAGCTTATCCCGGCCTTTCTCGGGTTTAGTTGCTGTTGCTTGACCGCGACGATTGACACCAGAGTTTGTTATGGTCGTATTGTCGTCGTGTAATCGTGTTATTGCTGTTAACGTACTTTATTTATAGCTATTAAGATGCAACAGCATTATTTATTTTCCGGAATATCGTTAGCGTTGTTCCTCCTAATGAGACGGAAGACGTTTGAAATTAGCACCTGTGTCAATCGTCAAACGGTTGACAGTGGGCACTAAAGTACAATAAATGATAGGAGCAAAAACGCGATGGCTGTTACTGATTTGCAAAATGAAACCAACAGCCATTTTACATTTTTTATCTTAAACAAGCATTGCACCTGAAAGCTACCAAAGCAAATGTGTATGTCGTACCTCCTGCTTTGTGATAGAATAAAAGGTACAGTTCCATTAAAACAGTCGACCGATTGATTGATCCAAATTTTGAAACGTTTGTGTGGCTTGTGCTGTGTTTGTGAAATTGGTGTTGTGAAAATTAAGTGTGAAAATGATGAAAAGAAAGCGTGAAACAGGCTCCTCTTATAAAATTGCTCAAGCCGATAACAAAAAGCTTGAGGCCGAGTTATTTGGCGAAAGTAGTTCTTCTGGGATGAGCAGCAACCCATCAGCAATTAATGAAGAGGACATTTGTGTGCATGATCTTCTCGTATGTGGTCCTCAAGATATTGATCAAGAAGAACACAACTATGATTGGATAAATATCGAAAGATAGACAACAATGAAGACTGCGAAATTATCAACGATGACGTATCCGAGATAACGTTGGAAAATGCACCGGATTCCCCAAAGGAAGATGAGCCAATTGAGGAAGTTATTAGAAACTGGGCTCTAAAAACAAATCAGACGCACCAAGCACTCAACAGTTTATTGGCTATTTTGCATGCACGAACCGAATTTAACCTACCAAAAGATGCGCGTACGCTACTTAGAACAAAGCAGTGTGGAAAGCAAATAGTACCGATAGCTGGAGGAGAGTTTTGGTATCCGGGAGTGCGATCGGTTCTCCACAACTATTTCCGGTGAGTAAACAATAATATTGTTTTATTCAGGAGTAGATCGGAAAGGCCGTACTGTTTAACAAGGCTGTTAAAAATGACAAAATCTAATGCATTTTTTTCTGTTTGCAGTGATGTACAACCAACAGTAAATGAGTTTTCTTTAAATTTCTTTATTGATGGACTACCGTTGCACAAGAGCACCCGAAAACAGTTTTGGCCAATACTGATGAGCATTCACGAAATGCCAGAAGTTCCTGTGTTGATGGTTGGCAATTTTTATGGGCAATCTAAACCGAAGAGTTTAGATGAATACCTTCGTCCACTCGTGGAGGAGCTCAATGAGTTGATAGATAATGGTATAAAAATAGCCAAAAAGACCATCAAAATAATTATTAGAGCATTTATCGCAGACGTACCTGCACGAGCGTTCATAAAAGGTGTTGCCTATTTCAATCATAAACTGGGATGCCAGAGATGTACAGTCGAAGGACAATTTAATAAAAAAGCTCGAGTGATGTATTTTTCGAAGATAGACGCACCAAGAAGAACGGATGAAGAGTTTCGTGGAGAAAAGTATGGTGACCACCACCGAGAAAGAACACCTCTACTGCATCTAAAGGCAATCGATATCATTCGAAATATTATTATCGCGGATGTATTGCATTTGATAGACTTTGGAATATCACGAACATTAATCGTCGGATGGAAATCAGGAAAGCTAATAGGGCGCAGTTGGTCATAGGAAACGCTGAATTACATAAATTCGCTACTCCAAAAGGTGGAAATTCCGCCTGAATATCATCGCAAATTCCGTCAAATTGAAGACACTGGTTTATGGAAAGCCATTGAATATCACATGTTTTTACATTACGCCAGTTTTATAGTGTTGAAAAATGTATTAACTGAAATGGAATACAAACATTATATGTTGTATTTTTGTGCAATAAGAGCATTTTCTTCGGAAATTTACAAACATTTTTGGCCAGAAGCGGATCGGCTTCTCAAACAGTTTGTTGTAGAGTATGGTGTCATTTACGGTGAACACCGTTTGACTAGCAATGTACATAGTTTGGTTCATGTTTTCGAAGATGTGGACAAATTTGGAGTTCTTAAAAATATGTCATCTTATCGTTTTGAAGGTACATTATTTCATGTTAAAAATTCACTTCGTAACGGTCATCAGGTTTTGGTTCAGGCTGCAAATAGAATATCGGAACAATCTTCGAAATCTCGAACGGCAAGAAATAACTCATACCCTTATTTGGAGCACGTAAAAAAAGGAGTAGAACTGCATGTAAATTATAATACCACATTTTATCCAACTTCTCAGGCAAATTGGTTTCTAGCAAAAGATAATTACATTGTTCAATATTGTAGGGCAACAAAAGTAGGATCTGTTATTAGCATTTACGGGAAGGCATTTGATAACATAATTAGTCCAGATAAATATTGTTCTTCGCCATTGATGGAAGACATTTATGAAGCTGAAGTGAACGATCTTTCTACACAAGAGATGGTATTTTTGATAGAAGATATAAAGTGTAAATTAGTTGCAATTAAAACTGATGATAGTAATTATGTATTTGTACCTTTTATAGACATATTAATGAAGTGAAAATAAATAATAAAATTTGACTTAACCTAAAAGGATGTTTACCTTTACCTTTTATAAGATTGGCCGTTATGTTATTTATAAGAATTTAAATGTTATGTTTAAATGTACATGTATGTTGATGTAATGTATGTATTTTTGTATATTTGGTTTAAGTTCTTGGTTAATTATCAATTGGTAAAGTGTTTTACAATCTTTCATTTCATTTTCAAGATATTACGTTGGTGTTTCACCATTTCAGGATTTAGAAATTGTTTTTCTATCAGACGCAAGGACTGCTTCGAAGTTTCTTATAGAATAGATAAAAGCTGTAATATAGTATCAATAGTACATTACAATAAATAAAAATGGAAAAGCAATGTTTTTATCAATAAATAATATGTAATATATAAACGGCGATGCGGTAACGGCAACTATGAATAGGTAGAGCAATTTAATTAAATAAATATATTTTTATTTCTTCCTTCTATGGCAGCTTGTTTTAACATTTCCCTGCATGTTTACTCTTGCCGGTGCATGCGTCAGTTTTCTGTTTTAAATATTCTTTAACATATTCTATATCTACTTCTATTCCTACGTGGTTTGTGGCGATAGACTTAAATAAGCGCACTGTATTTCGGTATTTACTAAAAGCTATTTTTTTCCTGACGATCCTTCCCAGCTACACCGTGCAAGAAAATTCCTATCAAACAACACGTCTAAAGCCTCATGCATCCTGTTGTTGGCATCCTGGCTGCTGATATCTGCATCTATCCTTTGAGTATAACTGCAAAATGCAAAATCATCTTCAGCTATTTTTGCTTCAAAAGCATCAAACTGTTGTTCATTTCCGATTTTTTCCATGGCTAAACTCTGCGCATTTCTTCTTATACCCTTCATAGGATTCAGTATTGTGGACTGCTCATTTAAAATCACCAATATCTGAGCGCTGCGTGCATCTATTTTCATTAACATCATCCGACAAAGAGGACAGCAGCTTCCAGAATGCTCTGCTGAAGTAATTGAAAGGACTGTTTGTTTTGCTCCTGCTGCAGTCTGGTGTTCATCGTCGGTGATCATCATTATTGGCGACGAAGGCAGCACAGGTTCGTACACCGAAAACGTAGCAGAACTCGTTGACGGTTTCTGATCACTTTTCCTGGTTATATTTTCAGGCAAATTTATCACAACACTACCAGTTGCTCGTTCAGTCTTTATGTTCGATGTACCGGTGCTTGTCGATGGCTCTTGGTTTCCACCATCAACTATCTTGCCTGGCGGTCGGATCTGGCTAGGAACACCGGTAAAAGATTGCTCAGATATAGCAGTACTCGTTGATGGTTTTTGAACATTAACGCTGATCATTTTGGCTGGTGTACGGCTCACAACACAAACAGATCCTCCAGCAGCCGCTATCACCGATGCAGAAGCACTGGTGGGTAATTGTTGTCTTACAACAGTGGTCTTCATACCACGCTGGTTCTTCGGAGCATGAACTTCGGCAAACGATCCAATCGATGGTACTGCAGATCCCGTCAATGCCTGTTGTCTACCGATCTTCATGCCTGATTGCTGCGGTAGAGCATCAGTAACCGGTACCAATGATGGCGCAGCAGTACTAGTTGACGGTTGCTGTCCATGTTGCTGGCCTAACGGACGGAATGGTGCAGCAACACCAGGTAATGTTGACCGATGATGATTACCATCACCGGCACTCGAGACCAGCGCTGACACTGCATCCGTTACCTTCACCTGTTCAACAACACGAACTGGCATTCTTTGTTGACTGAGCCGTGCGCGCTGACCGGCCACTGAAACCACCGAAGGCACTGCACTTGTTGTCGTGAGTTGTCCAACAACACGGACCGGCAAGCCGGGAGGACGAATGGCACGAGGAACGGCAACCGAAATCACCGTCGGCACTGCACTTGTCGTCGGAAGTTGTCCAACAACACGGACCGGCAAGCCGGGAGGACGAATGGCACGAGGAACGGCAACCGGAACCACCGATGACACTGCACTTGTCGTCGGAAGTTGTCCAACAACACGGACTGGCACATCTGAATGACGAAACGACTGCACACCCGCAATGGCCGAAGGCATCACTTGTAGAGGAAGTGGTACTTGAGACTCTTCCACAACTTCTTCCTCCAATCGAAGACACGTTAGTTTATCTTGCGTCGACATGGTGTAACTTTTGCAAAATGTACGAAATTGCACTAATATTTTCAAATTTACACAAAAGACACTTTTGGACACTTTTTCACGAGGCACTGACACGATGTATTAACTTTGGAGTCTGAAGTTGAACTAAAATTGTGTAGCGAAGTGTTAGCCCTTTTATACTGCATTTCGAGCAGACTTATGAATGAGTGGGAGGAGTTAAAGGACTTGTGGAAGAAGGAATAGGATATGGTGTGATGTCGAATATTGTGCCTGTTGCTTGTGCTACCGAATGTCGCCAAGCTCACGTACCCGCGTTTTATGTACCTTTTCTTGGTGTTTACGAGTTACTCGCCACCAACATGCATATCGGCTGGAACTTGGACCCATGCTAAATTGAAGCAAAGTTTAAGTAAGTCTGACCTAAGTCAGTCCGAGTAAGTCAGTAGCTAAAGTAATATAAAGACAGTATGATAAACTGGTTAGTAATGTTATTTTTTTCATTTCAGCTAATATGCCGTGCGAAAAAGCAAAATAAACATTTAATTTTAATGTTTATTAAGCCAAACCGACATTATTTTTTTCATCTAAAACGTTTTTTATGTGTTTTTTTTCTCATCGCGTTTAGGCGTTGTGTATCAGATCGCAACTGCTAATAATTTCGTCGTCTGAGGCGGACTGTTATGGAGGTACCAAATCTTCAGTGATGATGAATGCGTTCACGAATCTACGAGCCGGTGATTGGCGGTATCCAGATCATCGTCGTACTGTTAGCTTACCTAAGCTACCAAAATTAGTGACAGCGTAAAATGTAAGAGAAAGACAAATTGACGATTAAAGTAATATAATTAAAATTAATGTTTAACATGGATTGCGCTCCTTTAACAGTATTTTTCTCTTATATTGTCTATTTCAGTTGTGCTGTGAGGATTACAGCTGACTCTCACAACCGTCCGGAAGTCGCAGTAATTTGGTAACAAAAAGATCATCACCACCGCACGAAGCGCAGCATATTGAAGCAAGCCCAAGCGGATAGCAACCACCTGCAGCAAACGTACGCCGAACTAATGGACGTGGTAGACGCGTTATGATTGCAAGACGATATTTGCGCTCTGAAAACGCTAGCACAGATGTTTGAGCCACAGAGGTGACGTTCCGAGAGTGTAAAAACTTGCCGTGCCCACAGGTACGCAACAAACGCGCCCAAATCTATGGCATAGTATTGGGTGTTAGTTACACTGGTGCGAGTAGGAAGCGTGCAAATGAAAAAATATGTAAAAATGTCCCCATTATTCCTTTGTACATCCAAGAAACGATCACGAATGATCAGCATTAAATGCATTTGACTGATATTATTCTTTTTCTTTAGTTTCAGATAAGCCGTTCTCATCAATGCCATATTATGTACCGTCGGTTAGTTACACTTCATAACGAAGGACAATCACATCTGGTTAACGGAATGCTGCCAAAACGATGAAGCTGGCTTAGCCCTCGATGACGACGCAACTCCTGCACGTTCGTCGTCATACTTTCATTTCAACTGGAGGCATGTTTGTTTTAGGCGGCTACAACATGTTGTTTGAACATGTTGAATAGAACAAACATGTTGATAATGGTAATGTATTGCATTCTCAACGCTTTATTTGTACGAAATGCAAATAACTTTCTTTACTTATTTTATGTTTTATAGTTTAATTTAATTACAGGTGAATGCTGGAAATCTCTGTGATAACCGTTTTCGTGCGCTGAATAAGGTTTGTATGAAAAATAGTGTATTTTTAGAATATTTTATTTTTCAATAAAGTAACGGTAAATTTGAAATACACTGTGTTGATAAACAACCCGAATGAAAGAAATACACGGATAAACTAATGTAAACAATACACGAAAGAACGGGGGGTCCGTTTCATCCGTACCCCCCCACGCCCAATCATGTCTTCCGTTGGGCGCCTGAGCCATACACGGTTGGGCGCCCGTTTCTCCTCCTCCGGCGCCGTCAGTTTAGCTGTCAATTGCCTGCCGGGGTGTGTGTTTTTGCCGCCTCGCATAACCAGATCCTACGGGATCTTCTTCTTCTTCTTTGGCTCAACAACCGATGCCGGTCAAGGCCTGGCAACACACTTGTGGGGTTGGCTTTCAGTGACTTATTGATTTCCCCCCATAGCAGGATAGTCAGTCCTACGTATGGCGGCTCGGTCTATTTGGGGCTTGAACCCATGACGGGCATGTTGTTAAGTCGTACGAGTTGACGACTGTACCATGAGACCGGCTACGGGATCACCTTGCAAAAAACATCAAGAGAGGGGGAAGGGTAGGTGTGTGTGTGTGTGTGTGTGTGTGTGTGTGTGTGTGTGTGTGTGTGTGCTTGCATGCGTGCGTGATTGTGTGTGTGGTTTTTGCTGTTTCGCGATCTCCTACGGAATCACCTTGCGAAAACACACGAGGAGGAGGGGTTGGGTGTGAGTCTGTGCTTGCCTGGGTGCGTGCGTGGCTGTGTGTGTGTGTTTTTGCGTTCGCGTTCTCCAACGGGATCACCTTGCGAAAAACACCATGGGGATGAGGAGATTTGTGTGTGTTTTTTTTTCTTTGCCGTTTTGCACTCTCCCGCGGGTCTCCATGTGAGCGATTGTTTTTTTTGTTTTTCAAGAAGAAAAAAATCTTCAAAAATACCAGAGGGGAGGGTGTGTGTGTGAAAAATAAAAGAAAATATGTTAAACGATGTTAAAAATGAGTCTGAACTCATTGCAATCCGAAACAAAGCGAGGGGGGTCATAAAATGTAGTACACATGCATGCAACATGTATCGCGCCGCCGCGACGTTTCTCGCTTTCAGCCCGATAGGAGCTTCTAAGGGATTATTTTAATGGGCGCCCAGATAGAGCCCGATGAGACCAAAATCGCATGGATAATGGTACCGGGGTAGGCGAACAAAACGTTAGCTGCTTGCTCCACCCTCCCGACAATGACACTCAAATTCTCTCATTTTCTCATACCCTCTCTGTCACATTCGTAGCTCGATCTCCCTCTTCTGGGACTTAGCGTTCTGAGCATGCGGTTTTTGCAACGGCCATTTCGTGCCGCTTCGATCTCATCACCTTCTCTCCCCTCCCAACCCCCTTTTTGATCTTTGTTTTGAGGCTTGCCAATTTTTGACATGTCAAATGAGAGTGAAGCCAAAATGTAAACAGCAAGTGTTTGCGTGTGCGGTGATCTTTTGAGTATTTTGTGCAAATTATGTGATATTTCTTATAAATAACGTTTTGTTTTATAGATTAAACATAAAACCAACTACGACAATATTATTTAGTTGTTGTGGAAGCGAAAAAAATTGCTTGAAGCATTGAATAAAGCAGGATGAAATTTCTAACCTTCACGCGCGACGCTGAGGTAAGGAGTGCTTGTGTTTAATTTTGATAATTGTTTCATTTTAGGATGTGATTTGTGCCATATAACCTTTTTTTGCGGGGATTCTTTAGTCGGCATCATATGCAGCTGTTAACCGGTGCAGAGGAAGGGGCTCGCTACGACCCTTCCCGCACCCCGACGGTTTTTTTTCCGGAAATGAAGGATATGTTCCTGGTGGGTTGAACTTGTTCTGTTTTAATTGACTGGTTTTAATGTAGATGACCTTTCTCCCGGTAGGCTATATGCGCAAAATGTCACGGTAACCCGTGTTGTGAACCAATCGGCATATGCCGTGCCGGTCCGTGTGGAAATTGTACCCAAAGGCACGTTGTCCAGGCACGACACAAGAGTACAATCACATGCTGCAATCACAACTGATCTGCTCAGCGTGCCACCTGATGCTGGCGTTCGGCAAAACACAGAAGGACAGGAGTTCGACGTGTGGAACAAGGATGTGCTGAATGCGTTCCTGATCGATATCACGTGGATCATTCTTCTGCGACTATAAGGGATACTTACTGGATTGTATTCGTGACAGGGCCGGCCAGAAGGGTGTGCGCAAATTGACGGCAATTGTCGCAATGTACCATGGCGTTCCGGTGATGCCAAAAGACGAAGCAGACTTCTCCAGCTACTTATCTACACCGAAGGATGAGCGTGCTCAGGGCAGCAAACAACTCGCCGGAGCACGGAGCACGAAAGGCATCGTACGCGCAAGGCTTCATGCTGCTGCGCGAAGCGGCCATCGAGTAAAAGAGGAACCTGAACTACGGTGGCTCCTCGTCAACATTTGAAACGTGTTTGTAAACAATTCGCATCGTAACATCTATCTTATCATGCGTATTCCATAAAATTATTCTGCAGATATCAAGCGGCTGACATTAACTTGCTATAAGGTTACCAAAACTGAATTGATGTAAGGCTTCATGGTTCAGTATTTGGCCGAAAACGTACGTACTAGTTCATTGAACTATCTAAAAAAACAGCAAACCAACACGCTGTTGCCTCGACTCGAGTACAAGCACCGATTTAACCGAATTGTTAGCCCTATAGCCTATCCATCATATGCAGCAATACGTGCTCAATGTATGGCGTTGCTTGCTTGTACTTAAACATATACATCTTTGAGTAAGTACGCTTTGAGGACCGTTATTCCAAGCTTATCATTGTGAAAATATATTTAATATAAATTTCAGGTTTTATGAGTCCCTTAAATGGTCGTGCCACTTGAAAACATACGTCACCATTACGCCACCAGACCTCATCAATAGACTAATAAACGACGGCGCTGCATTGAAAGCGGTTCATGGTGCTCATGTAGACCTCAAAACTGGTTAGCACTTGATAAAAAGGTAAGCAAGTGAGGATTCGACAAACGTGCATATGACCATCTCTGTTCTGTAAAAGTTATTCACAAAGTATGATAACTATGAAATATCATACTTATGGTAATAATCTTAAAGCTAACTTTGCTACTTATTCATTGCACCAGTTCAATCCATTATGAATATAAAAATTGGTATGTTAAAAGGAAAATTATTCATAAAAACTTTTTTGTTACTAAAACTCCATAATATTTTATATTTACTCATATCCACATTATTTCGAATAATTCATACAACTACCTTAAACCGACAAATCAATTACTTTCAACATTCACTAGCATTTATGAGTTCTCTTCTATTTTTCAATGGATTAATAGTTCAGCAACAATCAAAAATATAAAAAAAACCTTATCAATATCAACAACTTCAAAACAAAACAAAAATTCGTCAAAGAAACATTATTAAATTTTATCTTATTTATCTAATTCTTCTTCTTCTTTCTTGAAAACGTACCACGACTTACACTTTTCACAATGCCTTTCGCTTGGGCAGTTGATTGCAAATTTTTAAATTTCTACATAAAAAAAAATCTTTAACAATAGAATCCTCTAAAGCCCTTCCTGCTCCTCCGACAACAGCAAATAGATGGAGGATGTTAGAATATTTCCTGAATTCTACCTTAGGCCCGCTACCTCCTCGTCCACTCCAACTGCAATCTACTATAAATATCCTATTAAATAACAAGTAAAGAACGCGATGCATCCTACTCTTTGCGTTTGATGCTTCTACCTTCTTCATAAGCCATCCTTTTAAATTATTGAAGCGATCTGCTGACGCTATGCTTTCTTCTAAGCTGTCTAGACCTATCTTGGTTGAAATCAAAGCGAACAAAAAGTCTTCTTCATCTTCCATATGCACATCATCATTTTGGGTTGGTTCAGCTTGGCTTTGGCTTTGAGTTCTTAAAATCTCGTGCTGTTTCATTCGCACGTCGATCACTGCATTCAAAACTGTCCTTATATCTTTTTTTATTTTCCTGCGCTAGTTCTACACAAGGACATTCCTGCGAACTACTCGTCGAAGCATCGGGAGCTCGTCCGTCGTTTGGTGTCATGATTATCTAAAAAAATAGGTACAGGTAAAATAAACTAATTTTTGAATGATTTCCATGCATTAACGCTTTGATTCCTTCACTTAAAGAATCGCCGGAAGCCGAACAACTATTTCGGTAACTAATAATGTGCTGGAATAGGAAAATCCGTAAATCCGGAAGTGATTTTAGCTATTCAAAACGACGCCACTTGTCGACTTGTTATTGTTTAATAAAACGCATGCAAACCAAATACCGTTGTTATTTCATTTTGACAGCAGTTGGAATGGGTCGAACCCCATTGTGTGGACTCGCATCAATACGGCTGCACCGTTACGTCATTGAGCGCCTGTTCATATTGGGCTTGTTCTCTGAGTGGTGTTTATACCAACAAGCCGAGAACAAGCCGAGAACAAGCCCAAGAAATTTCATACAAATTCTCTCTGAGATTGTTGAGAGGGCGCCGATGGTGCGTGCTGTTGGAAGAAAAACACTTGCTGTTTGATGCGTTTGTCTGAGGAATGAAAGATAAATCGAGCATTAGAATGGTGAACAAAACTAGCACCATTTGAAACTTCACGAAGATATTTTAAATTAAACGGCGACTCTGTATGCCCGATCCATCTGCTTTGATCTGTTATCAGGAGCTTTGGTAATGAAATAGCTACGTGTGATGGAAAATAATAGAATAATAAACAAACATTGAAAGCAGTGTGATTGTTAGAACACAAACATCATTTGGAAGATTTGTATTCCTATGCATGCACTTACCCGTAGATCATGTAACAAAACAAACTGCATCTACGCCTGTGTTGACATCTTTCACGATTTACTTAAACACTTTTCTATTAACATTTGATAATTTTCGCTGCATCTTCCGGCACCAATCCTTCCCAAATAAACTTTGCATTCGTTCTGGCAATGAGTTTCGAACGATCACAACACAGCGCGAGAGTGAAGAATACAAAGTAAATGGCACTATGTACAAGTGCTGATCATATGGTCAAAATAAAGTATAATGGAATTTATTTTACTTCAAATGAATTGATTTTATTCTGATTTAAATTTCAAATATTGTATCAGCCTAGTTGTTAACGTTCAAAATTTTAATGAAGTGAAAACATCATTACCGGATGAATGAAATGACAAACGACGCATTTTGACCATATCGAATAATGATCGTCTTTACACATAGTGTCATCTCTTGCGCTTCAGGATCTCACGTTCAGAGCAAACATTCTCCCATCTTCGCATCGGTTGGAGCGATCGGCTATGGGGTTGTGGAGTGCAAGTGTGTCGCATGATTCCTTCAAAACTAGGGCCAGGGGTAGCGAGAGGCATCAAAATGAGTTACTCTTTGCCAAGCGGGTTATGTACAACTGCACTTGTCATCATGAACATGATGATGATGATAAGATTTTTCTTGATATATGAAAACAAATTAGAAAAAAAATATAAGAAAGAGACAACATAAGTTTGAGACACGAGCGCGTACAAGTGGACAATCGGATTTAGTTTAGGAGAGATTGCTGTCTGCATGTCTCGAGGTCACAACGAGATTCACTCATTGATAATTGTAAGTGGCCAATTTCAGATACATTAGGTTCTCCTGCTTCGGAAGGTAGTGCCCTGGTGCCATCGTTGGTACCAGCGGAACTGGCCATATGCATGTTGCAGTGTGTCCTGATAATTTCCAATACATTAGGTTCTGCTGCTTTGGAAGGTAGTGCCCTGGAGCCGGTGTTGGCACCAGTGGAACTGGCCATATGCACACAGCAAATTTTCTCTTCCTGCTTCAGTAAATTTTTTTACTGAAACGGTTCAGTAATAGAATATTTTACTGATTTTCAGCATGAATGTCATGTTTTTACTGACTTTCAGCAAAATAATTTACTGAATTCATTTCAGTAATACGCATTTCACTGAAAATCAGTAAAATAAGTGTCAAATTAGTCGTTTCACTAAAGATGAGTAAAACTTATTACTGAAAATGCAGCAATTCATTCTGTCAAATCGACCTGTCAGTCAGAACATCAAAACAAAACAATGCGGTATCTACTTGCTCGTGATGTGCAAAAAGTTGATTTTGTAGGCGCTTACAGGCACCCGGTGAAATTTCAGGTGATATTTCGGCTTACGGGATTAATTTAAAACAATTGGCAGCCGTGTTACTGTGTAAAATATTTGTTACAATCCACTGTGCTTGTTGAAATTACGTGGTGTCTGTGAGCGCTTATTGAACCATCTACACTTGCAGCGCAAAATACAGTATAAAAACTGTATAAAACAACACGAAACATGTATGAATATGAACTGAGCGACTGGCAATATCTGCGCATCAATAAAAACTCAATTTAAAATAAATATTTCGTCATTTTCAATCGCTACCAACTACTGAAAAATCAGTAATATGAGAATGGCTTTACTGGGATTTCAGTAAACGAGCTTTCATTCTGGTGAGCACCGGACATTACTGAATGATTCAGTACACATTCTTTTATTGAAAGGATTACTGAAACTTCTGTTAAAAAAATTTCAGTAAAATTTTACTGGAGTTCAGTAAAAAAGTTTTCTGTGTATGTCGCAGTTATGTCCTGATGTGTTCGATGGAGTTGACCCGTTTTTTCTTGATCAAACTACGTCGGTCGTCTCGGGTGTGTGTATGACTTAGTGGATTCTTTCGAATGACGTCCGATGCCACCACTTGCTCGTAAATTTTTATTTTATTCAAAAACTACCTTAGAGTAATATTATTGTTAAGATACTTCCGTCCTTCTCAAACCTGTGTTGGGGTAAGAGGTGGGACTTATCATCATCATCATCATCATCAACATGACCTCTATAAGCTGCTTTAATAGCTCTTCTGCTTACTGGAAGAAATCACGAATGGGCCGCGGGGCCACGGGGCTTTCTCAAGCTGAGAAAACATTCTCAAGCACTCATTTAAGTTTCTCAAGCACTCCAAACTTGTTCTCAGACCTGAGCTTGTGGCCGTCGCCAATTTTTCTCACTCTGAGAAACTGATTAAGCCACTTGTTAATGATGAAGAGGAATTTTTAAAGATGATGACACGATGTTGTTGCTTTGAACTCTTGAACTTGACTAAATTTATTCAGGAAAATCACTTGCTTATATACTGCAGAAATTCGGGAATTCGAGCTGCCGCATACGGATTCGGGCTTCACGATACCAATCTACAGCAGTTTGCGCTGCGTAAGGCAGCAGTAATCGCTGATGCGGGCGTGCGTGCGTTTTCTGAAAATGTATGGAATTTGACACCCGCAGCGAGTGACAGCCCGCACCCGCATGCGTCAGAATCAAACAATTTTGATTTTTCCGCACGCACGCCCGCACGCCCGCAGTAGCGATTACCGCTGCCTAATAGAATTACGATTAAGTACTTTTTACACGTAGGCAAATTTCCTGGAAGCGCCCTCTACCTTACGCTAGGCGTACTAAGGCTGACGCGTTACCATTACGCTTGCCGTAACATACTCCCCCGCGTTAAATTATCTAATTCAACTAGGATGAACTGGATGGCTCGTCGGTGGGAAGAACGCAGATTTTAGAGATGGAACGCTTTAAGTCTCCATCTTTTGTCTCGACGATGACCACTCGGATGTTGTCGTCAGCTCCCTTGATGATCTGCATGACGCGGCCAAGACACCACTTTGATGGAGGTAGCCCGTCCTCCTTCAGCAGCACCATGGTATCCAGCTTCAAGTTGTCCTTCTGCTTAGTCCACTTGGTTCTCTACTGTAGTCCGGACAAGTAGTCTGTTGACCAACGTTTCCATAGTCGACGGACAAACTCTTGCACCTTTTGCCAGCGATCAAGATGGTTGAACGGCAGCTTTTCCAGCGATGGTTCGGCAAGGGATACGATGGGGCGATGAATGAGGAAATGACCTGGGGTCAGCACTTCCAGATCAGATGGGTCATTGGAGAGTAGTGTAAGTGGTCTAGAGTTGAGGCATCCTTCAATCTGGATCAGTACAGTGTTGAGTTCGTCGCTCGTGAGGATGGCGTTCCCAACGGTTGACTTGAAGTGTATTTTGAAGGACTTCACTGCCGTCTCCCAAAGACCTCCAAAGTTGGGTGAGCGAGGTGGGGTGAATTTGAACTGGATGCCATCGTGGATACTTACTTGGACAAGGAAGCAATTTCTGATGAATCGTCGAAGTGCCACAAGGAATGCGTTGGTAGACAGGTCAGCGACCAATTCGATGTGTAGAGCCTTCACTGCCATACAGACGAAAAGTCGCTACGTAGCCTTTGATGAGTTGCGCCTTCCGAAATGTTTGTCGATAGTGTATCGGTCCACACAAGTTGACTCCGGTGTGTAAGAAAGTTGACGTAGGTGTAACTCTCTCTGCTGGAAGGTCGCCCATGAGTTGTTGTACAGGTGTGGAACGGCAACGGTAGCATTTGTAGCAGGAGTAGACGATTATTCTGGCCAGGTTTTTTGCTCGCAGTGACCAAAATCGTTCTCGCATGCTCGCTATCAGTAGTTGTGGATTCATGTCGATAGGTCCGATGATACAGGGTTGCAATCTGATTCGTCAGCGGATGGTTGGCGGCTAAGATGTACGGATGCTTTCGGTCGAACGGTATTGGTGCATGTCGCAATCCAGCCACTCGTAACAGGCCATCTTGTAGAAACGGTGCTTGTAGTTTTAAAAGGTGAGTTGTTGCCGACCAGAACGCCTTTCGATAGATGTTTGATGTCTTCATGATTCAGCTTGAGCGAGGCGAACTAGACAGATGTATCAGAGGAGATGTGCAGATGTGTAGATTCGGCTAGTTCCTCTAAGCTGAGATGATGATCCAATCTGCGTTGTTGATGATTAGCAGGATTCGTGTTGTATCGGAATCTTCTTAGCCACACAACCAGACGTTGCAGTCCGATGAACGTTGAACGGAGGCTAAAAAGTTCGTTCGGAGCCACGAATTGTGTAGCCATGCAAATTGATCGCTCCTCCAATTCGTCCGTGGTGGATTCTTCATGTCGAGGTTGATGAGTGTACGGCCATTCCTCTGATGGTTACACCAGGCCATTCTAATCCGTACCAAAGGGTTGAAGTTTCCAGCTGATCCGCATGCATTCCTCGGGAGATGATGTCCGCAGGATTGCCCGTTCCGGGTACGTGTCTCCACTCCTTGCCGTGAGTGATGTGTTGGATCTCGGACACCCGGTTAGCGATGAAGGTTTTCCAGCGTGACGGAGTTGCAGACAACCAATGCAGGACGATGGTTGAGTCAGATAAAAAAATGGTCCCGACTTGTAGCGAACTTGTAGGCGTCTGACACCTTCTCGTACGAGTGTGCCAGTAGCAGTGCTGCAGAATGGTCCAGTCGGGATAAACAAACACGCTTTTGCAGTGATAAGGTCGGTTGTCACACGTCCATCGGTGTTGGTCGAACGCAGGTAAATCGCCGCTCCGTACGCCTTCTCGGATGCATCACAAAAGCGAATCTACGAATGCATTGCTCGTTGGTCAGTTAAGAGCCAGTGTGGAATGTAGATCTTTTGCAGCATGGCCAACTTCTCGCGAAACAGGAGCCATCGGGTTTGTAGTGCTGGTGTTAACGGCTCGTCCCAGACGATCTGACATCTCCACAGCTCTTGAAGGAATAGCTTGGCTTGGATGATAACTGGTCCAACCAGTCCAATTGGGTCGAATAGTTTTACAACATCAGAAAGCGTGTTTCGTTTGGTGATGATGTTGTCTGCATTCCAGCGTGGGATGTTGAACACAAAAGCGTCGGTGAAAACGTTCCACTTCAGTCCGAGTGTCTTGAGGATCGGTGACTTCGCATCCAAAAGGAGAATCGTCCTTTTGCAGATGCTGGGGCAGATGTTCGAAGATCCGTCTGTTGTTGGTGGCCCATTCCCGCAAGCAGAATCCACCAGAAGCCAGGAGATCGATGAGTTGCTGACATGCTCGTTGACCCTCGGGAATGCTGTTTACGCCAGTCAGCATGCCGTCCATGTAGAATTCTCGTCCGAGGATGGTTGCTGCTTCAGGATGGGTGCTAGCTTCGATCTGAGATAGCACTTGCAGGGTTTTGTTGGCCAAATACGGAGCACATGGTGTGCCGTAGGTGACGGTGTTGAGCTGGAACGTTCGTATCGGCTCGGTTGGAGAATTTCGCCACAGGATTCGTTGCAGCGGACGATCGATGGAAGCTATGTTGATTTGCCAGTACATCTCTCGATGTCTGCGACCAGGGCAAATTTAGACATTCTAAACCGCAATAGAATGGACATCACATCGTCTTCGATAGTGGGTCCGATCATCAGTGCATCGTTTAAAGATGTTCCGGTGTCTGATGCACACGAGGTGTCGAACACCACCCGGAGTTTAGCGGTGGTATAAGCTGGTCGCACGATGCAGTGATGTGGAAGATAGTATGAGGGGGATGAAGTTGTAGCATCGCTCTCGGCTACTTCTGGCATGTGCTGAAGTTCTGCGTACTACTCGATGAATTGTGTGTAAAATGTCTTCAATGAGGCATTCGAGGATAACCGACGTTCCATGACAAGAAACCGGTGTGTTTCCTTTCGAGGCTCCAAGAAGAGCCAGCTTCTCCTCTCGTTTCGGTAGCTGCACGATGAATCGACCTTCGGTTTCTCTGGTGGTTGTGGCTGCGAACTTTTTCTCACAGTTGCTCTCCTCGACGGACAATATGCTGGCAATTTCAGCTCCCAGAATTTTCTCAGCTGCTCTTCGATGTTCGTACTGCAGACGTGTCCAACGATGGATGAAGGTGGTGGTGGTGCATGAAGATTGACTCTACCCGCTATCACCCAACCAAAAGCAGTGTTTTGTAGTGTCACTCTTTCGTGGGATAGCTTGATGAGTCCTTCCTTAACGACATCGTAGTACAGCTCTGCGCCGATGATGAGGTCGATCGGGCTAGGACTGTGTGTAGCATATTTGCTAAACAGAACTTATTATAAACCACACTATCAGCTATAGACACATTGTAACACACTTCGGAAAGCCAAACCACACTATTGCAACACATTCATTATATTACATCAGCAAATCAATCCACACCATAGCAACATACCTAGACCATACTGTTCATAGAAAAAACCATTGAGACACATTTATCGAAAACAACCAAAACGCGCAACATAAGCAGTTTAAGCGTTACTGCAGCAAAGTAGACAAACAGAGGACGCATAGCAACTTATTGCTAAAAGCGCAGTGTAGGCAAAGATCAACGATCGCACTCGTTCTTTGGCAAGAACAGTTGAACTTTCCAGAACCTTTGTAAAAACACAAAAATTGCAGCATAGGCACATAATGTCAGACACCTCACTCCCGATACAATGTATAAATTGCACCTCATATCAATAACCTCTAATTAGGACAAAAACACATTCCAAAACCAAATGTACGAAACTTTTTGAGTATAAATAAAACCAATTCCAACCGTAGCAGGTCAGATTCGTTCGGACTGCCAGATAGGACGTTACGCTCCCTAATACTTCGCCGCTCCAACTTATTTCAAGAGTTATGTTATGGCCCCCCTAACTTATTTTAGTTATGGCCCCTACCCAAGGTAAGGCTTCTAAACTCCAACATTTCCAGTAAGGGAAACCTCCGAAAGGTTTCCATGATCGCCTGGACGATCAAGTGTCGAAAAGTCCGTTCGAACGAAGTTTTATTCTACCTCGACTCATGTCAGTAAAAACTGACCTGCTGCGACAGTACTTGAGGTACAGTTGTACACTCATCACATTACTTGTGAAACGAATGATCGGCCGGCTGAACCTGCCACGCAAACAATGAGAGCCCAATTTTGATTCATTCAGGCCGAGGGGTATGAGGAAGCTTGAGGAAGCAAGGAGAAACGCGCTGCGATGAGAGTTCGCATTCTGTTTTACACGCGCGCTTCACTAACACCAATACAAATACCGTGCTTCGACGACCCGTCTGTGAATGTGTGTGTCTTCTTTCAGCGAGCTCAACAACTTGGAGCTGCTCGTCACATCGTGTTGTCTCGCTTACACTACAGCATCGAACCATCGCTCCGTATGTCCCCCCTCATACGCGTACAAAACCATCAGTACAGCGCGACGCTTTGCCGGAGGTGGTTGTGCGCGTTTTGTTCTAAGTCCCGCGCGTAGTGTTTGTGCGCTGATGCGCATTTCGTTGAAAGTCTCGTGCGCTGGTGTGTTTTGGTGAAGTGTGAAGTGAATAAACAGTGTGCACAGACGCACATGCAGTGCGTGGGTCGCCAGGTAAGAATTTGCTGAACAAAGTCAACGCAGATTGTCGACAAGTTTCCCGGAGCCTGGCTCGACCCGGTACTTTGCAGTATGACGCCATTCGTGAGTATGAAGGATTCTAAATGTGTACTTTAGTGTGTACTTTATGTTTCAATAAAGTGTTTGATGAAATAAAAAATGACCGTGTTTGTGTTTGTTGTTAGAATAAGTGCGTATTTGCGATCGTGTCTATGCATGAAAGAAAACGAGAAGCGAAAGAAACAAATTTCTTTGGATGTGTTGGTAGCATGACTGGAAAGAACACGAACACTTTGAGAACTGCAGAGCGCACCGTGCGTTGCGGGTGGGGAGGGCTCGCGCGAGGGTGTAACTCATTGGTCGAAGAGACACTGTACCCGCTTGGCAAAATGTCGCGCGACATGCATGCTTGAAATCGATGCTTGTTAACATTTTATTTCAAGCATCGTGAGTGTCCCAACGTGAGCACTGAGCACACCTCCCCTCATTCTCAATGCCGCGTTTTTGGTTAATCCTCACTCTCACCCTTTCTTTCTTTCTCCTCAACGGACACACCATTCCCGCGAGCGTAGCCCGACCAAAAAATTCCAGGAAATTCCGACAGTAAGTGTGCAGTTTTTTATTCACAAAGCTATTTGAAAACATTTCAATACTTGATGGTGCGTGCTGGGCGAACAAAACGTTAGCTGCTTGCTCCACCGATGGTGCGTGCTGTTGAAAAAAAAAAACATGCTGTTTGATGTGTTTGCCTGAGGAATGAAAGATAAATCGAGCATTAGAATGGTGAACAAAACTACTACTATTTAAAACTTACCGATCACGAAGATATTATAAGTTAAACGGCGACTCTGTATGCCCGATCCATCTGCTTTGATCTGTTATCAGGAGCTTTTGTAATGAAATAGCTAGGTGTGATGGAAAATAATAGAAGAATAAACAAACATTAAAAGCAGTACGATTGTTAGAACATTAACATCATTTGGAAGATTCTTCTTCTTATGCATGCACTTACCCGTAGATCATGTAACAAAACAAACTGCATTTACGCCTGTGTTGACATCTTTCACGATTAACTTAACCACTTTTCTATTATCATTTCATAATTTTCGCTGCATCTTCCGGCACCGATCCTTCCAAAATGAAATTTGCATTCGTTCTGGCAATGAGTTTCGAACGATCGCAACACAGCGCGAGAGTGAAGAACACAAAGTAAATGGCACTACGTACAAGTGTTCATCATATGGTCAAAATAGAGTATAATGGAATTTATTTTACTTCAAATGAATTGATTTTATTCTGATTTACATTTCAAATATTGTTATCAGCCTAGTTGTAAACGTTTAAAATTATGATGAAGTGAAAACATCATTACCAGATAAATGAAACGACAATCGACGCATTTTGACCATATCGAATTATGATTGTCTTTACACATAGTGTCATCTCTTGCGCTTCAGGGTCTCACGCTCAGAGCAAAAATTCTCCCATCTTCGCAACGGTGGAAGCGATCGGCTATGGAGGGCTGGAGGAGTGCGAGTGTGTGTCTCATGCACACAGCGAAATTTTGGTCAACATCTCGATGGTGGGAGCGTTTTTCCATGGGATGGGGTAGTGGAGTGCGAGTGTGTTGCATGATTCCTTTAAAACTAAGGCCAGGGGTAGCGAGAGGCATCAAAATGAGTTACTCTTTGCCAAGCGGGTATTTCGCTAGCGTCACTCAAATCAGTCAAAAAATACACTCATTTTGCCGGACGGGTAGTGCTTGATAAGTGCGCGAGTGGCTGAGTGCAAATTGTGCGTGAGTGCGATTGTAAAAAATTAGGGTTTACATACACGTGTCGTGCGCGCTTTGTGTCTTACTGTGCGCATGCACTTGGCGAATTAAATGAGCTGCACATTTTCGATGACTCGCATAGCGGAATGAGCGGAGGCGATTCGCTTCATCCGCGTCCTTTAGGGTCCGTCCTTAAGGACATAAGTGCTTTTTTCGGTCGTATTGGCAAGACACCAAGGTCACCTCCGGATCAAAACGCACAGAGTTCTGCATCACCTGCAGTGGTTGCCGTTGAAGAAACATCTGTTGAACACGCCTTAGTCAACATGGAGGCTGAAGAAGGAACCTTGTTGGCGTCGGAGAGCGTAGAATAGACCATCGTGCAACTCCAAGTTTTTAGTTCCTCCCTCATCCAAGGAACAAGAGCTTGCTTCCAGCATCAGTAAACTGCAAGAAGCTCTGGCGGTTGCAAGAGAGTTGCATGAGCTCACTAAGGATCGGAACAATGTACATGCTCCGATCAAGAAGATATCGGTGAGCATCCTGTCGTCGCTAACCTGTATTGAACGGGAACTTCTTACTATGAAGATGAGGGTGGAAAGGATCGAAAAGGCGCCTATGAAACCCAAGGCAGGCCTTACAACTACACCGATCTCGGGGAAGAGAAACAGGAAGGTGAGAACACCATAGGAAGCAGAGGAGGTAAAACGGGCAAAGAACGATGCCCCAACTTGTAACCAGCCAGCCTCAGAAGAAGTGAAGAGCAGGAGAAACCAGAGAGTAGCGAGCTATGGAGCACGGTGGTCAGTAAAAAGGCCAAACGTAAGGCTACAATAGATTCGGCCACAGACGTTAGACAAGGTAGACCTGTTGCACCGAATGGTTCCAACTAAACTGACCACATGGCGACCGAAAACGGAGGCGATCCTGGTCGAGACAAACGAAGTGTTTGCACACAAGGACATACTTCGAAAACTGAAGACTGATCCCGAGCTACAGCCGTTTGGCAAACAAGTCACACGAGTTAGAAGTACCAAAAATGGAGGGTTACGCTTTAAGCTAAAGAAGAATGATGGTACCTACAGTGAAGATTATTCCGAGAAAATCCAAAAGGCTATCGGAGAATCTGGTAAAATAAAAACCCTTGGGCAAATGGAGACTGTCGAAATTCGCTATATCGATGAAGAGACAGAGGCAGCTGATGTCGAACGCGAAGTGCGAAATCAATTTGCCTCAAACGCGAAGTGCGAAATCAATCAATAAAATTGGAAGTAAGAATGAAATCTTCTTACTCGGGTATGCAGACTGCCATCGTGAAACTTCCAGCAAAGCTAGTGCCAGCAATGACAGCAGCAGGAAAAATACAAATAGGCTGATCAGTCTGCCCAGTGCGGGTCAGCACTCCGAGCAGAAAATGCTACCGCTGCTGGCAAACGGGCCACATCTCGCAAGACTGCAAGGGTCCAGACAGGAGTAAATGCTGCCTGCGCTGCGGAGATGAAGATCACTTCGCTTCTGCGTGCCAAAAAACCCCTCGATGTGTGTTCTGTTCAGCTGGTTTCAACGTGCATCATTCGAGTGGAGCATTCTGCCCAGTGGCGAAAAAACAACATCATGGAAGTAGTCCAGATAAATCTGAACCATTTTGAAACAGCCCAGGACCTCCTGAGCCAGGCATTGATTGAAGAGGAGGCAGATATTGCTATTATATCAGAGCCTAACAGAGCTCCAATCGGATCTACGGATTGGGTGGCTGATAAAACTGGCGCAGCAGCAATTTGGGCGGTGCGAAGATATCCCATTCAGCGGGTTGTTTCAAATACGTTCGAGGGCTTCTGCATAGCCGAAGTTAACGGAGTATTCTTTGCCAGCTGCTATGCACCTCCTAGCTGGCAACCAGAAAAATTTAATGAAATGCTTAACAATCTATATGCAGCACTGGAGGGATGCAGTCCTTTGGTGATTGCCGGTGATTTTAATGCCTGGCTGTCGAATGGGGTAGTAAACGGACAAATAACAGAGGAGAGGCAGTGCTCGAAACTTTTGCCCAACTTAATGTAGTTCTAGGAAACGTCGGCTCAACCGCTACCTACAGCAGAAACAAAAGGACATCTATGATAGATATTACGTTCTGTAGCCCATCTCTGGCCTGGCACCTACACTGGCGCGTCAGCGATACTTTTACAGGCAGCGACCATCGTGTGATACGGTATGCTGTCGACAAGGGGCAAATGAGTAAACTAACGTTGGCGTCGACAACGGATATTAGAGGCTGGAAAACAAAGAGCTTTTGCGAAGACCGGTTTGTAGAGGCCCTGAAATTTGGTGACTTTGTAGACGTTGCCTTCTCAGCTCGTGTCTGCATTGAGCCGAGCGTGTGACGTCATAATGCCTAGAAGGAAAACACCAAACACCAGACCACCGGAATACTGATGGAATTCTTCGATCAAGAAGCACCGAGCTGAGTGCATTGCTGCTCGTAGGAAACTACAACGCGAGAGCAATCCTTCTATCAGAGAGTTACTGAAAATTATCTACGTCAAGCTAAGATCAGATCTTAAAAGGGAGATAAAGTTGAGCAAAATAAAAATATTCCTTGAGCTACGCGACGAAATAGCTCGGAAGCCTTGGGGATTGGCTTTTGAAACTCTTATGGACAAGAGAAGATCCAAGGAGCCTGTGGAAACATGCCCAGTGAAGCTTCTCCAGATAATCCAGCAGTTGTTTCCTACCCATGGCCCTCCGCTACTGAATTCGATTATCGACTCGCCAGAATCCACCCCTGTGCCTATTACGTCCACAGAGATTGAAAAACTCGCAGATCGCCTCAAATGTGGAAAAGCCCCCGGCCCAGATGGTATCCCCGCTGAAGCAGTCAAAGTGGCCATGAGGATGTTCCCTAGGGTGTACCAAAAAGTTTTGCACAACATACTTACGACAGGACAGTTTCCAACAGTTTGCAAGAAGCAGTTGTTAGTCCTGATACCAAAGCCAGGGAACTCCAGGGGATTTATCAGCCAAGTCCAAGACCACTGGGGCTGATCGACGTACTGGCCAAAGCACTGGAAATGGTAATTCTCGATCGCTTGACACCTACACAGAAGGAGAACACGGCTTATCAGAGCGTCAGTTCGGTTTCCGCTAGAAGCGCTCCACGGTTGATGCGATACAGGCGGTACTGGTGAAGGGTGATGGGGCTCGTTACTGCGCGATCATCACCATCGATGTGAAGAACGCCTTCAACACTGCTAGCTGGGAGAAAATAGCAAAAGCTCTAGAGCGCATGAAAATCCCCTTGCATTTGTGTTGCTACTGAGAAGCTATCTCAGCGGGCGCGTTCTACAGTATAGCACGGAAGAGGGAACAAAAATAGCTACCATCACTGCTGGCGTACCGCAAGGATAAGTACTTGCCCCCACCTTGTGGAACATTATGTACAACGGAGTATTAACCCTGGCCCTACCCAAAGGAGCTGAGGTCATCGGGTTTGCAGACGATATTGCACTGACTGTCGTAGGAAATAGTGTAGAGGAGGTTGAGTTGATGTCTACGGATGCTGTCGGCAGGATTTGACGATTGGATGCGAGAAATGAAGTTGGAAATAGCACACGCCAAAACGGAATTTATTCTCATAAGTAGCCACAAGGAGGTCCAAAAGCGCACATAATGGTAGGCATTAAGCAAATAAAATCTATAAGAAGCCTCAAATACCTTGGAGCTATCATAGATGACAGACTAAAGTTCCGAAAGCACCTTGAGGAAGTTTGCATAAAGGCCACAAAAACTACAAACGCGTTGGCTACATTTGCACCCAACATAGGTGGTCCAAGCAGCACAATAAGACGCCTACATGCCAACGTAGCCATTTCTAATATAAGGTATGCAGCACCAGTATGGGCACACATACTACGAAATAAACAGAACCAGTACGCTATAAATAAGGTGCACCAAAAAATTGCCATAAGCGTTGCTAGCGCGTATCGTACCATCTCATATGAAGCAGTATGCGTAATTGCGAGCATGATGCCCCTTATCACCCTCGAGGAGGACTCAGTAAATTCCAGAACTCACGCGCGGGAGATACTCGTGCTGTATCCCCAATGAGGCAAATGAGGAGTCCATACGAAGATGGCAGGCGGCTTGGAATAACGCTTGTAATGGGAGATGGACCTTCACGCTAATCCCCGATGTAGCAATGTGGAAAACCGGAAACACGGTGACGTGGATTATTTTGTCACGCAGATGCTCTCTGGCCACGAGTGTTTCAGGAGCTACCTCCACAAATTCCGGCACGCCTCTTCACCTCGATGCCCAGTATGTAAGGATAAAGACGAGACTGCGGAACATGTAATGTTCTACTGTCCACGTTTCCTGGAGGAGCGCCAGCTGCTTGACACGAAGTGCAGAACCGCCTTAAGGCAGACTGTAATGTTCGGATCAGGTTGCAATTGTTAGAGCAGCGGTGCAGAAGGATTAAACATCACTCGCGGGGTCAATTCGTCAAAAAAAAACAAAGCAGAGTTTCGGTTGATCACTGGGAGCCATCGGGGCTCCAGGTAACGAGTGGACACAATGCATTAATTTAACACATTTGTGTTTTGTGTGCGTATTACGATAAGACTTAAACGGCTCCACTGAACCATGTCACTGTGCGTACTGAGCAGTACTCGGTCTTATCTTACATCTTTATTTATACGAGTTACGAGTATAGTTAGATTTGGTTTTACTTTCGCTTTCTGTTTTATGTCAGTTATGCTGAGGGTTAGGTTTTTGGGTTAAATATGGTTGCAATTGTTCTGTAAGGTCAGTTCTGGGTTCTTGTGCTTACGCGGTGTTTTGTTTCCTACGCTTACGGTTAACGGTTCTGTTTATACACACGAGGGTACGGTGTCTCCTATTTCATGATATATGACTTGATGGTTGCTATTATGCAATGTCATGGTTTTACACAAAAAAGTGCGTTCTTACGGTTTTGTGCTGAGTAATGTTTTTTCGCCTTTGAAAGTTAGTGTGTGGCTTGCATGTTTTGTAAGTGTTTTGGGAGTGTTTTTGCTGATTAACATTTCCTGACTTAAGGGTTGTTATTGTGTGTTGTATGTTGACAATTTCTGTTATTTGAGTGTAATGAGAATTATATGAACTAAGTATAACATATGCATGCTACACCTCCCCTCTTTAATAGAATAACGTAATGAATTACAATGATTGAAGTTATTCTCCTTTGTAATTAATAAGTCTATTTTTGTGTACTGTAGAGGTTTTCTTTGTTTTAGTGTTTTGTATTACGCAATTAGGCCCTTGGTCACTTACTACTGTTAAAAGTCCAATGTAAACTGGATCTAATTTTTTTCTGTTTTCATTTTCCAAGTTTACCTGATCTCCTAACTTTATAATTAGTGGCACTGTATCTTTATTTAAGGTTTGCTGTCTTTTAATCTTTGCTTTTATCAAATTTTCTCTTCAAATTCGTATGGTTTTGGAGTTTATATTTCATTTCGAAGTAATATTGGTCAATATTATAAACTGGTTCTATTTTTGTTTTCAATATAACGTAATAATGGAATATAATAACGTAAATAACGAAATTACTCGAAGTTTTTATTCAATCGATTAAAATTGTTTTTAGTTATGTTTTTTTTGTTTGTTTGTTTGGTTTTTTTTATAAGATCATTTCATAACTCTAAAGGTGGGTAATATTTCGTGTAAATAGATCTATTGTATAAAGATAAAGAATTGGAATATTTAGTTTCCTTCTACAATATTTAGATTTTCCTATACTTCGTTTGATAGGTTCATTTCTTGGGTTTTCTGCTTTTATAGATATTATGACTTTTAGCATGGAGATAACATTATGAAATTTTACTAGGAGCCCTTTTAGATATTTTTGGTAACCAATAATTCTTTTTAGTTCTTTTACATTTTCTTCTCATAATATGGAATAATTCATTTTTCTAGCCTTTTTATCCTGGCAATATAATTCATTGTTTGATTCATTTATATAATTAATCTTTGATTTAATGCTACGTTTTCTTCTCTTTATATGTTTTGGCTCGGTTGCATGATTATCGTTGCAAGAAATCTCATTATTTATTTCCATTTTGTCTAGCAGTAATAAACTATCCCAAATAACCGAGATAACGAAAACACCACCAATTTCTTGTACTAAAAATCCAGTTCCATCAAACAAAGCTAAAAAACTATCAGTTTAGTGGGTTAAGCCACACGGCCACAGAAGCAGCCACTTCAATGTTGTTGAAGTCAGATTTTTATACACGGGCAATTTATTTGCTCAACATGTTTCACCTGTGTTAAATGTGTTTTTAATTGTGCAAAGGAAGCAATTAAACGTGTGTGTTTAAGTTGGTTTATTGTAAAACAGTCATGTAATATGTGTATATGTGTTTTGTTTACTTGCGAATGAACTCTTCCATTTCGCAGGTCAGTGCATAGTTTATAGACCAATAATATTGCTGAAGTTAAAGTGCAGTGATGTTAGTGAATGAATTTAATCAACCGAGGAGTTAAAATCCTGTCCAGCATATAGACCTTAGCCAACCCTTTACCAAACTTTTCCTCAAAGCATTTTTGGAAAATGTGGGATAAGAGTGGGCAAGATAAATCCATCGGATCGGAACTGGTAGCTCCGATTGTTCTAAAATTTGTGGGTTAACGACTGTATCGACCACCACAAACCCCCGTGGGTTTGAAGTGGTTTTACAGTGGGTTAAGGACGATTTGGTTATTTGGGTATCTGTTACTTGTTCTTCAACAATATTTTTCTCTTTGTAATTACTTGTTGTAATCATTTGTATATTGTAGTGAAAGCAACTTCGTCGGCTCCTCGACGATAGCAAAAATGAAAAAAGTAACGACCGTTTTCACCAACGTACAATTTGCATTATTACACCGGCTCGACCGAACGCAATTAATAATCTTGTAGTTTTAAAAACGCGGTCTTTGTCGTTCGCTAGTATTTGAAAGAGGCCGATTATCCTGCGCACGGTCTATTTAAGCCCTTTCTTCCCGCGATGGCCGTTGCGCCATCGCGTTACACAGCAAACGTTGCCCTTTTCCCGATATCCGAATTTCGAACATCGACTTTGACAGCCGAGATGTTTACACCCATCTCCTGTCATTATCTGTTTGTTTTGGTTTGCGTGTGCCATAGAAGAGGCACGCGGTTTGTCGGCACAGTTACATGTGACATACTCCCCCCGGTATGACGCTCTCAGTGGCTTACCTACGTTGTGCCGACGTCTAAAATAGCTATATTTACCGCAGGTCTCTCTATCATCCAACTCTCAGTCTGTACGGTCACGCGCCGTACCTGATTGTCGGCCGTTCGGCACACTTTCACAATGCGTCCCTAGGCCAGCAGTTTCGTGGGTTATCGTGTCCTATCAATACTAAATCGCCCTCAGCTATTGGTTTCGTAGGCTGGTGCCATTTTGTCCGTCTCGTCAATGTTGGTAGGTATTCGGAAACCCATCGCTTCCAAAACATATCTGCAACTATTGTGCCGATTTCCAGGATTTACGCATCAAATGGATCGAATCGTCAAACGGCAATAGTGGCTTATTTCCATTAGAGCTACCTAAAATGAAGTGATTGGTGTTAGTGGGGACTCGGATTAATTTTCTAACGGAATGTCTGTCAAGGGTCGCGAATTCATAATCAACTCTACTTACTCACTCAACCTAGCCCGGAGCAGCTCGTCGGTAGGGTGATGGGGAAGATTGAAGGAGGAAAGCGTCTTTTTTATCGATTGGATGAGTCTTTCCCATGACCCACCAAAAAATGCGGTGCGGCAGGTGGGTTAAACACCCATCTCGTCCCAGGCTGTACAAATTCTGCCATCAACCGTTCTGCATCAATCAGCGCCGCTGCTCTCCCTTGAGCTTTCGCGATGCACCTACAAAGTTAGTGCCCGGTCACTAATGAACTCCAACGGCATTCCCTTCCGCGCTGTGTAGTTGCGGATAGCAAAGATGCAAGAGTCCGTAGAGAGGCTATGCGCAACCTCGATGTGAATTCCTCTGGTGGTGAGGCAGGTGAAAATCACTCCCCACCGTTTTTCGGTCGTCTTCGACTGCGACTTCCATCGGTTCGAAATAGTCAACACCCGTGTACGAGAAGGATGTTGAAACGCAGCTAGCCGTTGGTACGGGAGATCTCCCATTGCAGGATTTTGTGGTGTAGCACGTCGCACTTTGCAGTATTGACAACACCGTCTTACTCGGTTATAAGTGGCTTTAAGTTGTGGAACATGTTATTTGAGTCTTATTTCGTTAATCGCCGTTTGATGGTTGGCATGTCGATATTTGTGATGGTACCAACTAATCAGCAGGCCGGTTGCATAATGCTGATTTGGGATGATAACTGGTCGCTTGGTATCATCGCCAACCCACACGCGTTTATCAATCCTCCCTTTCATACGCAGCACTCCTTGTTTGTCGATTAACGGGCTCAGTTTGTACATCGGACTTGCTTTGTTAAGTGGCTGTTTCCACGGATGTTTTTGTAGGTCACTATCATCGAGTAAACTAATATCATCCTCCTAGTGATCTTTCTCTACTTGCTTGTAAATTGCGTATTCAGCTCGTTCCAATGCATCATGCGTTAACCCTCCTTGCTGCTTTATTCTTTCTTTTCGGCAGTTATTAAAGAAGCGGTAAACATACGCAACAGCCCTTACCAATCTGTGCCATTTAGAAAATCGAGTGAACTCGATAGTCGAAGTGTTAATCGAGTGATGAAGCAAAGTATGACGCATTTCTTCATCTGACTCTCCTGCTTGATTTTGATTGTTTGGCCACTTGCTGATAGACTCCCATAGAAAGTCAGGGCCACGGAACCATCTGCCAGTCGGGCAGAGTTCCGGTACTTTCTGCCATTGCCATTTTGTGCTTCATCGGCATGTTTCCCTTAGTGGATACCCAATTCCACCAGTCACTAGCATTCGTGATCTCGACGATTTGGCAAACTCGTACGGCCACAAAATGGCTGTATCTTCTATGGTCTGCATTTATCCAACTTATAACCGTACGTGAATCTGTGAAATATACTTCACGATTGATGTGCAGCCGATGTGAGCTCTTTATCGTCTGGGCTAAGCGTGCTCCTATTACTGCTGCTTGAAGCTCAAGCGTCGGTATCGACGTAAAGGTTAAAGGAGCAACCTTAGTTTTCGAGCCGACGAGCGCACACTCTATCAACCCATCTTCCTCAAACCTTAAATAGGCAACAGCAGCCATTCCGTATTCGCTGGCATCACAGAAAACATGCAGTTCTATGTTGCAGTGATTTATATTTACGGCTTGACGATAACATCTCGGAATGCTTACTAACTGTATGCTGGGCAGAATGGATGCCCAAGTTTGCCACTTCACAAGCAGATTGCCAGTAACTTTCTCGTCCCATTGGATCTTTGCGCGCCACACTTCTTGCAGTAAGACTTTCAGGTACATTAAGTGGTGGCCAATAAGCCCCAAAGGATCATATATTGACATCAATATTCTTAAAATATCTCTCTTTGTAGGTAAACCTCCTTGAAGCAATGTTTGCGGCTCATATCTCGGAGAGTCCTTGAATGTGAACACATCTGTCCCTGTGTTCCACCACATACCAAGTACCTTCTCTGTTGCCATGAGGTGAATGGTGACAAGTGCAGTCCTGTGAATGTGTCTCCCGTTTGTGAACTGTGAAAACTTGTGAAATAGAGAGCTAAGTGTTATTTTGTTTTGTTCTACTTGTACTTAATGTTAGTGCTACCTGCGGTATCATTGTTTAGTATTTGTATTATTGTTTTGTGAATATAAAACACGGGTGAAGTATCTCGGTCGACAGCGTCACTGCGTTGTCGAAAGTGATTAATCTTTACTCGGTATGTGTTTGTGTTCGTGCTAGACATACGTATCGTTGTCCGTTTGTCAAGACGTTTACACGAGTGTAAGCGTTGATATCGCAGGCTGTAGTAGAGTAGTGTTTGTGTGCATTTGCTGTTACCTTTTTTCATGTCTGTGTGATAATTTTTTTTAACTCTAAAACAGCTCGCCCGAATTTTGTTTTTACGGCATGGAGTGTTTAGCATGCTCCGCCGTTGTTTTAATAAACGATGACCCAATTTTGTGTGCGGGGAAATGTGGTGGCAACTTTCATCGTCGCTGCGTTACCCCCTCTCTCTCGAAAACAGCGGCCAAAATAATCAATGAGAATAAGAATGTGCTGTATATGTGTGATAGATGTTTAGAACACAAATCGGGCTTGGCAGGTATGGATGTAGATGTGAGTGGATCGTACGATTTACTCACACAATCCATAAAAAATTGGAGTCGAATGTGAGTGTATGGATCTCGAGTGCCTTGAAAAAGGGAATCGAGGCTCTAAAAACTGAGCTCTGCGCACAAGTGGAACGCAAATTGGACCAAACATTGCGTGAAAGCTTGAGTGCGGTAGAATGCTCAAATAAGGCAAAGGAAGCCTTGCGTGCAACCTTTGACGATACTAAGGCCAGAGAAACAGTAGAGGATGAAAGTTGGGCTACAGTGACTAAGAAAAGAAAAAGGACGAATAGTGGGAACAGTAATGTTCAAACCATTATTAATCGTTTTGACACGGGGAATGTTAATTCGACGCCCAAGATTTCTGACAAGGTTAGTGAACCCATTTTGGCAAACAAAAATAAGAATAGTAAGACTCTGGTTATTGTACCAAAGGTGGTCAATCTTGTGATAAGACAAGAGCTGACCTTCGCGCTAAGCTGGATCCAAGGAAGCAGAAGGTGTCGGAATTCCGTAACGGCAAGGACGGTCAGGTGTATGTTCAATGTTCTGCTCAGGTTAAATTAGATGAACTCAGGAAGAAGTAGAAAACATTTTGGGAGATGAGTATGCAACGGATTTACCATTGTCACGTGTAAAGATAATTGGGATGAGCGAAAAATACACTGACTCACATTTAGTAGATCTTTTAAAATCTCAAAATGAGGAATACCCTGGAAACAGGTCAAGGTCATAGGAATGTTTGAAAATAAATTTACAAGTACCAAAAATATAATGCGGTCTTGGAAATTGATTATGAGTCTGACCTATGTCTGGCAAAATTAGGAAAAATAATGTGGATTTGATAGGTGTAAAATTTCGAAGTCCGTGCATGTTATGAGGTGTTATGGTTGTGGTCAATTTAATCACAAGAGCACCGAGTGCAAGAATAAGCAAGCTTGTTCAAAATGTGGTGATGAACACAAAACGTCTGAATGTACTTCATCTTCTTTGAAATGTGTGAATTGCGTGTTAGCAACTCTGTTAGAAACCTTAAACTATGTAAGACATGCGGCCAATGATTATAATTGTCCGATGTTTAAAAAACAGATAGAAAGGCGTATGCAACTTTCTCAATAGCAGGTAGGGGAGGAGTTAGGACGGTTCAGAGAGATTTTATATTTCAATGTAGCCGGTCTTTCGTCCAACTACGCCATGTTTCGTGAGACAGTAGAGAAAGTTCAACCGTTGCTGGTCTTAATCTCTGAAACTCATGTGATTGAGGAAGAAGCATTTCAGCAGTTTCATATTAATGGTTATAGGGTTGTGTCGTGTTGTCCCACTTACGTCATATAGGAGGTGTAGCTGTTTATGCCAGGAGCGAAATTGTCCTAAAGGTGATTTTTT